>NC_088871.1:1112678-1427678 GCF_032884065.1 Artemia franciscana
TTAAAAGGGCAAAAAATGAGCGAACCAAGCGAGATGGCTCGATCAGATAAATATGAAAGAAACAAAGCAAAACACTCTTATACCACTTTGGGTCAGTTTCAAAAGAGGAATCTTATGCTTTAATGAGTCGAATGCTTTTCTTAGATATGCAAAAAGAGTAGCAGATATCAGACCCGAGTAAAGAGCTAAATGTAGATAATTCAACAGAGTTGTATATGCATGCTCAGTTGAGTTCTTTGCCCTAAAACATGAAAAAATGTCTAGAATTAAGAAAATCAAGAAGTCGAGAGAGCATAGCTTTTTCAAAATTTTTACTAAATACCGAAAAAAGGATGTGAGGCGATAACTTGCAGCATCATTCCGTGGTCCAACTTAGAACGATGACAGGAAGAGTGAACTGGACAACTTTAATTGGAACACGGTTTGGACCAAAAGATTAAGAACCCCTCAAACTAATGACAGTTCTATCTATTACAATTTCAGAGACAAATTCTCAAGCCAAGGATTTAAGACAAGTAGGTCCAAGATAATATGTAAAATCAGATAGAGGAGAAGATGGACATACAGAAGATACGGTATTTTTTATCAATATTACCAAAATAGGAACTAAACGGATCTTGAACCTTGAGCTCAACCTCTACGACTCCGACTTCAATAAAAGAAATGTGAAGGGACGAAAGGAGAAAGAGAATATGTCTGATAGCAGAACTGATTGCTTGACATGTTTTTCTAGTGTGTTACCATGCTTAGAGAATATTTTATAATAAAAAGAGGATTTAGCCTTTCGACAAAGCAAACTGGTAACTCTTCCATAAGCTTTGAAAAGTTAGAGTCAAGATTTCCTCGAAGATGACTAAGACGATTTATAGCCTTCCAAGAATTATTTTTTTCCTTTGTCTTTTTCGGAGTCCTGGTGTTATCCAAGGATTTAACGAGGCTGTTCTTTTCGATGCTGGATTCGACAGGGGAGCATCACAATTATCTGAGATAATTTCTTTCAACGAATCATTGAACGAATAAAACAAAGAATCTAAATCAGATTCATTCTCAGAGATACTCAATGAATGACCCACCAAACGTGACCTAAGAAGAGCCAGTTCCTGATCATCAAAATTTAATAAAAAAAAACGATCTTTGGCTCTTCCTAGGCAAGAAATCATAAAGTTCATATCTGGAAAAAACAGGAAAAGGGTCTGAGATGCTACTCAGTATACAATTTGGCATTAAGGTAAACAGTGGAAAAAATATTCTAGGGAAAAGAAGCCGTAGTGTCAAGTGAACGAGTTGGCAGGCTAATAAATTTATACGCTAATGTTCCATAAGCAAACAAAGCTGAAAGAAAATTTAAAGACTTCATATAATATAATAAATTTTAAATAAAAAAATAAATTTATATAATTAATATACGTATAAATTAAAAAATTTTTATATCAAATATATATATATATATATATATATATATATATATATATATATATATATATATATATATATTATAAAATAATATTATAATAGAATAATATATATAATTATAAATAAAATAAATAATAATATAAATATATAATTATAAATAAAATAAATATATAATATGAATAATAATTATAAAAAATAATTATAATATAATAAAATATAATATATATATATATATATATATATATATATATATATATATATATATATATATATATATATATATATATATATATATATATATATACAAATATAAATATTATTTATATAAATTATATTAAATACAAATATAAATGTAATTTATATAAATTTTTTTAAATAAAAAAAAAATAATAACATAATAAATTTTAAATAAAAAAATTTAAAGATGGCCATGTGCTACACAAATTAAGGTTGAAGTCACACAGAATGAGAAGGTTACAAGAAGGTTATTTCATTTTTTTTTTTTTTTTTTTTTTTTTTTTTTTTTTTTTTTTTTTTTTTTTTTTTTTTTTTTTTTTTTTTTTTTACGAAAACTCATCAAGAATCTGAAGGAAAGAGCCACAAGCAGACGGGTGCATATTACCGAAAGTAGATTTTTAGCTTGGGTTTCCATATCAATAAACATGGATTGAAAAATCTAATCTTGATTTCTTGACAGGCCACGTCTTACAGAGTATGGAAGATCTACCAAAACATAAACAGCAAGGCCACTTTTAGCCATCCTACTTCAACTAAAGAATTATACATTATAACCAGAAAGATGCAGACGACAAGCAGTTTCAAAGGAAATTTTACAAAGACCAATAAAACCTAGGCATCCCCAAGTTCTATTTGTTAACTCATCAAATAAAGAACAAAATCCAGAGCCTCAAGCTGAAGCACAGAGAACATATCATATCATTTGGATACTTGCTTAAAATTTGATACCCATTTACTAATAACTGAAAAATGGGGATTTGACATTAATTTATCTGACTGACATACTGAATTAATAAATCACATTAAGAATATCGATCGGGTTATTTTCGAGGGGAAATAGTCCCACGCCAAAGGAAAACAAAATCGACAGTAAAATAATTAATCCATAGAGTAAATATGAGAAAATTATGCTCCTGAAGACAAATACTTTGAACATGATACTTCGAATGAAGAGAAATTAAACCGGAAACACATTTATTTTCGAATAAAATTAAAAACCAACACTTAAATATGCAAAAAAAAGAAATATGTCCTGTAAAACGGGAGTTCTGCCTGTCCACTCAATTTCCGACTCTTTACGCTACAGTAACCACTTTTTTCTCGAACGCAAGAGCAGTATGATGAAAAGGGTGTCTTTTTTCTCAAAATGCCATCGAATGTAAGGGCGTATTTATTCTCTCTGCTGCTTTATACAATAGGATTTTCAGTTCAAAAGAATTGAAAGGCAAAAGATAAATGAAACACTTGCAATCAAACACTAGCACTATTTTTGCACTTTTGGATGTTTCCAATTACTATTTATTTGAGTTTTGTGACGTTTATGGCTTTAATTTCAGCTAAAATTTATTTTTCACTAAATGATTGCTAGATATAAAAGATTTTATATCTAAAATCAAAAATATGGTCTGAATTAAAACAACACTGGCCTATAATTAAAATAAGGCCACAATTAAATTCATTTTGGAACCCAACTCAAATTCTGTAGACCACAGTTCCAATCTCCACAGCTTAACAAAAATAGATGACCAATAGGAATTGTAGTTCTTTTAGCCATTAATAATTAAACGATATAATAGACAATAAAAGAATAAAAGATACAAGAAAAACCCAAAAATAAAAGAATAGGTAAAAGAAAAACATTTTCTGTAATAACAAGAGCTAACAGCTCATATGGCACTTGTGACGAGGCATGAAGAGCTAAGAGCCAAGAGATCATATGGTATGAGCTCTAACAAAATTCTATGAATCAATAGGTTGATTTAAAAGGAAAATAAGAGGCTTAATGCCGGTCAGGATTTAAAATAAGAGCTCCGAGTCACGATGTCCTTCTAAATATCAAAATTCATTAAGATCCGATCACCCAATCGTATGTTATAAATACCTAATTTTTTCTAATTTTTCCACTCCCTTTAGCCCCCCAGACGGTCGAATCTGGGAAAACGACTTTATCAAGTCAATTTGTACAGCTCCCTGACACGCCTACAAATTTTCATCGTCCTAGCACGTCCAGAAGCACCAAACTCGCCAAATCACTGAACCCCTCCCCCAACTCCCCCAAAGAAAGAGAATCCAGTACGGTTCTGTCAATCAGGTATCAAGGACATTAGCTTATTCTATCCAACAAGCTTCATCCCGATTCCTCCACTCCAAGTGTTTCCAAGATTTCCCCCTCCAACTCCCCCCAATTTCAAAAGATCTGGTCTGGATTTGAAATAAGAGCTCTGAGACATGAATTCCTTCTAAATATCAAATTTCATTAAGATCCGATCACCTATTCGTAAGATAAAAATACCCCAATTTTCACGTTTTCCAATATCTGATGACTCCTTCGTAAGTTGAAAATACGTCATTTTTTCTGATTTTTCAGAATTAACCCCCCCCCCCAATAGAGCGGATCCGTTCCAATTATGTAAATCACGTATCTAAGACTTCTGCTTATTTTTCCCACCAAGTTTCATCCCGATCCCTCAAATCTAAGCGTTTTCCATCATTTTAGCCCCCCCCAAACTCCCCCCAATGTCACCAGATCCGGCCACGACTTAAAATAAAAGCTTTGAGACACGATATCCTTCTAAATATCAAATTTCATTGAGATCCGATCACCCGTTCGTAAGTTAAAAATACCTCATTTTTTCTAATTTTTGAGAATCAACCCCCCCCCCCCCCCCAACTACCCCAAAGAGACCGGATCCGTACCGGTTATGTCAATCATGTATCTAGGACTTGTGCTTATTTTCCCCACCAAGTTTCATCCCGATCCCTCCACTCTAAGTGTTTTCCAAGTTTTAGGTTTCCCCTCCCAACCCCCAACCCCCCAATGCCACCAGATCCGGTTGAGATTTAAAATAAGAGCTCTGAGACACGCTATCCTTCTAAATATCAAATTTCATTGAGATCCGATCACCCGTTCGTAAGTTAAAAATACCTAATTTTTTCTAATTTTTCAGAATTAATCCCCCCCCAACTACCCCAAAGAGAGCGGATCCGTTCCGGTTATGTCAATCATGTATCTAGGACTTGTGCTTATTTTTCCCACCAAGTTTCATTCCGATCAATCCACTCTAAGTGTTTTCCAAGTTTTAAGTTCTCCCCTCCCAACTCCCCCCAATGTCACCAGATCTGGTCGGGATTTAAAAACAGGAGCTCTGAGACACGATATCCTTCTAAATATAAAATTTCATTGAGATCCGATCACCCGTTCGTAAGTTAAAAATACCTCATTTTTTTAGTTTTTCAGAATTAACCCCCCCCCCCAACTACCCAAAAGAGAGCAGATCCGGTCCGGTTATGTTAGTCATGTATCTTAGACAGGTTTTTATTCTTCCCATCCAGTTTCATCCTGATCTCACTGCTTTAAGTAGGTTCTAAGATTTCCGGTTCCCCCCCACTGCCCCCCCCCCAATTACGCTGGATCCGGTTGAGATTTAAAACAAAAGATCTGAGTTACGAGGTACTTTTAAATATCAAATTTCATTAAGATCCGATCATCCGTTCGTAAGTTAAAAATACCTCATTTTTTTAATTTTTCAGAATTCCCCCCCCCCCCTAACTACCCCAAAGAGAGCAGATCCGTTCCGGTTGTGTCAATCATGTATCTAGAACTTGTGCTTATTTTTCCCACCAAGTTTCATCCCGATCCCTCCACTCTAAGTGTTTTCCAAGATTTTCGGTTTCCTCCTCCCAACTCCCCCCTCCCCCGCCAATATCACCAGATCCGGTCAGGATTTAAAATAACAGCTTTAAAATAAGAGCTCTGAGACACGATATCCTTCCAAACATCAAATTTCATTAAGATCTGATCAACCGTTCGTAAGTTAAAAGTTTAAACCGTTCGTAAGTTTAAAACAGAAATTACTTCGTATATGAAAGAGGCTGCTTCCTCATCAACGCCCCGCTCTTTACGCTAAAGTTTGACTCTTTCTCTCAATTCTTCTTTTTAAAACAGTAGAAAACTTTAGCGTAAAGAGCGGGGCGTTGATGAGGAAGCAGCCTCTTTCATATACGAAGTAATTTCTGTGCGTTTTAAGTTTTAATGTCGCTCCTTACTTTCAGTTAAAAAAACATTGTTTTTTTTTTATTTAATTTCTGAATGTTTTTGAATCAATGCATGTTTTGATTTTGGCTCTCCGCAGAGGAATAATTAAAACAAAATTTGCATTTTTTTTTTTTTTTTTTTGGCTAAATGGCTTTCTCATAATTTTGATCGAATGATTTTGAGAAAAAAAGAGCGGGGGACGAAGCCTAGTTGCCCTCCGATTTTTTGGTTAATTAAAAAGGCAACTAGAACTTTTAATTTTTTACGAATCTTTTTATTAGTAAAAGATTTACGTAACTTATAAATTAGCTTGCGTAAAGAACTTTTGTATTTTCATGTTTTTATTACATATATGAGGGGGTTCGCCCCCTCGTCAGTACCTCTCTCTTTACACTAAAGCTTAAATTTTATCCCAATTCATTAAGAATGACCCCCTGAATCACAAAAGCCGTAGAATAAATAGTTGAAAATTACTAAAAATACTTTAGCGTAAAGAGCGAGGTATTAGGAGGAGGTGACCCCCTCATATGGGTAATATCTGTTTGTTTTAAGTTTTAACACTGTTTCTTACTTCCAGCTAAAAAAAACTTTTGCATATTTATTTTTTCATTGTTTTTTTAAATAATGCTAGTAAATCCTGCGCTCCCTTCATAGAAATTTTCTTCCCCCATGACGAATTCTCGAGAGTTCCCCCAGCATACCCCCCTCTTCTCAACCCCTCCCCCCAACCAAAAAAATCCTCCTGAAAACGCCTGTACACTTCCCAATAACCATTACTATATGTAAGCACTGGTCAAAGTTTGTAACTTGTTGCCCCTCCCACGGAGACTGTGGGGGAGTAAGTCGTCCCCAAGGACATAGTTATAAGGTTTTTCGACTACTCTGAATAAAATGGCTATCTCAGAATTTTGATCCGTTGACTTTGGGAAAATAATTAGCGTGGGAGGGGGCCTAGGTGCCCTCCAATTTTTTGGTCACTTAAAAAGGGCACTAGAACTTTTCATTTCCGTTAGAATAAGCCCTCTTGCAACATTCTAGGACAACTGGGTTGATACGATCACCCCTGGAAAAAAAACAAAACAAACAAACAAACAAATAAACACGCATCCGTGATCTGCTTTCTAGCAAAAAATACAAAATTCCACATTTTTCTAAAAAACGCAAATTTTCTCAGGCTTGAAACTTTTGATTGGTAAGACTGAACTTGATGAAACTTATATATTTAAAATCAGCATTAAAATGCAATTCTTTTGATGTAGCTATTGGTATCAAATACTATTTTTTAGAGTTTTGGTTACTATTGAGCCGGGTCGCTCTTTACTACAGTTCGTTACCACGAACTGTTTGATAGCACCGAAATTCGCTGTGTAATATGCAAATGTGGGCAATTGTAACACTTCAAAAAATGACCGTTATGGCAACCCTGAAATATTATCCAGTAACAGTTTTAAGCCTCAGAATGTGGGGGCAAGGTATATCACAAGAGGGTAAAATATAAAATAAAAGGTATTCAACGCCAGATGTCAAAAAACTGGGGGAGGAGGAATATACCCCCTCCTACCCAGGCTTAGAACCACCACTGATATTATCAATAGCTAGTAGAAAAGCAAGAACTAATAAACTCTAGAAATCCTGTTATTCCTGCCTACAGTAGGCCAAATCTCAAGTTATGACGCGAATTTCTTAAATTAATCTTTAGTCCTAACACTACCCAGATTTCAGATTTGTTTACAAAATATTAATATACAAGTAATATCAAATTAAGCGAATTCAAATCACGTAGGAACATCCTACAGCGCTTTACGTTACTGCTTTTTAAAAATCACACATGTTTTGTTTTGTGTTCTCAAGCGTTTTCAAAATTCTTTTTTTTTCAAACTTCGCAAATGTAGCGAGTTGGCTAATTTGAGCTACTTTTATAGGTGTAAATCACATAGGCTGCGAAGTAACATTTTTCTTATCGTCGCAAGTTTCAACTTCGCTTACCATTTGTATGAGAAAAAATAATTGTTTTGGAGAGCTAATTTCAAAAAACTTAAGAAAAGTTTCGAATTATGTCTGTGATTGACCAGTAGTTACCGAAATCACCAACTACATGGGTACATTGCATCTTTCGTGGCTTTGCAATTTGAAGTAATTTGAGATCATGGGATTCTCCCCTATCTTGGTTGTGATTTGAGGGATTTTTGAGGATTTTTTTTTAGTCTCTTGAAAGTGTGAACGCATTATGCTGAAAATGTTTTTTGGTGTACTTGTTGCATTTTGGTTTCTTTCCTACATTAAGTAAAACTAAAAAAAGGAAAACTTCAAGAACTTACCTATAATATGAATCATAAAAGAAGCAAAAACAACAACCCAGCCCCAGCCGCCATCAGGAGGAGACACTATAATTCCATCATCCTCGGCTTTCTTTATCGATCCTGCCTGAGTCATTCTTCTATATACAATATTTGTTCACAAGAAATAAAGGAGGAGACACAGAAGAAACCTTTGAGAGCCTGTAAAATTGTTTGCTCTCTTAAAGAAAAGAAATGTACTAGCGTTAAATCAGAGCCTCACAATTAGATAATTCGATGCGTGTCTAAGAAAGATAAGAGGAATTTAATAGCTTAGTAACTAGAGCCGACAGATCAACTAGACAGAATTATAACTATATATTTACCTTTTAAAGTCAAATAAGATTATCATTTAATACTGTTGTCTTCTCCTTTTGACGGTTTTAGCGAAGATGTCCTTAATGAGGGAATGCCATACCTAATTCCTCTTATTTGAAGACCCCCACCCCCGAGATGAAATAAAAACAATTAGGTGCCACAGCAGAAACAATCACTTGAATAAAACAAAATTTTCTACTTTTCCTCCCCCCACCCCACTTCAAGAAACAAAAATGGCTCGATGCAAGTCCTCCCCTTAAAGAGACAATTAAAATGACACGCCTGGGCCGTAGACGTACATGGTGTGAACTGCAATTGAGGTTTAACTCATAAATACTTCTAGAATGGTTTGGGAGGGAGCATAAGTGAACTTCCAAATAGGTTATGCCAGATATGGACCTTGCTCTAAAAAACGGAATTTTGATGCTAAAAGATACATCGAAAGAATCAGATTTTTATGCTGATTTTTAATATATAAGTTTCATCAAATTTAGTTTTTGCAATCATAAGTGACGAGCCTGAGAAAATTTGCCTTATTTTGGAAAATAGGGGGAAATAACCCCTAGAAGTCCTATAATCTTAACGAATATAATCTCTCGCATTCAGCGTATCCGAGAAACCTATAAATAAAATTTCAAGCTCCTATCTACAAAAATGTGGAATTTCGTATTTTTGCCAGAAGACAGATCACGGGTGCGTGTTTATTTGGGTTTTTTTTTTGTTTCTTTTTCCCAGGGGTCATCGTATCGACCAAGTGGTCCTAGAATGTCGCAAGAGGGCTCATTCTAACAGAAATAATAAGTTCTAGTGCCCTTTTTAAGTGACCGAAAAATTGGAGGGCACCTAGAACCCTTCCCACGCTCATTTTCCCCAAAATCAACGGATCAAAATTTTGAGATAGCCATTTTGTTCCACATAGTCGAAAACCATAAAACTATGTCTTTGGGGATGACTTACTCCCCCACAATCCCTGGGGGATGGGCTGCAAGTTACAAACTTTGACCATTGTTTACGTACAGTAATCGCTATTGAGAAGTGAAGAGATGTTTTCAGGGGGATTTTTTTGGTTTGTGGGTGGGTTTGAGTTTGAGTTGAGGGGGCTATGTGGGAGGATCTTTCCTTGGAGAAATATGTAATGGGGGGAAGAGAAATTCAATGAAAAGGGCTCAGGATTTTCTAGCATTACTATAAAAAACAATGAAAAAATTTCTCAATTGAAAGTAAGGAGTAACACTAAAACTTAAAACGAACAGATATTATTACACATCTGAGGGGTTCTAAGAATACTTTAGCATAAAGAGCGAGGTACTTAGGAGGAGATAAATATCTCGCTCTTTATGCTAAAGTGTTTTTAGTAATTTCAACTATTTATTCTATGGCCTTTCTAATTCAAGGGTCATTCTTAAAGAATTGGGACAAAACTTAAGATTTAGTGTAAAGACTGAGGTATTGACGAGGGGACAAACCCCCTCATATACATAATAAAAATATAGGAATATAAAAGTTTGTTACGTAATTTAATTCTTAAGTTACGTATATAATTTATGTGCGGAGAGCCAAAATCAAACATGCATTAATTCAAAAACGCTCAGAAATTAAAAATAAAAACTCGTTTTTTTAACTGGAAGTAAGGAGCGACATTGAAACTTAAAACGAACAGAAATTACTCCGTATATGAAATGAGTTGTTCCCTCCGCAATCCCTCGCTCTCTTTACGCTAAAGTTTGACTATTTGCCAAAATTTTACTATTTAAAACAATTAAAAACTTTAGCGTAAAGAGCGAGGGATTGCGGAGGGGACAACTCATTTCATATACGGAGTAATTTCTGTTCGTTTTAAGTTTCAATGTCGCTAGTTTTTTTTTTTTTTTTAATTACATTAAACGCCCTGTTACGTTGTTGTATTTTGCACACGGGCAGCAATATAGCACTTAATGAAATGTTATATTTAGCTGGTATTCGTCCAGTTCTACTTAACAGCCCTCCTATGACCTATGCGCATGCGTGTTTTTTAAAGAAAGTTATCATTGGTGCAAATCACAAATATTGGTGCAAATTACATTCAACGCCCTGTTACGCTGTTGTATTTTGCATACGGGCAGCAATATAGCACTTAGTGAAATGTTACGTTTCGTCGGTATTCGCCCAGTTCTATTTAACAGCCAATTATACCTGACCAGTTAAAGATTAAATTTTAAGCATTGGGTACTAGCGTCAAGGGATGAAAGGGTTCCGGGACAATTTGTCATGAGAAGAACTCATTTTGGGTGCAAAGTATCAATTATCGGTGGAAAGGTTTACATTCTTGCCCACTCAACTTGCACGTTTCAAATTCAAACCTGCTTTTAAGCTGCTGAGTTTTAGTGGAAATACAAATTCACTTCTTCCGAATCTACTTGCACGTCTTAGCTCATTAAATAATGGGAAATATTCATTCAGAGGAGTCATTCCAAGCTAAGTTTTATGTGCAATAACAAAAATCAAAGATCATAATTAGACAAAAAAAGGAAAAAAAATGGCAATAGACGGTGAAAAATACCATGGATCTCCACATAAAAAGTTACAGGTAAACTCATATAAATGATGGTCATTCTCAAAAAAACCAAAGTATGTTATTTCCGCAACTTCTGTGCTATATCCATAAAACAAACAGATAGATAAAAAATTATTCCTCGACATGATTCTAGTGAATCAATGATCTGGTAACTGAATGGTAGGTGAAGATTTTTATTATCGATATCTCTGCCTACAAGTTTATCAAACTGTTCGTGGCAAAGAACTGTAGTAAGGAGCGACCCGGCTCAATAATAACAAAAAGTCAAAAAAATGGAATTTCGATACCAATAGCTACATCAAAAGAATCGCATTTTAATGCTGATTTTAAATATGAGTTTCATCAAGATCAGTTATACCCATCAACAGTTACTAGCCTGAGAAAATTAGCCTCATTTTAGAAAATAGGAGAACACCCCCTAAAAGTCATACAATCTAAACGAAAATCACACCATCAGATTCAGCGTGTCAGAGAACCTTTTTGTAGAAGATTCAAGCTCCTATCTACAAAAATGAGGAATTTCGCATTTTTTGCCAGAAGACAGACCACGGATGCGTGTTTATTTGTTTGTTTTTTGTTTTGTTTTTTGTTTTGTTTTTTCCCAGGGGTGATCGTATCGACAGAGTGGTCCTAGAATGTTGCAAGAGGGCTCATTCAAATGGAAATTAAAAGTTCTAGTGCGCTTTTTAAGTGACCAAAAAAAATTGGAGGGCACCTAGGCCCCCTCCCACGCTCTTTTTCCCCAAAGTCACCGGATCAAAATTCTGAGATAACCATTTTATTCACATAAGCTAATCGAAATACCTATTAACTATGTCTTTGGGGATGAATTACTCCCCCGCAGTCCCTGTGGGAAGGACTGCAAGTTGCAAACTTTGACCTGTGTTTACATATAGTAATGGTTACTGGAAAGTGTACACATTTTCAGGGGGATTTTTTTGGTTTAGGGGGAGAGTTGAGGGGGAGGGGGGATTACATGGGAGGATATTTCCATGAAGAAACTTCTCATGGGGGAAGACAATTTCAATGAAAGGGGCGCAAAATTTTCTAGCATTATCTGAAAAAACAATGAAAAAATAAATATGAAAAGTTTTTTCTACTGAAAGTAAGGAGCAGCATTAAAATAAAACGAACAAAGATTATTACGCATATGAGGGGTTTACCTCCTTGTTATACCTCACTCTTTACGTTAAAGTATTTTTAGTAATTTCAACTATTTATTCTACGGCCTTTGTGATTCAGAGGTCATTCTTAAGGAATTGGGACAAATCTTAGCTTTAGTGTAAAGAGCGAGGTATCGACCCTCATATACGCAATAAAAACATACGAATATTGAAGTTCGTTACGTAAGTTAATTCGTAAGTTACGTATATTTTTTACCAATGAAAAGTTTGTAAAAAATTAAAAGTTCTAGTTGCTTTTTTAAGCAATCAAAAACTTGGAGGGCAACTAGGCCTCCTCCCTTGCTTCCTTTTCTCAAAATCTTCCGATTAATTGCAATTAATTAATATGCAAATTTTGTTTTAATTATTTATGTGCGGAGAGCCAAGATCAAAACATGCATTAATTCAAAAACGTCCAGAATTAAATAAATAAAACGAGTTTTTTTAAATGAAAGTAAGGAGCAACATTAAAACTTAAAACGAACAGAAATTACTCCGTATATGAAAGGGGCTTTTCCTCCTCAACGCCCCGCTCTTTACGCTAAAGTTTCCTACAGTTTTAAAAATAGAGTTAAGAGAAAGAGTCAAACTTCAGCGTAAAGAGCGAGGCGTTGAGGAAGCCCAAGGCTCAGAAGGACCGGGCAAGTTATTTTTTCTTCTTTTTCTTATACATAAGTTTACGTTTAATTTTTTTTTCATACATCAATTTAAGGAAAAACGCTTTAGAAAACAAAATGCTTTACTGAAAACGAGCTCATTCTGAGCAAAGTGTTTTATTTGTCATAACATCAAAAGGAGTGCCGGCTCATTAAAACGGAGGGGCACGGACAAGGACTTTCGCGATTTTCTTGAATAACGATAAAAACAAAAAGTATTTTTAAACTCGCAGGAGGATTGTATTTATTTTTTTTTTTTTTTTTTGGAAAACCATAAAAATGTGTTCTTCAAAATCTAGATGAGGGAAGCCCCCCCCCCCACAATTGCACTCCTCAACATCAACAACAGCAAAGAACGAAATAATATTTCTAATCAAGGTTAGTAAATGGTTGTGCTGAGCCCCCTCCCCTCTTCAACCATCTGAATAGCTTGAGTGTCATTTTTTTTACTGGAAGCGATGTGTATGAACTATGTGGTTTTATCGTTCACAACATCAACAAACAAAAAGAAGAAAATCACGATAACAATAAAGATCAAAAGAACGAACCAGTGGAGGTAAATTCATTACTTGAGCTATAATAATATAAATTTCTGGAAGCCTGAGCAATTTTTATTTTTCAACGTTAAAATTACAACAGAGAGATTGCTGAAAATATATCTCGCTTCCAATAAAATGCAATCACAGTCTGGCCTTTAGAACGTTTGGGGAGGGAGGCGCTCTAGTTCTACATTTATTTATAGTATTTCTACTGGTTTTGGATTTACTATACAATTTATTTGATTTCTGTCCGTTATAGGATCCATCTATTTATCCACAGGTGAATTTGCTACTCTTAAGCTTAACATGATTATTAATTTTAATTTGTATCTGCTATAAGTTTCGTATGTCGCTTTTCCTTTCTCGCCCTGTCCCTTTTAGGTTTTTGCCTCTGAGATTTTTCCCCCACCAAAATATAGCCAGTTGAAGGCAAAATTCAAATGAAACATACCAGTTCAACAAGCAAAAATTTAAATTTCTTCAGCCCCAGTAGAAAGATTGAACAATGAAAGGCTTGATAACACAAGAATGATATTACAGTATGTTATCTCTCTGAATCTCTGTTAAATCTCATCTGAAGATTTAAAAAAAAAAAACTCTGCCAGCGAAACAAATTTCAGCACTGGAAAATAGGGTAACCATGGTCAATTGGATTTAGTATAGCTTGAACTTCTGTTTTTTATCTACCTCTGGAGTATTTTCACCTTTTTTGGACCATAAACTCAGAGAAGAGGCCAGGCCCCAAACTATTGCATGTTAGGGTCTTCGAGACCCAGGTACTTATGGCTTTAAATTTCAATCTGTTCGGAACAAAGAGTTTGTTCACCCTTTTTTATGTTGAATTTTCGAGCATTTTTCTGTTGGCTTTTCCGAGTCCTTTCGGTCTAATTACTGCAGGATATAAATATAAAAGTTTAAAGCCCTTTTCGGGAGGTCTAGGAGGATTCCTCCCGAAAAATTCCCAAGATAATTCCCAGCCACATTTCAACCGGATATTCCAAGATTTTAATTAGAATGGAGATTTAAAGTTATTCATTGTTGTTAAAGTGTATGCATCAATACTTGTAAATTGGTTGGTAGCTTCCCGCTTCTTCAGTTTTCTGTTTGAGGATTCAAATATTGGATTGTAAGGAAAATCTTGGAAAAGATTTGATAATATAGTCAAAATTTTCGATGAACAGTAGTTTTGTTGAATAAGTTCTAAATGTTCAAAAAATATTTACGCGGGTTTGAACTAAATCAAAACGAACTATGAGCATGTAGATTTTCAAAAAGGTGACAAAGCGGTATCTCAAGTACGGCTTACATTATTAAGTGAGGGCTTTAAGGGCAAGTTATGGCAGATTTTAAGCTAGCCGGAAGGTACTGAGTGTATTATTAATACCAACCCTACAATTACTGTAACTAATGACTCCAAAGAAGAAGAAAAACAAATAAAAAGAATTCTATAGAATAATTCAGGGTTCCCAGAAAATTTTTTCCACGCTAAAAATTCTTCCCAGAAAATCCCCCTCCCGCAGGAAACACCCTCACAAATAATGTCTGTGTGTTTCCAAATGCTAAGACATTTCTGAAATGTACTTTTGATAACCTGTATATCCATGTACTTCTTGAAACTTTCATCTTAATGTTATTGGCCTTGCAAGAAGTTGCACTAAAAGTTGTAGGTGCAGTAGTAGTAGTAGTAGTAATTGTTGTTGCAAATGTGGCAGTTGTAGTAGTGTTATCACTCCCCTTTCAAGCACTCCCCTTTTCAAGCACTCCCTGAAAATTGTAGCTTAATGACCAAAGCCAATCTGGACATACGCTCTTTTGACAAAAAAAATTAAAGAAAACTTTCCGAAAAAGAACTTTTCTAACGAAAAGTAAAAGCCTTATTAAACTTAAGACCAGAAAAAATAGATATCTGCAATAATTCAAACTCAAAACGACCAGAAATTACTATTAAATAAAGTATCAAACAGTTCGTGGTAGCGAACTGTAGTAAGGAGCGACCCAGCTCAACAGCAACCAAAACTCTAAAAAATCGGTTTTTGATATCAATAGCTACATCAAAAGAATCGCATTTTAATACTGATTTTAAATATATTTAAAAAAAACAAGTTTTTTCAACTGAAAGTAAGGAGCGACATTAAAACTTGAAACGAACAGAAATTACTTCGTATATGAAAGGGGCTGCTTCCTCATCAACGCCCGCTCTTTACGCTGCAGTTTGACTCTTTCTCTCAGCTCTACTTTTTACAACAGTAAAAAACTTTAGCGTAAAGAGCGGGGCGTTGATGAGGAAGCAGCCCCTTTCATATACGAAGTAATTTCTGTTCGTTTTAAGTTTTAATGTCGCTCCTTACTTTCAGTTGAAAAAATTTGTTTATTTTTATTTAATTTCTGAACGTTTTTGAATCAATACATGTTTTGATTTTGGCTCTCCGCAGAGGAATTTGCATATTTTTTTTTTTTTTTTTTTTTTTTTTTTTTTTTTTTTTTTTTTTTTTTTTTTTTTGGCTAAATGGCTTTCTCATAATTTTGATCAAAAGATTTTGAGAAAAAAAGAGCGAGCAGGAAACCTAGTTGCCCTCCAATTTTTTGGTTAATTAAAAAGGCAACTAGAACTTTTAATTTTTTACGAATCTTTTTATTAGTAAAAGATATACGTAACTTATAAATTAGCTTATGTAAAGAATTTTTTGTTCTCATGTTTCTATTACACATATGAGAGGGTTCGCCCCCTCGTCAGTACCTTTCTCTTTACAGCAAATCTTAAATTTTGTCCCAATTCATTAAGAATGACCCCTGAATCACAAAAGCCGTAGAATAAATAGTTGACATTACTAAAAATACTTTAGCGTAAAGAGCGAGGTATTAGGAGGAGGTGAGCCCCTCATATGGGTAATAATTTCTGTTCGTTTTTAGTTTTAATGCTGCTCCTTACTTCCAGCTGAAAAAACTTTCATATTTATTTTTTCATTGTTTTTTTAAAATAATGCTAGTAAATCCGGCTCCCTTCATGGAAATTTTCTTCCCCCATGACAAATTCCTCGATGGAAAGTTCCCCCAGTATATCCCCCTCTTCTCAACCCCTCCCCGCAACCAAAAAATCCTCCTGAAAACGCCTGTACACTTCCAAATAACCATTACTATATGTAAGCACTGGTCAAAGTTTGTAACTTGTAGCCCCTCCCACGGGGACTGTGGAGGAGTAAGTCGTCTCCAAAGACATAGTTATAAAGTTTTTCGACTACGCTGAATAAAATGGCTATCTCAGAGTTTTGATCCATTGACTTTGGGAAAATAATTAGCGTGGGAGGGGGCCTAGGTGCCCTCCAATTTTTGGTCACTTAAAAAGGGCACTAGAACTTTCCATTTCCGTTAGACTGAGCCCTCTCGCAACATTCTAGGACAACTGGGTCGATACGATCACCCCTGGAAAAAAACAACAAACAAACAAATAAATACGCATCCGCATTTTTGTAGATAGGAGCTTGAAACTTCTACAGTAGGGTTCTCTGATACGCTGAATCTGATGGTGTAATTTTCGTTAAGATTCTATGACTTTTAGGGGGTGTTTACCCCAATTTTCTAATATAACACAAATTTTCTCAGGCTCGTAACTTTTGATGCGTAAGACTAAACTTGATGAAACTTATATTTAAAATCAGCATTAAAATGCGATTCTTTTGATGCTATTGGTATCAAAATTCCATTTTTAGAGTTTTGGTTTCTATTGAGCCGGGTCGCTCCTTACTACAGTTCGTTACCACGAACTGTTTGATAAGTTTAATCAAGTTTAGTCTTACCCATCAAAAGTTACGAGCCTAAGAAAATTTGCCTTATTTTAGAAAATAGGGTGAAGCAACCCCTAAAAGTCATAGAATCTGAACGAAAATCACACCATCAGATTGAGCGTATCAGAGAACCCGATTGTAGAAGTTTCCAGCTCCTATCTACAAGAATGTGGAATTTCGTATTTTTTGCCAGAAGACAAATGAAGGGTGCGTGTTTATTTGTTTGTTTTTTGTTGTTTTTTTTCCCCAGGGGTCATCGTATCGACCAAGTGGTCCTAGAATGTGGCAAGAAGGCTCATTCTAACGGAAATGAAAAGTTCTAGTGCCCTTTTTAAGTGACCATAAAAATTGGAGGGCACCTAGGCCCCCTTCCACGCTCATTTTTTCTCCAAAGTCAACAGATCAAAATTTTGAGAGAGCCATTTTGTTCCGCATAGTCAAAAACCATAATAACTATGTCTTTGGGAATGACTTACTCCCCCAAAGTCCCCGGGGGAGGGGCTGCAAGTTGCAAACTTCGGCCAGTTTTTACATATAATGATGGTTACTGGGAAGTGTACAGCGTTTTCAGAGGATTTTTTTGGTTTTGGGGGTGGGGTTGAGGGGAGGGAGCTATGTGGGAGGATCTTTCCTTGAAGAAATATGTCATGGGGGAACAGAAATTCAATGAAAATGGCGCAGGATTTTCTAAAATTACTATAAAAAAAAACAATGAAAAAATAAACATGGAAAAGTTTTTTCAATTGAAAGTAAGGAGTAGCATTGAAACTTAAAACGAACAGAGATTATTACGCACACGAGGGGTTCTAGAAATACTTTAGCATAAAGAGCTAGGTATTTAGGAGGAGATAAATACCTCGCTCTTTATGCTATAGTATTTTTAGTAATTTTAACTATTTATTCTACGGCCTTTTGGATTCAGGGGTCATTCTTAAAGAATTGGGACAAAACTTACGATTTAGTGCAAAGAGCAAACATCAAATCAAACATGAAAATGTTTGATCAAACAGCAAACCAAAATCAAACATGCATTAATTCAAAGACGTTCAGGAATTACATAAAAAAAAACTAGTTTTTTTAACTGAAAGTAAGGAGCGACATTAAAACTTAAAACGAACAGATATTACTCCGTATATGAAATGTGTTGTCCCCTCCGCAATCCCTTGCTCTTTACGCTAAAGTTTGACTCTTTGCCACAATGTTGCTTTTTAAAACAATTAAAAACTTTAGCGTAAAGAGCAAGGGATTGCGGATTGCAACCTAATTTTCTAGTTTTTGTTTTATGTAATAAAACCTAAAACGAACAGAAATTAAAAAAAAAAGACAATCATAGCAAAAAATATACAATAGGTACTAGTATAAATGAATAAATAAACGTTAAAACGAGTAAAGCTTAAGTTGAACATCCAAATCAATAGGTACTAATATAAATGAGTACATAAATTTTAAAAAGGAGTAAAACTTAAATTAAATATGCAAATCAAGCTTGAAACGAACAAAATTCTCTACAAACAAGAGTTCTCTCACTGTAAAAGCCAAAAACCTACTGCACCATTGGCGCTTTACTTAAAATTAAATAAAAAAAACTAATTTTTTAGCCGAAAGTAAGGAGCGACATTAAAACTTAAAACGAACAGAAATTACTCCGTATATGAAATCGGTTATCCCCTCCGCAATCCCTCGCTCTTTACGCTAAAGCTTTTAATTGTTTTAAAAAGTAGAATTGTGGCAAAAAATCAAACTTTAGCGTAAAGAGCGAGGGATTGCGGAGGGGACAACCCATTTCATATACGGAGTAATTTCTGTTCGTTTTCAGTTTTAATGTCGCTCCTTACTTTCAGCTAAAAAAAATTAGTTTCTTTTTATTTAATTTCTGAACGTTTTTGAATTAATGCATGTTTGGTTTTGGCTCTCCTCACATAAATTATTAAAATGAAATTTGCATATTAATTCCTTTTTTGGCCAAATGGCTTTCTCTTAGTTTTGATCAGACAATTTTGAGAAATAAGGGGTGAGGAAGGAGGCCTAGTTGCCCTGTAATTTTTCGGTTACTTAAAAAGGCAACTAGAACTTTTAATTTTAACGAACGTTTTTATTAGTAAAAAATATGCGTAACTTAAGAATTAACTTACGTAACAAACTTTTATAACCTTATATTTTATTATGTATACGAGGGGGTTTGTACCCTCGTTAATACCTCGCTCTTTACACTAAATCGTAAGTTTTGTCCCAATTCTTTAAGAATGACCCCTGAATCAGAAAGGCCGTAGAATAAATAGTTGAAATTACTAAAAATACTTCAGCATAAAGAGCAATGTATTTATCTCCTCCTAAATATCTCGCTCTTTATGCTAAAGTATTTTTAGAACCCCTCATATGCGTAATAATCTCTGTTCGTTTTAAGTTTCAATGCTACTTCTTCCTTTCATTTGAAAAAACGTTTTCATGTTTATTTTTCATTGTTTTCTTATAGTAATGCTAGAGAATCCTGCGCCCTTTTCATTGAATTTTTCTTCCCCCATGACAGATTCCTCCAAGGAAAGATCCTCCAACATAGCCCCCTCTCCTCAGCCCCTCCCCCAAACAAAGTAAAATCCCCCTGAAAACGTCTGTACACTTCCCAATAACCATTACTATATGTAAACACTGGTCAAAGTTTGTAACTTGCAGCCCCTCCCCCAGGGATTGTGGGGGAGTAATTCATCCCCAAAGACATAGTTATTATGGTTTTCGACTATGCTGAACAGAATGGCTATCTCAAAATTTTGATCCGTTGACTTTGGGAAAACAATGAGCGTGGGAGGGGGCCTAGATGCCCTCCAATTTTTTTGGTCACTTAAAAAGGGCACTAGAACTTTTCATTTCCGTTAGAATGAGCCCTCTTGCGACATTCTAGGACCACTTGGTCGATACGATGACCCCTGGGGAAAAAAAACAACAAATAAACACGCACCCGTGATTTGTCTTCTGGCAAAAAATACAAAATTCCACATTTTTGTAGATAGGAGCTTGAAACTTCTACAGTAGGGTTTTCTGATACGCTGAATCTGATGGTGTCATTTTCGTTAAGATCCTGCGATCTTAGGGGGTGTTTCCCCCTATTTTCCTAAATAAGGCAAATTTTCTCAGGCGCATAACTTTTGATGGGTAAGACTAAACTTGATGAAACTTATATATTTAAAATCAGCATTAAAATGCGATTCTTTTGATGTAGCCATTGATATCAAAGTTCAATTTTTTAGAGTTTTGGTTACTATTGAGCCGGGTCGCTCCTTACCACAGTTCGTTACCACGAACTGTTTGACTATATGTGTCTTGAACAGTCTTGGAAGGTAAATAAATAAAACCAAACTGAATGTTCAATAAATAATGCTATTAATTGATGAAAGGTCACCAGTTCAAGATTTTATTTCACTGTAATTTTATTTTCATTTTCAATGCTGCAATAACTGCAAAAGAAGATATTTGCAATATAAATCATTTTCAGTGAGGCTCCAATGACATAGTAGGTTTCAGACTTTTACAATTAGGGAAGGGGCAGTATCCAAACTCCAGTTTGTAGTGGAGTTATATTTGTCTTGAACAGTCTTGGAAAGGACTATAAAATTAAACTGATTAAATTAAAATTAAATTAAAATTAAAAAATTAAAATTGATAAAAATTAAAATTAAACTGAAAATTTGATATTTAATGATGTTAGTTGCTGAGAGCTCATCACTTAAAAATTTAATTTTACTGTAATTTTTATGTTTATTTTCAATGTTGTAATAAATACGAAAGAAAATACTTATAATATAATTCGTTTCTTCTTAATATTAAACAAAGTTTACATATAAAAATACAACAAATAGTAAATAATAAACAAAGTTTAAAATGCGTTAAAAAACTGTCCTATTAGAAAAAATTACCATTTGAAGCTATTAATTCAATTAATCTTAATAGTAAAATGTTATTCTGTAAAGAACTAAATAGTATAACAACAAAAGAGAGAATAATGAGGACTTTTTTCCCAAGACAGTGAACCAACAAAACCTATTTGAATATTTCGGCCCTATATCTAAGGGCCGTCTTCAGCAAAGGAAAAATAAAAACAATAAAACACTTACAATAAAAGTTCTCAGTTAAAAATCCATTTATTTTAATTTTAATAGTAATTTTAAAAAAGCCTGAAATTCTTCAAAATGGCGTCGGATCGAAACGAAAAGTACACCATTGAGATTGTCATTTTTAATAATCCTAAACAGAGCCTCCTCTCCCCACTTTGAAAAACACGGAAAATAACTTTTTTCATGGGTAGCACTGATCTTGCCCCCTTTTTTTTCTTCGCCAATAGCGGGAAACTGAAACGTCACAGAGAGCTATTTAAAAAAACAAATACAAAGGGAAGGAGACAATAGGGAAAATCTTTTCAAGACAGTGGAAATTAGTTCTGTGGATTCTGTTGTGATGGGTCCTGCCGACATAGTAATTTCCACAATTGATAGATCCCTCTTTGGCGAGTAACTGGGGTCTTATCTTTACCCAAATTTAAGAAATTGATGATTTTAAAATTGTTAGTAAAAACTATGTACAGATTATTTTTTGTGCAAATATTTTTTAATTTTGTTGTGATCTTTGGGATATACGGAAGACAGACAATATTTGAGGGCTTATCAGTAGCCTCACATTGTGAAGTATCTTCTTCGATTTTACAAGAATGTCTTTTTATTCTACGGTTAATTATTTTATTGACAAAAGGAATGGGGTATCCATTATCAAAAAGAATATCTCTGATAAAGTTTATTTCTGCATTTATATATGAATCGAAGCAAATATTCAGGGTACGATCAATGAGGGAAGTTACAACTGCTTTTTTAACTTGTGGGGGGTGATTTGAATTAAAGTGAAAATATCTGTTGTTTTGTGTTGGCTTTCGATATATAGTAACATCCAGTTTATCAGCATTACGAATAATTGATACATCTAAAAACGGTAGTTTATTTTCAATTTCAACTTCTAGGGTGAACTGCAAATTTCGGTCATAAGTGTTAAGATGATCTAAGAAGCCCCGAAGTTCAGCTTCCCCATAATTCCAAAGTGAAATTATGTCATCCATATAACGACCCCAATAGACGTTTTTTGGACAGGAAGTCAACGTATGCTCGACTTGGGCATCTTCGGACCATCTTAAAGTTCATGGTGCTCTCCAGTCGTCATAGTCAAAAAATCGGACGGATCACATCGTTTCTGTCTTCATTTTCGCGGGCTTAACAATATATCTCGTTTTGGTGCATATCCTTTACCTCGTACAGACGAGCTCCTGGAAACGGTTGGCAGCAAGAAAATATTTAGTGTCCTAGACTTGGAAAGAGGGTACTGGCACATCGAACTGGAAAAGGGTATCCGGGAAAAGACGGCATTCCAGACGTCTTCTGGGCTTAGCCGGGAAAAGACGGCATTCCAGACGTCTGGTCATGTTTCTGTATCAGTTTCTGGTCATGCCATTCGGCTTGCATGGTGCTCCTGCAACCTTCCAACGTCTTATGGATATTGTTTTAGAGCCCTGTAAGGCATTCGCTCGTGCCTATTTGGATGACATTGTCATCTCTAGTGACTCTTGGGAGGAACTCCAAGTACATTTAAAAAGAACAGTAGAGCATACAAGGAACAGAGTAGAGGATCCACTCTAGAAAGATTAAGCTGGCTTAGAACAAGGTTCGTTACCCGGGTCACCAAATTGGAAATGTAGAAACTGACTCATTGGAAAACAAGTTCCAGGCCGTTCAAGATTTTCCCCTGTCTGTGTCCAAGAGGGAAATTCATTCTTTTATTGGGATGGCAGCATATTATCAACGTTTTATCAAAAATTTTGCTGAAATTGCTGAGTCGCTCACTTCACTTCTGAAGAAAGGTTCTCCAAACAAGTTGAAGCTGAACGAGATACAGGATGTTGTATTTGAGAACCTGAAACGAGCACTCATCGAAACTCATGTTTTGGCAACACCAGATTTCAGTGAGGATTTTGTTTTACAGACAGATACCTCTCACACAGGCGTCGGAGGAGTCCTCACCCAAAGGGATGGTGAAGAGCAACCAATTGCTTTCCATAGTAAGAAACTGGTCCCGGCTGAAACACGTTACTCGACCGTGGAAAAAGAAGCTCTGGCTCTCAAATGATGATTCGAAAGCTATGGGTTCTACCTGAAACTATGCCATTTCTTTGTAAAAACGGACCACAATCCTCTTAGGTGACTTAATGTTGCTCGAAGTTGCAACGCTCATTTGACTCGCTGGTCATTAGCTCTACAAAAATTTCAGCCTACCATTGATAGCCAACTGGGATCTATGAACGCAAATGCTAATGCGCTTTCAAGGCTGTTCTAAGAAATATTGTTTGATTGTTTGATGTTGGATAGTTGGATTAAAGATGTATCTGCCATCCTCTTGTGGAAGGGAGGGGTGTCATAAATCACCTATGTAAATTATACTTCTAGCTAAATCCTTTTTTCATGTCAAGTCTTTGTCTGTGTATGAGTGCGTAAGTGAGTGCCGAGATACTGAACTCGGACTGTAATGAACTTTTATTTTATTCGTTTTGGTAGTTACAATTTGTCTGTTTGTGAATAAAGAAGGGATTTTTTCGTACTTTGGATACTTTATTGGTTAGTCGGCAGCACAGGGCATCACAGACCTTTCCAGGAAATTCTTGGGGGATGGTTGGTAACAATAACACCAGGAGCTTTGTTTTCACTGATTTTTAATGATAATCTTCCTCTTTTCCTATACAAAATCTTTAAATGTATAAGAAACGTATACAATGAATTTAAACATCAGAGAAGATTATTGTGAAGGTCGTGATGGCTTCAGCCACATAGAAGACCAAGTCATACAGAACTTCCATTCTCATGATCAAAAACACCCATCTCTGACTACCGGAATTTCTTTAGTAAAATTGCTATCAAGAACTTATTCAACAAAACTACTGTTCATCACAAATTTTGACTAAATAATCAAATCTTGTCCAAAATTTTACTTGCAATCCAATATTTGGATTCACAAGCGGAAAACTGAAAAAAGTGGGAAGCTACAAACAAACTTATAAGAATTGGTACATACACCTTGACATCAATAAATAACTTTCAATTTCCCATATAATGAACATCTGGAGCAGTATTAGGGGGTGAAAAATATTCAGGGGGAGGGAAATTTTGCGCAGGGGAAATTTTTTCGGAATCAAGCCCGCAAACCATTTTGGTTTGTTTTGTTGAACCCATTTTGTTCAAATTGCTCTCCCCCCCCTCCTTGACCCATGGACTTTCAGATATAACATTTAAGTCAATCAAAACATTTCTCTGGTACTAGCTTCAGGGGGTCCTTGCCCCCAACTCTTTTTTTTGGTACATGAGATTAAGTAAGGAGCGACCCAGCTCAATAGTAACCAAAACTGTAATAATGGATTTTTATGCTGATTTCAAATATATAATTTAAATTAAGTTTTGCTGTACCCATCAAAGGTTGTGAGCCTGAAAAAATTAGCCTGATTCTCGAAAAAGGGATAAACACAACCTAAAAGTCATTAATGAAAATTACACCATCAAATTCAGCGTATCAGAGAACCCTACTGTAGATGTTTCCAGCTCTTATCTGCAAGAATGTGGATTTTTTTCAGAAGAAAAATCACAGATCCAAGTTCATTTGTTTTTTTTTTGTTTTTTTTTTCCTGGGGGGACCTGATCGACCCAGTGGGCCTAGAACATCGAGAGAGGATTCATTCTAATGGAAATCAAAAGTTCTGTGTGCCCCAAGGGCAACTATGGCTTCTCCCATGCCATTTTTTCCCAAAAATATCAGATCAAAAATTTGAGACAGCTGTTTGTTCAGCACAGTTGAAAGGCCCAATTACTTGGTTTTTGAAGATGACTTGACCCTTTTCTTTTTCCAAGAAGTTAAGAATATAAGTTTTAACCCGGACAGAAAAAATTTTGTTGATCCTTTTTGGGCACCACCTCTAGGGGACCAAGCTCCTAAAACTTTTTTTTTTTTACAATGGGTATTCTTGACTCGAGAATTTACAAATGGAAATTTCAAACTGCTTGGGGGCAACAAGTTTTTTTACCCATTTCCAGGCCCCAAAACTCCCTTCTTGATCCCAAGAATATATTTGTCCCCTTTACAGGCAACGACTCTTGAACGTATCACAGCAATAAAACAGATTTTTTTTTTAACCCTGTATTTGGATTACCCGCGCCTGACAAAATGTTTGGCCCCTTTTCTGTCCTCTCAATCAAATGCACCCATACCCCTTTGAAGTTTCTACAACCTTACCTTCTAAACGAAGAGTTCAAGGGAAAACAAGTTTAACTTTTGATTAACATAAAAAGCATTTCTCCAATTCTTCACGTCTTTGGTTTAAGAATTAAAATATCCAATCCTAATTTATAAGTTTTAATTAGTGTCTTTTAATCTATTTCAACATCTCTCTCCCTGAATTTTCAAGTAAATGACATTAGCTGTTACAAAGACATTGCAGACACGTCTTTTTGACAAACAGAATGCATATAATATCCTTTGATCAACTTCAATATCTCCCTCCAAATTCTCTGAAATATCCAACTTAATATCCATAACTGTTCCTGAGATATTTTACATACCATTTCAACAAAGCTAGATGTAAATGGTTACTTTTGATTCATTTCACCTTCCCCTGAGAGTTTCAGCTATATGTCACTGGCTGATCCTAATAAATTACAGATAAGTCCTTTTGACAACTGGAATGCACATAATAGTATGTTTGATTAATTTCAACATTATCTAAAAGTTTCAACTCAATGCCCTTAACTGCTCTTAAGATTTTGCATACAAGCCATTTTAACAACCAGGATGCATATGGTGTCTTTATATTTTTCAAACAGTTCCTGGTAACGAACTGTAGGAAAGGAGCGACTCAGCTCAATAGTAACCGAAACTCTAACAAATGGAATTTCGATATCAATAGAAACATCCAAAGAATCGGATTTTTATGCTGATTTCAAATATATAAATTTCCTCAAGTTTAGTCTTATCCATCAAAAATTACGAGCCTGAGAAATACTTGCCATATTTTCTAGAAAATGGAAACACCCCCTAAAAGTAATAGAGTCGTAATGAAAATCACACCATCAGATTCAGCATATCAGAGAACCCTGCTGTAGAGGTTTCAAGATCATATCTGCAAAAATGTGAGATTATTTATTTTTGCCAGAAATAAGATCACGGATGCGTATTTATTTGTTGTTTATTTGTGTTTTTGTTTTTTCTAGAGGTGATCGTATCGATCCAGATGGTCTTAGAACATCGCGAGAGGGCTCTTTCTAACAAAAATTGAAAATTATAGTGCTGTTTTTAAGTGACTAATAATTGGAAGGTAACTATACGCCTCCCACGCTCATTTGTTTCCCAAAGTCACTCAATAAAAAAGTTGAGATAACCATTTTATTCAGCATAGTCGAAAAATCTGATAACTATGTCTTTGGGGATGACTTAATCCCCCATATTCCCGGGAGAATGGTTGCAAGTTGTAAACTTTGCCCAATGTTTACATATAGTATTGGTTATTGGGAAGTATACAAACGTTTTCAGGGGGATTGCTTCTGGGGGGGAGGTTAAGTGTTTCTGGGTGAAACACTTACTTGGGGAGAAGGGATTGTTTATGGGGGGGTCGGAGGAGAAGGTTAAGGTGGAGGATCTTTCCATGGATGAATTTTCATGAGGACAGGGATTTTACATGAAAAGGGCGCGGGCTTTCCTGGCATTAATCAAAAGGCACTAAAGGCATCTAGATTTTCAAAATGATATATCTTCAACATTTCAAGAACAGTTAGGGGAGGTTATCAAGTTGAAACACTCAGATAATGTTTAGGGGGATGTTGAACTTAAAGAAACTGTGTACATTCCCGTTGCCAATGTGTACAGCCTCAATATGTCAGGAATGGCTAAAATTAAGTTAAGGCTTTCTAGAAATGTTGATTTGGATGTTGAAAATTAAATTAAAAAACAAGTTTTTTCAACTGAAAGTACGGAGCAACATTAAAACTTAAAGCGAACAGAAATAATTATGTATATGAGGGCGTTCGCCCCCGCGTCAATAACTCACTCTTAATGCTAAAGTTTTTTTTTAGTACTTTCAAAGGAGCTATTTGTTATAATTAAACCCTTTGTAATTTGGGGGTCATTCTTAAAGGATTGGAACAAAATCCGAACTTTAGCGTAAAGAGCGAGGTATTGACAAGGAGGAGAGCCTCCCTCATATAAGTAATAATTTCTGTTCGTTTTAAGTTTCAATGTTGCTTCTTACTTTCAGTTGAAAAAACGTATTTTTTAATTTAATTTTTCAACATCCAAATCAACATTTGTAGAAAGTTTTAACTTAATTTTAGCCTTTCCTGATATATTACAGCTGTACATATTGGCAACTGGGATGTACACAGTTTCTGTAAATTCAACATCCCTCTAAACATTCTCTGAATGTTTCAACTTTATAACCTCCCCTAACTATTCTTAAAATGTTGAAGATATGCCTTTTTGAAAATCTAGATGCCTGTAGTGCCTTTTGATTTTGTTTAGCACCCCTCTTACAATTATCATTGGGAAAGCCGGAATATTTGCAAGTGCAGTGGCAGAAGCTGTACCTCGTATACAGCCAATGAGTGTGTCTCAAAACAGATATTTGAAAAGTTTTGTTCCCTCATTTGTATTTTTGATGTTACTGCTAGTAAGCAAGAATAGCAACAGCTTTATTTCATTAGTTATATTATATTTTGACAAGTCATTTATTGTGTACTGTTTTCAAGTGGACGATTGAATTTATTTGAAATTATCTCATAAGTATTGACTACGGATTGTACATGTATTTGTCTTTTGACGACTAAAACGAATATTTGGCTTGTCTGCTGCTTTAGTTCCTTAGTCATATTATACCAAATTTTGACTACTAGGTTATTATGTACTGATTTTAGGTGGATAATTAAAATTATTTTAAAATTATTTCATAAGTATTTGACTAGAAGATTGTGTATATATTTATGTTTTGACGACAAAACAAATATTCGGCTTGTCTGCTGTCCGTTTTGGAAATCAATTGAATTGAAAATTGAATTTGATCCTGGGTGTATCTGAAAGAGCTAAGATGTTAAAATGAAACTTCAGGAAATGTTGAAGGGGATGCTTAACTAAATTAATAGACATAGTGTGTATCCAGGCTATTAAAAGGGACAATATCCAATATCGCAAAACTTTCAGGGCCACTGCTGCTACTGTTGCTAATGTGGCTGCAACTGCAATTAGTTGCAGCTACTTGTGACTACAACAAATTGCAATTGCAAATGCTTCTATTTACGACCAATTTTAAGAAATATTGGGGGATGTTGAACCAAGTCGAAGATGCTAAGTGCATTTTGTTTGTATAAAGAGTGCATCAACAATGTCTCTGTAACAGATGAGAGTATCAAGCAGAAACTTTCAGGGCATGTAGGACAGTGCTTAAAGAGCAAAGAGCTCTCTTGCTCTTTTTAGATGCCCAACCACCCTTCAACCCTGATCAAAATTCTGAAACAGCCACTTGGTTCAAAATAGTCAAAAGATCTAATAATTATGTTTCTGGGGATGTCATGTCTCCCACAATCCCAGGGAAAGGGTTATAACTTATGCAATCTGTCCACTATTTACATACAGGATTTACCATTGAGGTAGGATAAATTGATCCTGGGTGTGTCAGAAAATCGTGGAAAAGTGAAACTTCAGGGAATGTCAACAGGGGTGTTAAACTAAGCCAAAAGGCACTACAAGCATCCAGGTTATCCGAAAGGCAAACCTGCAATAACTGAGAGGTATCAAAGGTACTTAAGTGGAACTTTTAGGATTACTATTACTTCTACTGCTGTCACTGCAATTACAGCTAGTCTACTTGGAACTTCTAACTACTTGCAACAATTAACGCAACTACTTTCAACTGTGACTGCAATTGTAACTGCTTACAACTGAAACAACTTGTGACTCTGACTGTGACTGCAACTACCTATGATTTTTATGATCAGTTCCGCCTACTTCTGACTGTTGCTGTAACTAAGGACAGTTTCAGTAGCAACTGTGACTACTTGCAACCACAACTACTAGTGACTGATATTACTGGTGACTGCAACTCATTACAACTGCAATAACTTGCATATGCAACGGCTAGGAACTGTGACTGCTAACATTACTGTGATTGTGACTGAGACTACAAACACTACAATTATAACTAAACTAATTGATCTTTGTCAAAAGAGTTTAACTCCATTCTGCTTGTCAATATGGTATAGTGCATCCAGGTTGTCAAAAGGGCTTTTCTGTAATATTTCACAAATCGCTAAGGTTATTAAGTGGAAAATTCCATGAAATGTTGTACTAGATAAATAGACAATTGGTGCATCCAAGTTATCCAACAAAAGTATCTGTATGTATCCATACTGGTCTCAGGAATGACTATGGGTATTAAGTTGAAACTTTCATGGATGGAATAAGCTGGACCCTGATGCATCTATAATGTCAAAGTGTCATCCTCTATGTAGCTTTAATTTTGCATACCAATATAAATGTAAACAATGATACAATTGACCATAAATTTTATACTAGCATTATTAAAACAGTAAAAATGAACTAATGAAATAAAATAACCTTACTTTACAAGTAGGGCCAGCCATATGCATAGCAGTTAGAGGGGGAGGAATAGAATTTAAAAAACTACCAAAATCTGTTTATTGTGAATAAATTTTAAAATCTTGATATTTGAGGGGAAGCTCAGCCAGAAGCCCTCCCTTCTCCTGAGGCGGCATACAAGCCTGCTAGACGAAAGTATCAAAAGTAAATCAAAGAATAGATTAAAACTAGGCACTCAACTAAAACTAACATTGAATGGACCTAGCTGGACACTGACCAGCCCAGGGGGAAATCTATGACTACCTAGGCAAGCCCTACAATATGTCTTAAACACTCAAAGCTTGTTTGCTACTACTAAGACATTGTACTTAGCCTATGTCTGTCTTGCACCAAAGGAAGTGTACAAAAGAAGGTGTAAGTAAACCAAATAATCTGTTTTTTACTTCAATTTCATACATTCGACATTAAGCAGCAAAAAATACTCAAAATTTTGCGAAATATTACTGTATATTTGGATTCCAGTTAGTCTATGCAAACAAAGTTTAACTTCTTACCTTTTTTCAACATAGTTACCATGTCATAGTAATTGCAAATACTAAATAGATTATTCTTTATTGAATTTGTAGTGCTTCAGAGATTACTTAACTTTGAATTATGGACCTTATCTAATAAATTTTCTTCTTTTTTTTTCAAATTCTCAATTCTAAGTGAATCTGGCTCAATTTTTTTCATTCAGTAATATTTGAACTTCTTTTAATAATATTAAATTAAAAAACACACGTTTTTCTTTAACTTAAAGTAAGGAGCAACATTAAAACTTCAAACGAGCAGAAATTACCCCGTATATGAAAGGGGCTGTTCCCTCTTCAATTCCCCGCTTTTTATGCTAAAAGTTTGACTCTCTCTCTTAACTTTTTTACTTTCTAAAATAGTAAAAACGTTAGCGTAAAGAGCAGGGCGTTGAAGAGGGAACAGCCCCTTTTACATACGGAGTTATTTCTGCTCGTTTTGAGTTTTAATGTTGCTCCTTACTTTCAGATAAAAAATGGGTTTTTCTTTTATTTAATTTCTGAACGTTTTTAAATTAATCCATGCTTTGATTTCGGTTCTCTGCAAATAAATAATTAAAGGGAAATTTGCTATTCATTCATTTGGCTAAATGGCATTCCCATAGTTTTGATCGAATGATTTTGAGAAAAAAGGAGGTGGGAGGAGGCCCAGTTGCCCTCCAATTTCTTGGGTACTTGAAAAGGCAACAAGAACATCGAACTTATTTACGAACATTTTCATTAGTAAAAGATGTACGTAACTTACGAACTAGCTTACATACCAAACTTCTATATTTGTATGTTTTTATTATGTATATGAGAGGGTTAGCCCACTCATCAATGCCTCTCTCTTTACACTAAAGCTTAAATTTTGTCCCCTAAATCACAAAGGCCGTAGAATAAATAGTTGAAATTACAAAAATACTTTAGCGTAAACAGTGAGGCAGTAGGAGGAGGTGAATCCCTTATATGCGTAATATTTTCTGTTCGTTTTAAGTTTTAATGCTACTCCTTACTTTCAGTTGAAAAAACTTTTTCATACTTATTTTTTTCATTGTTTTTTTTTTTTAAATAATGCTAGAAAATGCTGTGCCCCCTTCATGGAAATCTTCTTCACCCATGACAGATTCCTCCATGGGAAGTATCCCCCACATAACCTCTCCTCCTAACCAAAAAACCCCCCTGAAAACGTAGGTAGACTTATACTATATGCAAACACTGGTCAAAGTTTGTAGCTTGTAGCCCCTCCTATGGGGACTGTGGGGGAGTAAGTCGTCCCCAAAGACATAGTTATAAGGTTTTCGACTATGCTGAACAAAATGGCTATCTCAGAATTTTGATCAAACAACTTTGGGAAAAAATGAGCGTGGGAGGGGGCCTAGGTGCCCTCCAATTTTTTGGTCACTTAAAAAAAGCACTAGAACTTTTCATTTCCGTTCGAATGAGCCCTCCCGCAAAATTCTAGGACCACTGGGTCGATACAATCACCCCTGGGAAAAATAAAAAACAAAACAAAAAAAAACAAATACACAGGCATCCATGATTTGTCCTCTGGTAAAAAAATAAAAATTCCACATTTTTGTAGATAGGAGCTTGGAACTTCTACAGTAGGGGTGTCTGATACACTGAATCTGATGGTGTGATTTTTCGTTAAGATTCTATGACTTTTAGGGGGTGTTTCCCCCTGCTTTCTAAAATAGAGGGAATTTTCTAAGGCTCATAGCTTTTGATGGGTAGGACTAAACTTGATGAAACTTATATATTTAAAATCAGCATTAAAATGCGATTCTTTTGATGTAACTATTGGTATCAAAATTCTGTTTTTTTTTAAGTTTTGGTTACTATTGAGCAGGATCGCTACTTACTACAGTTTGTTACCATGAAATGTTTGATAACAATGCTTAAGAAGTAAGGGCCGAGGAAAAATTTAGATGTATGTTGATCATCTTGGAAAGTTGTTGGGCTAGGTACATGAAATTTCAGGAAAATCAGTAAAGCACACAAAAATTTCCTGTTTCTTTATTATGAACCAAATTTTGAGGAGAATTAAGCAGGAAAAAAAACATTATTGTGAACATTTCATAATTCATATACTCAATCTACAACAATCATTGTGAACCAGAATAGTTATGATGAAATAGGCTAGGATGTAAGGGTCCCTTTTGTTTAACTTTAAAGTTAAAAAATAGTTTACTAAACAAAGATTTCATAGTTAGTCTATTGTTGCTGTTTTGAATAGACTAGGCTGAAAACCTATGATTACATCTGGGACCATCAGCAGGGTTAATTGTCATTGCAACAATTATGATATTGGGAAGACTGTTGTAAAGTTTTATAATGGGATTCCTGCTATCTTAGAAAGTAGTTGTGAGGTGAATGGAACTTTCAGGAATGAATCAAGGGCCTAGACAATACCCTAAAAAGGAATTGTTAAGTGCACTCTACATTTTGTCCTAAATTCTACAGCTTACAAGTTTGGGTAAATGGCAGGTTTAAATACATCTGAATTTTAACAAAAAAAGTTTTACCTCAACCACATGTTTCCATCCTTTTTTTATTGCCTCTAGCTTTTGAATAACGTAATTTGTATTATTACAGCAGAACCATAGTAAAGTTATTGTCTTTAATTTTGGAAATAGATGTACAAATCTTTGAGAACTTAGAAATCAGGATTTAGCAAAAGTGCAAGACTCAAAACACTTTTCTACTACCTCATTTGAGAAGTAGTTGTATTTCTCAAGATTTCACTTTTATAGCCCAGAGGTTGCACAAGATTGGTGGCTTTTGGTGAGAGAGCAGATAGAGGCAGGTAATTCAAAATATCTCCCTGGAGAATTCTTGAGGCTCTAGATCCATTCCCAAGAGATTCATTCCCCTAACTCAATAACTTTCCTCAATAGACAAAAGTCCATCATTTAGAATTTCACCCCAATGTTAAAAGTTGCAGAAGAAATGAAATGGCAGAGATAGTGGTTTCATAAAACCCTCCAAAGTAGTAGGTCAAAGCTTCAGCTAAGGCCATAAGTAAGTTGCCACAGGACCCTGTTTTGGTACCCACACTCTTCAGTTTATACAACACACTCAAAGAAATGTTAGACCTATAAACAAAATTTGACTGTAAAATGACAACTCATAGCTCATCAGTCCTGTTGATACTTGGTAAGATGTGACTTTGGTAGATGTCTAGATTGGACACTATTGAGAAGGAAGCATGTGAAAAAAACAATTTTTACTTGATAATATTCAGAATAAGTGTAGTTAAGATATTTTGATGGCTACACTTTATCATTAATGTCCCCCCCTTAATGTGCAAATATATAGCCAAATTTTCTAGGTGTGTTTCTTTTTTGACAGTATTCATTCAATTATGGGTAGACAGGTTTGAAGCAAGAGTGATACATGGGAAATACATAATTTTGGCTATATATTTGTATATAAGGGGGGGGGGTTGTAGATTCCAGTGGATGTGGAGTCAAAATATGTCAACAACAATTAGTTCACATATTATGAAGTAAGAATCATTTTCTTAACATGTTTCCTTATCAACATCCCCAATTAGATGCCTATACCATTTTGAAAATAACACAAGATATCAACTAATTGTGGTATAAGACAGATAGTCTAAGGTGGTATAAGTCTAGAGGTTACTGTAAACAAAGACAAAAAATTCAATTGTCACACACAACCTGCTATAGCATAAAAAACTAAGCTTGTGGTATCAGAAAATGAAAAATCACATGCAGATCTCACTTTATAAACACTAAGCTCTATGAAATCCTAATGAGGCCAAGATTAGAGGTTGGAATGTGTTGCTACTCTGGTTCCTAAAATAGTATAGATAGTCCACAAATCTTTCCAAAGACAGATGAAAAAATGCACAAAAAGGACCAAAACAAAGAGTATGCATGCTGACTACAGAGCATGAAGCTACCCACTCTGACTTACTGAAAAAAAAGTGACAAGACAATGATCTACAAGTTGTTCAGCTCTGATGACAAAGACTTGCTCTAGCTTACCCAGTAATCAAAAGCCAGGGGTCCTTCAGCAAAGCTTTTCTGTAGGCATGCAAACAAAAGGAAGCATTTCTTCTCAGACTGTATCATAAACCCCTGGAATTGTCTAAGTAGGGCAACTGTGAGTTTAACATCCAACAACCATTCCCCATCTGGACCTAATGAGAGAATATGGTAAAAAAGCTTTGAACTTTAGGTTCATTACAAATTTCTCTACCCTACCCACAACCAACACAAGACCTCCTCCACCCTTCCCCTCTGCCACAGCACTCAATCCCAGAACAAATGGTTCTGTCAAACAAGGTTGTCATAGGCTTAAAAAGCTTGATGCTAACAGAGCAGCTGGAACAGAGAGCTTATGCCCAAGACTGATAAAATAAATAGCTGAACATATTGCCAAACCAATTGCAATGCTTGAAATGCCTCTTACTTCCAAATGATTAGAAGCAGGTTAATATTAGGAAAATACACAAGAATGGGAGAAGGAACCTTGCTAGTAATTAATATCCTACAATTTTCACATTGGTTGTATGTAAAGCACTTGAGGCCATCATAAACAAAGTAGGCCTACTGATTTCCAACCTAAAAAAAAAACAGCTGCTTAGCAAAAGCCAACATTGTTTTTGAAAAGGATGTTTAACTGATACCAACCTAATTGACTCATAGGATTTTGGGACTAGGCTTTTAGATATTAACTTATGGGATCCTCAGTGCCATTAGGGATATGTCCCTGTATCAGCACTCTCAAGATGGCTGTCAGTTGGTTCATTAATGTTGTGTTTCTCTAAGTTAATGGCTATCTGGATTTTGCAATTTAAACCAAGGGTAAGGGTCTCCCTTACAACTGAGGGTAAGGGTGGTCTACCAGTAGATGTAGTATTCCTTGACCAAGCCAAAGCTTTTGACAAAGTTCAACACTGATTACTAGTTTTGGAATTAAAGGCATATGAAGCATACAAAGATATTGTAGATAAGATAGAAGCCTTTTTAACTGGCACAACTCAGAGATTCATGGTTTACAACTGTAATGACAATATGTCTTTTCTGAATTGCAACCAGTCAGGGGTAGAGAACCTCAGGAAACCATCCTGGGTCCTACATTATTCAGCATCTATGTCAACAATTGTGCAACCTACATAAAACATTCTTTGATGCTAAATGCAGTTGATTGCTTGCAATCTCCTAAGAATGTCCCAAGACAATATAGACCAGCTAAGTATGCAAAAAGATAAGAATCAGCTGTCCAAATGATCATCAGATAGGTATCTTGACTGCAATACCCTTAGAATACAAAGTCCTACATCTTGGAAGTAACTATCTAAATGTCCATATAATTTAGGAGACACCCAGCTTGAGGCAGTCAAGCTTAAGGATCTAAGTTTTAAGCAGTCAAGGAAAAGGATCTGGGAATCATTGTTGAATATGAGTTGAAGTTTCATTGTCACATATAAGCTTGAGTTGCAAAAGCAAACCAAGCCCTTGGCCTCTTAAAAAAACATTCACCACCAGAAAGCCATATGTGACAATGAAGCCCTATAAAGCTGTGGTTTGCTCTTGCCTGGAATTTGGCATGACCTTACCCTCTGTTAGCTATAAGATGGATGTGAAGGTACTTGAGAGTGTTCAAAGAAGAGACACAAAGATTATCCCAGCACTACAAGACAAAAGTTACACAGAATATCTCTCCTCACCTGAACTCTCTACTTTACTATACCATACAAGCAGAGGAGATGTAATAACAAGTTGGAAGCTGCTGGAAAATGACCTACTAAGTTTTGTTTTCTCCCTGTCCCTCTTAAACAATACATGAGGACAAACAAGAAAGTTGAAGCTCCTTTGTTGCAACAGATGATGATGCCAACACTTCTTCATAATTCATTCCATCCTACTCTGGAACAGCCTGTTCAAAGCCACCATATAGTCTCAAACCCTAGAGACCTTCAAGAGAGGAGTTGATCAAGGATTAATCAATAATCAATGCTAAAAAGAGGTTAAACTGAGAAGTCAAATCATACCTTAGAACCCCACCAGTTTTTCTGCAGGACTTTTAACATAACCTTATTGGTAAATTTGGAGGAGTTTAAATTATTGACCTAGCTAAGAAAGAGACATACCTTTAAAGTTGGAACTGTATGCTGAAACTAAAAATAATATGCCTATTCATTTGCATTGGAAATAAACTTTGGCCCTACCCCCCTAATTGCAAATATATAACCTGAATTACATCAGGATTGAGCAAAGTTGTGAAGATGGAAACAATTTTGTTGTACTTCATTCAAGCAGAAGATCTATTTTGCAAGGTTTCACTTTTATAACAACACATATCTTAAAGGTCATCAGAGGTCAGGACCCTCTAGAGGGAGAGGGAGTGGAAGTAGGTACATCAAAATACCTTTCCAGGACATACTTTAGCCTGTAGACCTATCCCTGAAAGTTTGATTTTCTTAACCTAACCCCTTTCCAAGATAGCAAGACGTCACTAAACAATAATTTTACCAAATTTAATGCCTATGTATAATTCAAGGTATATGTTAGCACATTAGAGGGAAGGGACAGGTAAATTTCATTTCTGGTGCAAATGAATGTTATTTGGATTTGGAAAGCAATTCTGACTCCAAAGGTATGTCTATTTCAGTAATTTAAACTCCTCAAAATTTACTGGCCTACTTACCTTGCTGAATATAGGACTACAATTTTAAGGTTAACAGCTTCAAAGCCAGTCTTAACAAGGAAGGGGGCAATTAAATGAGAACCCATACTATGAGATACAACATATGTCCTAATATATGACCATCATTGGCAAATATAGACTGATTTTGTTCATATTTCTAACAAGTGTGATTTAAAGTAGGCTAGGCTAATTTAATGTACAGTAGGCCTAGGTTATATTTTAAGTCCTAGGCCTTATATGTCTCTTAAAGTTTAATTTGCGAAATTCAGTCACTTTCCACGATAAAAAAGCCGATCAACTAGAACACTAGCCTCTTTTTTATTATAGTGTTTCATATAGACGGGGACAGAGGTTAGACAAATAGGCTATGCCTATTTGAAAAATCAGAAATCTGGAAGGGAGAAGTGATCATTGTAGGTATTTCTATTCCCCTTCTAGGTTTAAGAAGCAAATACAAGTATCCTAGTCAACTAACCCAGTAGTCAGCACAAGAAGATGAGTTGATGTATGTTGACAAAAGCACGCAAGGCCACGTTTAATTTTTTTAAATGCTTTGGCAGTATTGTCAAAACGGAACGTTGATCAGTTAAGAAAAGTCGAATTCTGTCTTGATCTGATTGTCTGTAGGGACATATTTGTAGCAAACTGTATCTTTTATTCTTAGTCGCGATGTGTGACCAGCACGGCTTCAATACTTTCTTTCTTCAACCAACTCTGCTTTTTTGTTTTGACATCACGGATCCAAGAAAAAATTTTTTCTGAGTCTGCGTTTGACTACGGTAGGGAGAGCACCTTCTCGGCGAGTTCTGCCAGATCTGGAAAAACTCTTTCGTCGGTAAAGTTTGTCATTTCGCGTATTTTTCTCCACATCAAGTCTGTAGTAATTTTGCTCATATCTATCTTTTCGGGGTCACTAAAAGCATATGGCAGCTTGCACCACTGGGAATCAATATCTGTGAGTTTTGGCATGAGACTTGGAAATCGGTTCACTACGACACCTAGTGACGGAATACTGGTTCTTGTAGTTTTCAGGGCCGTCTTGGGATTCACAAACTCAAGGGACTTCAATAAAGGATCACCATAGGGAAATCACTTGAGCGTCTGTGTCGCTGCGGTAATAGAGAAACCTAAACACCTAAACGCTGTGCCAAAAATTTTACTTTAGCTTAGTCGAAAAATTTGATAAACCATCTCTGGTGTTCGCTTTATTGATGTGACGTTATGAGTTGTTCTTCGTCGTCTTAGATTATGATGCAATTATGCTATCTTAAGGAGGATTATGCTTGGATGCCTTTGGTTCCTAATGATGCTATGTTCCGCATAATTATGCCACATCTGGCAACACTGCGTCTGGGTCAAAATTTTACTGTTAACCCAGACACTTTAATTTTGTCGATTTTTGGAATCGCGGCTTCTTTGAGCCTAAGATTAAAACATTAGGATATGGGTTCAGAGTAAAATCCTACCTCGAGCTTTGTAGAATTATACTCTCCCCTTTTTTCAATGTCTGTGAGTGAAATTCTGCAGGACCTAACGACCATATTTTACTGTTGTCACATTAATTTTGTCGAATTTTGGAGTCACGACTTCATTGAGCCAAGTCACAAATGGTTGATTTATATTCTCTCTACACGACCAACAAGCTTTCAAAATAAGCCCAAGGGCTTTCCGACATCAGAAAAAAAACTCGTAGACTCCCTGTTTCGATAATAAAAATAAAAAATTGTGTGGAACTTTTGGTTTTGAAAATAAGGCTTTTAAAAGGTATGCTATTTAGAAGTACTATTCTAGTAATTTTCGTTCTTAATGTTTAACATTAATTTTAAATGTGCTCTTTTGATGTAAAAAACTCTTTAATATCAAATATAAAGCTTCACTTCAGAAATAAACGTTGGGGTGCACTTTTATCTAGTTGCGGAAGAAAATGTGAACTTGAATCAACCTTGGAATTTTATTAAAATTTATTAAAATCCTGTATTGTTTTAAATTTTGATTTTTGAAATTAACCTTACAATTAATCAAGCATATTAAGTCAAATACTTGAGGGGAGCTCTATTCAAAACTGCTAGCTGACATATTTAGTCTTTGTAGCAAGTACAAATATGAACTGTTATTCAGCTTTCGGCTCCAGCAAAACATAGGATTCACTATACAATAAAAGCATGTTTTTGATAAAGGGTATCCTCCAAACTATACAACGGAGATATTTCAAATTGCTACGGTTGAGCAAACAACTCCTATTACGTATGAATTATCCGATAAATCAGGTGAGTTAATTATTGGTGTTTTTTACGAAAAAGTTTTTTGTTACCGCGGCGACACAGACGCTCAAGTGATTTCCCCATGTTGATCCTTTATTGAAGTCCCTTCAGTTTTTTAAATCCCAAGATGGCCTTGGGAACTGAAAGAACCAGTATTCCGTCACTAGGTGTCGTAGTGAACCGACTAATGAAAGAACCAGTAGTTAAAAATAAATTATTAAGCTATTATTATCAGATTATATTCTATTCAGAACCTTTATTAAGATAAGACAGAACTCGACTTATCTTAACTGATCAACTTTTTCGTGAAACCTGGGGAAATATAGAAGCGTAGCATAAATCTGTCCAAAAAAGCATAATTTTAGGCTTAAGGAAGCATAATATTCTTGGTAACACTGCCTAAACATTTAAAAAAATTAAACGTGACCTGGTGTGCTTTTGTCAACATACATCAACTTATCTTCAAGTGCCGACTGCTGGGTTAGTTGACTAGGATACTTGTATTTGCTTCTTAAACCTAGAAGGGAAATGGAAATACCTACAATGATCACCTCTCCCTTCCAGATTACTGATTTCTCAAATAGGCATAGCCTATTTGTCTAACCTCTGTCCCCTTTTATAGGAAACTATCTTGGAAAGTGACTGAATTTTGTGAATTAAACTTTAAGAGACATATAAGGCCTAGGACTTAAAATATAACCTAGGCCTACTGTACATTAAATTAGCCTAGCCTACTTTAAATCACACTTGTTAGAAATATGAACAAAACCAGTCTATACTTGTCAATGATGGTCATGTATTAGGACATATGCTGTATCTCAATGTATATGTTCTCATTTAATTGCCCCTTTCCATGTTAAGACAGCTTTGAAGCTGTTAACCTTAAAATTGTAGGCCTATATCCAGCATGACAAGTTGAGCCATTAAATTTTGAGAAGTTTAAATTACTGAAATAGACATACCTTTGGAGTCAGAATTGCTTTCCAAATCTAAATATAACATTCATTTGCACCAGAAATAAAATTTACCTGCCCCTTCCCCCTAGTGTGCTAACATATACCTTGAATTATACATAGGCATTAAATTTGGTAAAATTATAGTTTAGTGACTTCCTGCTATCTTGGAAAGGGGTTAGGTTAGGAAAATCAAACTTTCAGGGATAGGTCTATAGGCTAAAGTATGTCCTGGGAAGGTATTTAGAAGTACCTACCTCCACTCCCTCTCCCTCTAGAGGGTCCTGACCTTTGATGACCTTTAAAATATGTGTGTTATAAAAGTGAAACCTTGCAAAATAGATCTTCTGCTTGAATGAAGTACAACAAAATTGTTTCCAGCTTCACAACTTGTTAAATCCTGATTTAATTCAGGTTATATATTTGCAATTATAGGTATGGGGGCAAAGTTTATTTCCAATGCAAATGAATAGGCCTATTATTTTTGGATTCAGCATACAGTTCCAACCTTAAAGGTATGTCTCTTTCTTAGCAAGGTCAATAGTTTAAACTCCTCCAAATTTACCAATAAGTTTAGATCCTTCAGCTCAACTGCCTCAAGCTGGGTGTCTCCTAAATTATATAGACATTTAGATAGTTACTTCCAAGATGTAGGACTTTGTATTCTAAGGTATTGAAGTCAAGATACCTATCTGATGATCATTTGGACAGATGGTTCAAATCTTTTTGCATACTTAGCTGGTCTATATTGTCTTGGGACATTCTTAGGAGCTTGCAAGCAATCAACTGCATTTAGCATCAAAGAATGTTTTATGTAGGTTGCACAATTGTTGACATACATGCTGAATAATGTAGGACCCAGGATGATTTCCTGAGGTTCTCTACTCCTGACTGGTTGCAATTCAGAAAAGACATCTTGTCATTACAGTTGTAAACCATGAATCTCTGAGTTGTGCCAGTTAAAAAGGCTTCTATCCTGTCTACAATATCTTTGTGTGCTTCATATACCTTTAATTCCAAAACTAGTAGTCAGTGTTGAACTTTGTCAAAAGCTTTGGCTTGGTCAAGCAATACTACATCTACTGGTAGACCACCCTTACCCTCAGTTGTAAGGGAGACCCTTACCCTTGGTTTAAATTGCAAAATCCAGATAGCCATTAACTTAGAGAAACACAACATTAATGAACCAACTGACAGCCATCTAGAGAGTGCTGATAAGGGACATGTCCCTAATGGCACTGAGGATTCCATAAGTTAATATCTAAAAGCCTAGTCCCAAAATCATATGAGTCAATTAGGTTGGTATCCATTGAACATCCTTTTCAAAAACAATGTTGGCTTTTGCTAAGCAGCTGTTTTTTTTAGGTTGGAAATCAGTAGGCCTACTTTGTTTATGATGGCCTCAAGTGCTTTACATACAACCAATATGAAAATTGTAGGATACTAATTACTAGCAAGGCTCCTTCTCCCCTTCTTGTGTGTTTTCCTAATATTAGCCTGCTTCTAATCATTTGGAAGTAAGGGGCATTTCAAACATTGCAATTGGTTTGGCAATATGTTCAGCTATTTATTTTATCAGTCTTGGGCATAAGCTCTCTGTTCCAGCTGCTCTGTTAGCATCAAGCTTTTTAAGCCAATGACAACCTTGTTTGACAGAACCATTTGTTCTGGGATTGAGTGCTGCTGCAGGAAAGAGGGGTGGAGGGGGTCTTGTGTTGGTTGTGGGTAGGGTGGAGAAATTTGTAATGAACCTAAAGTTCAAAGGTTTGCTTTTCCTCTTGTATCTGGAAGCTTTTTTACCACATTCTCTCATTAGGTCCAGATGAGGAATGGTTGTTGGATGTTAAACTCACAGTTGCCCTGCTTAGACAATTCCAGGGGTTTATGATACAGTCACAGAAGAAATGCTTCCTTTTGTTTGCATGCCTACAGAAAAGCTTTGCTGAAGGACCCCTGGCTTTTGATTACCTGGTAAGCCAGAGCAAAGCCTAAGTCTTTGTCATCAGAGCTGAACAACTTGTAGATCATTGTCCTGTCCCTTTTTTTACAGTAAGTCAGAGTGGGTAGCTTCAGGCTCTGTAGTCAGCATGCATACTCATTGTTTTGATCCTTTTTGTGCATTTTGTCATCTGTCTTTGGACAGATTTGTGGACTATCTAGTCTATTTTAGGATTCAGTGTAGCAACACATTCCAACCTCTAATCTTGGCCTCATTAGGATTTCATAGAGTGTAGTTTTTATAAAGTGAGATCTGCATGTGATTTTTCATTTGTGATACCACAAGCTTAGTTTTTTATGCTATAGCAACTTGTGTGTGACAATTGAATTTAGTGTTTTTGTCTATAGTAACCCCTAGACCTCTCTCTGAGGTAGGCCTGCTGTTAGAAATGGGCTCTCTTGTACCACCATTAGTTGATATCATGTGTTATATTTTCAAAATGGTATAGGCACAGAATTGGGGATGTTGAGAAGGAAACATCTTAAGAAAATGATTCTTACTTCATAATATGTAAAATAGTTGTAGTTGACATATTTTGACTCCACACCCACTGGAATCTATACCCCCCCCCTAATATACAAATATATAGCCGAAATTATGTATTTCCCATGCATCACTCTTGCTTCAAACCTGTCTACCCATAATTGAATGAATGCTGACAAAAAAAAAGAAAAAAAAAACACCTAGAAAATTTGTAACTTTGGCTATATATTTGCACATTAAGGGGGAGACATTAGTGGTAAAGTATAACAGCCAAAATGTCTTAACTACAATTATTCTGTATATTGTCAAGTAAAAATTGTTTCCTTAACATGCTTCCTTCTCAGTAGTGTCCATTCTAAACATCTACCAAAGTCACAGGACTGATGAGCTTTGAGTTGTCATTTTACAGTCGAATTTTGTTTATAGGTCTAACATTTCTTGGAGTGTGTTAATGTATAAACTGAAGAGTGTAGGTACCAAAACAGGGTCCTGAGGCAACTTACTTATGGCCTTAGCTGAAGCTTTGACCTACTACTTGGGAGGGTTTTATGAAACCACTATCTCTGCCATTTCATTTCGCGAAACAGCAACAGACAGTTTTCGCGAATGTGTCAACATTATTCTCATTGACAATGGAAATCAAGGATAAGGTTCAAATATTACAGTGCTACCGAATGTTTCAGAAGTCGAACGTGTCTACCCGTAAGCCGACCGCCCCTCCAGTTTTCCTCTCAGTATCCTCAGAAAAAGATATTCAATGTATTTTCAGATCAATATCGAAATTGAAAGGAACAGGGGTCCAGATCTGCACAGACTTGCCAACCAAATTAAATACTGTGAGAAATGAATTACTGGCTAAAGGTAAGGAATTACAAGATAATGGATCCATACAATTTACACGCCTGAAGCAAAAAGGTGCCAAATTGTGGCTTGAATATAAATCGGATTCAGAGTCGCAGTGGGAAAAAGCATAAGATCACTAAAGGCGACTAGTGTGAGAATATAAGGTCTACTCCGCTCTTGATTGATATATTTTGCATTTTTGTGTTTGTGTGATGTTGATTATTTACTTTCGTGTGTTACTTAGGCTAACTTGGTTCAAGATTCTCTTCATTATTTTTGCCCCAGTTATTTCTGTGCACTTATACCTACTCAATATAAGTTTGCTTGAAGGATGGCAGGTTTTTCATGATTCATCAATGGCACGGGGTCCTTGTCGCGCGGACTTGCTTGCACAAGGTAGGATCTTTCTGACTCTTTTTAAATGAATTCTAAGTTTGCGGTTGTGGGGGGACGCAATAGGCTGGCAGCTTTGAAGAGGAAACCTCTAAACCTTTCGTTACTTTCTGAAACTTTTAATGTTTTTGGCCAAAGAGAAAATAATACTTTTCAGAAATAAAACCGTCATCGTATGTTTCTCCTAATGAAATAAATAGACTTGAAGATAATTCAAAGAGAATTGGATTTATAAACACACAGGGACTAATTAGTTCTATTGATGAACTAACCAGATTATTGCCAAGAAATCAAATTGATATTTTGGGAGTTTGTGAAACATTCATCAGTGATGCAACAAAACATAATGTTAAAATTCCGGGATATAATTTCATTGAAAAAAATAGACAAAACCATGGAAAAGGTGGCCTCGGGTTATTTTTGAAAGAAGGAGTGCATTTTAAACGTCTGCCAAAGCTCGAAAAATATGACGTTGAAAAATTGTGTGAAATTTTGGCTGTTGAATGTCAGGCCGGAACCAAGAAATTACAAATTTGTGTTGTTTATAAGCCTCCATTGGCACCAATCCCGCTTTTTCTGCAATCTTTGGAATCCTTATTAGCATCTTTAGACGATAAAGATGTTGTGGTCATGGGGGATTTTAATATAAATTTACTGAATTATGATGAAAATACTCAAACAACCGAATTTATTTCTCTAATGACATCAAAATCACTGATTCCCTCATGTACAATACCAACGCGGGTTTCACTCACTAGTGCAACTCTCATCGACAACATATTTTTAACAACACCAGCCACGTCTTCACAAGTTGTTTTAACGGATTTTTCTGATCATTTTTTGTTGATTTCCGATGTGAAATATCAGCTTCAAACAAAAAAAGCACCAGAAATATCACACCGGATTATCAACAAAAAAAAATCTGGACTGTTTAAACGATAAATTGAATATTATCGATTGGTCTCGTGTATTTGATGCTGAAGACGTAAACTCTGCAATGGCTCATTTCTTCAAAAAATTTAACGCTGCTTTTGACGAGTCATGCCCCAGAGTAAAAACACGAAAAGGAAAATATAATCAACCCATTCAACCGTGGATATCACCCTCCCTTTTGACCTCAATAAAACAAAAAAACTGTCTTTATAAAAAATTGTTATCATTCCCAAGCGAAGAAAATAAAACAACATTCAAAAAATACAAAAATCTACTTTCAAAAATAATACGTAATGCTAAAACCAAATTTTATTTTGATTCTTTTAGAGAAGTAAGTAAGTCACCAAAGAAAACTTGGGAGCTAATCAATTCATGCTTAAATCGATCACCAAAAACTTCTAAACCATCAGAAATAAAGGACGCTCATGGTCATATAATTGAAAGGGAGCTAGAAATAGCTAATTACATGAATTTGCATTTCGCGTCAATTGGACACTCGGTAGCCAACAAGCTCCAACATAACCTGCCCTATGGTCAATGTGATTATCGTACATACCTTGTAAAGCCTTCTGTAAAATCTATGTTTTTAACACCGGTAACAGAGAAAGAGCTTGCCAATATTGGTAAGCTTTTGAAAAATGGGAATTCCCCGGGGATTGATGAATCGTCTACGAACATTGTGAAAGTTGTTTTACCGAGTATTAATAAAGTAATGTGTCATTTGATAAATCTGTCATTTAGATCAGGAACTTTTCCGGATTCATTGAAGAAAGCAAAGGTGATACCACTGTATAAAAGCTCTGACCGGAGTGATTGCACGAATTACAGACCGATATCTATTCTTTCAGGCTTTTCTAAATTAATGGAGCGATGTTTTTATAATCGAGTGTATAATTTCCTTACTTCGAATGATTATTTTTCAAAAAATCAGTATGGGTTTAGAAAGGGACATAGTACGCAGGACGCTATCCTGACAATGGTCCAATTTATTCACGAATGTCTTGATAAAAAAATGATTCCGGCAAGTATTTTTTTGGATCTTGAGAAGGCATTTGACACGATTTGTCACGAAATATTGTTGTTTAAATTAAGCCATGGCGGGATACGAGGACCATCGCACGATTTTATCGCATCTTACCTAACAGGTCGATCCCAAGTAACAACTATCAATAAAACAGCTTCGGATCCATGCTTATTGCCCAATATTGGTGTTCCTCAGGGTTCAATTCTGGGACCACTGCTCTTCCTAATATACATAAATGACCTTCCATCAGCAACAGAAACCAACAGCCTGAATGTCCTTTTCGCTGATGATACTGGATCAACACTTGCAGGGAAGTCGGAAGATGATGTCAAAGAGAAGCTGCAAATCGTGTTTTCCCAGCTGATTGTATGGCTAAAAGCTAATCTTTTGTCATTGAATGCCGCCAAAACGAAATTCATCATTTATAGTAGACTTGGACACAAAGCAAAAGGAATTTCAACTATAATTGATCAGGCTACAGATAATCGAATTCAAAGGGTAACTTCACTCCGGTATCTTGGTATAACTATTGATGAAAATCTATCTTATAAAGAACATTGTAATAGATCACGCGTTAAAATCGCCCAAGGAGTTGGTGTAATGAGGAGGCTTCAGCATTTTTTCCCCTATGAAGTTCTACGACTCATTTATTTTGCCTTGGTGCATTCCCATCTTACGTATTGTCCCCTGATTTATTTAGCAACTTTCAAATATCATATAAAACCGATACAGACTCTTCAAAACCGGGCTCTTCGAATTTTGCAAAGATATTTACCGTCACCTTCTTCCTATCCAAATAAATCTAAAACTGAAACTATATATTTATTAACTAATATTTTGCCTGTTTCAGAATTATTCACTCTTCATTCTTTTTTATTCAAGGTAAAATATAACCGCTCAGAACTGCCTCCGTACTTTCGTACAAGAAATTTTTTCCCTGAGCAACCTGACCATGTTTATGAAACCCGTAATAAATGGAGAATGCAGCACCTGAAATTAACCACTGAGAGATCACGGTTCTCGCCATATTTTTCGATCATGGGTTCATGGCATTTTTATCTACCATATATTGACTGCAGTAAATCTCTCCCACATATTAAAAAGCAACTTCATTCTATCCTTATAAATAAATTCAAGAATCAGTAATAAAAAAAAAATCTTAAAGTGAATAGTTGTTTGTTTGATATTGATAAGGTGGGCTCATTTTATTTTTTTTTATTATTATTTTTTTTTTCAAATAAGTTGCCAGTCATCGGTCACCCTCGCTTGCACACTGTTTTGTTTTGTTTTTCGGATTGATATTTGCCGAGTGTCAGTTGTTTTTTGGGTGGGTTCCCATCTAGTGGTGAGTCGTGGATCTATTTATATTTGTTTTATGCATTTGTTTTTGTTTCTTTTTTCTGTCAAATAGGTGTGCTATATTGTTATACCGGGTCTTTGTCAATCGACCTTGTGTCTCCGGCTTGACCCTTTTTTTTATATATTGTGTGTGTTGTACAGAAGTTTAAATAAAATCTTGAATCTTGAATCTGCAAATTTTAACATTGGGGTGAAATTCTAGATGATGGACTTCTGTCTATTGAGGAAAGTTATTGAGTTAGGGGAATGAAACTCTTGGGAATGTATCTAGAGTCTCAAGAATTCCCCAGGGAGATATTTTGAATTACCCACCTCTATCTGCTCTCCCACCAAAAGCCACTAATCTTGTGCAACCTCTGTGTTATAGGAGAAATAGAATGTTATAGGAAATTTTGAGAAATACAACTACTTCTCAAATGAGGCAGTAGAAAAGTGTTTTGGAGTCTTGTACTTTTGCTAAATCCTGATTTATAAGTTTTCAAAGATTTGTACATCTATTTCCAAAATTAAAGACAATAACTTTACTATGGTTCTGTTGTAATAATACAAATTATATTTTTCAAAAGCTAGAGGCAATAAATAAGAGGATGGAAACCTGTGATTGAGGTAAAACATTTTTGTTAAATTTCAAATGCATTTAGACTTGTCATTTACCCAATCTTGTAAGCTGTAGAATTTAGGACAAAATGTAGAGTGCTTCACAATTCCTTTTTAGGGTATTGTCTAGGCCTTTGATTCATTCCTGAAAGTTTCATTCACCTCACAACTACTTTTTAAGATAGCAAGAATCCCATTATGAAGCTTTACAACACTCTTCCCAATATCATAATTGTTGCCATGACAATTAACCCTGCTGATGGTCCCAGATGTAATCATAGGTTTTCAGCCTAGTCTATTCAAAACAGCAACAATGGAATAACTATGAAATCTTTGTTTAGTAAACTATTTTTTAACTTTTTAAATTTAAACAATAGTGACCCTTACATCCTACCCTATTTCATTATAACTATTCTGGTTCACGATGATTGTTGTAGATTGAGTATATGAATTATGAAATATTCACAATAATGTTTTTTTTCTACTTAATTTTCCTCAAAATTTGGTTCATAATAAGAAAAAAACTGGAAATTTTTGCATAATTTGGGCTTTACTGTTGTTCTTGAAATTTGTATGTGCCTAGCCCAACAACTTTCCAAGATAATCAACATACATCTTAACTATTCCTTGGCCCTTACTTCTTAAGCATAAGTTATTCTATAAAAATAATTTTTTCTTAAATGTAATTTAATCTATATAAATGGAACTTCAGGAATTAAACAAGTTGTTAAGAAAAACAAGTTGCTGCAGTGAGTTATTTGTAGTAGTATTAGTGGTAAAGTAGTTAACAAATACAGTTAAGAATGGGGAAGTACCAAGACATAATGTTAGACAAAATGCATTCTTCAAACAGTTTGTGGTAATTAACTGTAGTAAGGAGCAACCCGGCTCAATAGTAAACGAAACTCTAAAACGGAATTTTGATGCTAAAAGATACATCAAAAGAATCAGATTTTTATGCTGATTTTAAATATATAAGTTTCATCAAATTTAGTCTTTGTCATCAAAAGTTACAAGCCTGAAAAAATTTGCCGCATTTTGGAAAATAGGGGGAAACACCCCCTAAAAGTCCTAGAATCGTAAAGAAAATGACACCATCGCATTCAGCGTATCAGAGAACCCTAAAGCAAAAATTTCAAGCTCCTATCTACAAAAATGTTGAGTTTCGTATTTTTTGCCAGAAGGCAGATTTTTTTTGTTTTCTTTTTTTTCCAGGGGTCATCGTATCGACCAAGTGGTCCTAGAATATCGCAAGAGGGCTCATTCTAACGAAAATGAAAAGTTCTAGTGCCCTTTTTGAGTGACTAAAAAAATTGGAGGGCACCTAGGCCCCCTCCCACGCTCATTGTTTTCCCAAAGTTAACGGATCAAAATTTTGAGATAGCCATTTTATTCCGCATAGTCGAAAACCATAATAACTATGTCTTTGGGGATGACTTACTCCCCCACAGTCCCTGGGGGAGGGGCTGCAAGCTACAAACTTTGACCTGTGTTTACATACAGTAATGGTTATTGGGAAGCGTACAGACGTTTTCAGTGGGATTTTTTTGGTTTAGGGGTGGAGTTGAGGGGAGGGAGCTATGTGGGAGGATCTTTCCTTGGAGGAATATGTCATGGAGAAAGAGAAATTCAATGAAAAAGGCGCGCGATTTTCTAGCATTACTACAAAAAAAAATGAAAAAATAAACATGAAAAGTTTTTTCAAATGAAAGTAAGGAGTAGCATTAAAACTTAAAACGAACAGAGATTATTACGCATATGAGGGGTTCTAAAAATACTTTAGCATAAAGAGCGAGTTATTTAGGAGAAGATAAATACCTTCCTCTTTATGCTAAAGTATTTTTAGTAATTTAAACTATTTATTCTACTGCCTTTCTGATTCAGGGGTTATTCTTAAAGAATTGGGACAAAATTTAAGATTTAGTGTAAAGAGCGGGGTATTAACGAGGGGACAAACCCCCTCATATACATAATAAAAATATAAGAATATAAAAGTTTGTTACGTAAGTTAATTCTTAAGTTACGTATATTTTTTACTAATAAAAATGTTTGTTAAAAATTAAAAGTTTTAGTTGCCTTTTTAAGTAACCGAAAAATTGGAGGGCAACAGGGCTCCTTCCCCACCCCTTATTTCTCAAAGTCGTCTGATCAAAACTAAGAGAAAGCCATTTAGCCAAAAAAAGAATTAATACGCAAATTTCATTTTAATAATTTATGTGCAGAGAGCCAAAAACAAACATGCATTAATTCAAAAACGTTCAGAAATTTAATAAAAAAACTAGTTTTTTTAGCTGAAAGTAAGGAGCGACATTAAAGCTTAAAACAACAAAAATTACTCTGTATATGAAATGGGTTGTCCCCTCTACAATCCCTCGCTCTTTACGCTAAAGTTTGACTCTTTGCCACAGTTCTACTTTTCAAAACAATTAAAAACTTTAGCGTAAAGAGCGAGGGATTGCGGAGGGGACAACCCATTTCATATACGGAGTAATTTCTGTTCGTTTTAAATTAAAATGTCGCTCCTTCCTTTCAGTTAAAAAAACTAGTTTTTTTTATTTAAAACAAGAAGGATTTTATGAACATGATGAAGAGTTAAATGCTCCAGTTGTTGAAAAAAAAAATTGAAAGTTTAAAACTGCGACTTGTAAGATTAGATCAAAAGTTAAGAAACGCTTTACCAGCACCATTATCACAACTTGAAGGTATTGAATCATTATCAGCACCTCCACAACTTCAAGGTTCTGAACCATTTGAAACACCCAAAATGAAAACTCCAGTTAAATAACCAAAAGTATGTGATTTGAATGTAAATCTTGACACTAAACTGCTGAAACAGTTAAATGAAGACAATAAAATATTATCCTAAATAACAAACTTCTTTTGAATTGCCTCATTATTGCTTTAAAAATCCCGAATTTCTTAAGATGCTATAAAAATCGGGTGAATTGAATCAAAAACATGATGAGAATAAAAGACATGGAATGCCTGAATATGTTGAACTAGTTTATTTTGCAAAATTTTTAAATTTTTAAAATTTTTAATAGATTGTTAAAGGTTGCTGAAATCCGTAAAATGGACATAGAAATACCACAAGTAGGAACTGGACAGTTTTTAAACACAAATGATATGATTGAATGATTATACAGTTTATTAAGTAGTAGAGCTGCTGGAAATACATCAGATGAGGCTTTAAGTTTATTAGATTCCTTATTAAAAAATAAATATTAAATGAAAAAGAATATAATACGATTTATCAAAATTATCTTGAAATTTAATTAAAAATAATTTGTTCTTAGCCAAAGGAAATTTTGTTCTTAAAAAGTATTCTATTAAATCGGTTTGACTATTATTTTATTTTATTATTATTATTTTATTATTTTATTGAAGGTATTCGAAGTGAAATTGAACAGTGTTATACAAGTAATCAGATTATATTATATTATATTATATTATATTAGATTATACGATCTATATTATATTAGATCGTAATTATGGTTATGAAATTGTCTTGATGCAATGTGCTTTATGGTATTCATGGCATAATATTACCGATAAATTTAAAAATAAAGTTTAGAAAAAATAAAAATGGACCATGGATGAATGTTTTGACACACAATGGTATTTATAATGACAAGTGTTTAAATTATTTTCAAAGATATTACTTTAATACTTTTAGAGAAAATTGCCCAATAACCGTTTCATCTAATCTTGCAACAACAATGGGATTCGTTATGTTACTGAACAATAATTATGAATTTAAATTTAAAAGTGATTTAAGTACTGTTTTAGGTTTTGAAAATGATGTTATATTATCAGATAAAATTAATGAAGGAACAAAAGTTCCGAATATTACAAGAAATGTTTATAAAATCCAAGTCCATTGTTCATTAGTCAATAGTCCAATTGTTAATGGGGTTTTATCTTATGTAATATGGACGTTCGAACCTAATGCCAAATCAGGCTGCTTGATCGTAAAAATTCCTAAAGAAAGAAAATATGTCTTAATAAATCGAAAATAGTGTATTAATTTTTTGAAAAGATGAATTATAGATCAAATACGTAGACTTTTCGATTTGAATGGTTATAATTTTGGTTATGTTTTAGATTGGAAGCAAGCTTAATAAAGTTGAAAAACGTTTAATGGTTAGTAAATTAGTTTTAATTCGTCTATTTTCTTATAAATGATTTTGTGAAAATGTTTAATAATTTTTTTACTGAAATAAATGAGGATTAATAAAAAACAATTGCTATACACAAGACAATACGGTAGGGATTTTGGTGGTTTCTTTAAGATTATAGCTAACTCGGAATTATTCAGGGCTTCTCTGGAAAATATAAAAGATGGAACTTTATCAGTATATACTAATACGATTAAACCTCGACTAGACTTAGTAAAAAGTAGAAGTATTGAATATTTGAAAGAATTTATCGATTTAAATAGAAAAGAATTAGATGATGTACGTAAAAAATGAAAAATTGATGAAAGAAGCTGTTTGAAATAATAATAGGTATATAGATAAAAAAGGTCTTTTCTTCCCTATATAAATATATAGGGATTATATTATAGGGATTATATATATAAATATATAGGGATTTATATATAGGTTAATGCAGTTGTTACTCCTTATTGGAAAATTTTTGAAAAGCCTATTGTAATTCAACAACGAAATATGAATTTACAGAAAGTAGAGAAATAAGTGTTAATGTTCTAAATTATCTGACTTTGACTCTATAACGAAAGATTTAGAATCTGGAATTCTTCCTGGTGATAGCTATCTTCGTGCAAAGACTAGAATAACACAAGATGATGGGTGAAATGTGGTTTTGGTGTGAAACTGGTTTTGGTGAAATGTGGTTGTGGTTAGTGGTTTTGGTGGTTTCTTTAAGATTATAGCTAACTCGGAATTATTCAGGGCTTCTCTTGAAAATATAAAAGATGGAACTTCATCAGTATATACTAATATGATTAAATCTCGACTAGACTTAGTAAAAAGTAGAAGTATTGAATATCTGAAAGAATTTATCGATTTAAATAGAAAAGAATTAGACGATGTACATATAAAATGAAAAATTGATGTAAGAAGCTGTTTGGAATAATAATAGGTATATAGATAAAAAAGGTCTTTTCTTCCCTATATAAATAGAGGTTAATACTACTCCTTATTGGAAAATATGTGAAAGCCTATTATAATTCAACAGCGAAATATAAATTTACAGAAATTCAAGAAATAAGTGTTAATGTTCCAAATTATTTGATTTTAACTTTATAACGAACGATTTAGAATCTGGGATCCTTCCTGGTGATAGCTATCTTCGTGCAAAGACTAGAATAACACAAGATAATGGTCAAATATGAGTGCTGAAGATATGGCTACTTTAGCAAATAATACGTTTAATTTGTTTAGAAATGCTGAATTTATCATGAATGATAAGGCAATTAATCTTTTGATTATGTTGCTATATCAACAACCGTTGAAAATCTATTAGAATTTTATGATGGTTATTCAAAAAGTGCAGCCACAAATATGTTTTCGTATAAAGATAAAACGCAAACAATTGGTTCATTTACACAAGAAAGTGAGTTCATAATTACTTTTAAAGCTGCTGCAAAAGTAGGTGAAAATCCAACATTTAAAGCAAATAAAAATGATGAATTAAATAGTGCTCTATTCAAAAAACATAATAAAACAAAGGAATGTCATGTAGCTAGCATATACTTATCATTATCAAGATTATTGGGATTTTGTCAAGATATTAATTGTGTATTAGGGGGGGTTAAACACCAAATTGCGTTGAAAAGAAATGATAAAATTTTAAAGTTGGAATAAGCCTAACCTTGCACCATCTACATCTACGTTCACACATCAGCATACACACCAACAGATTGATAGTGATTCTGAGAAGGCTCTTATTTTTAACCAAATTTTTTCTTCAGTTTTTGTTGAAACACAGCCAATTCATTCAAATGAAGCTAATTTTGCATCTCAAGTACTGTCGATTGCGTCGTCGGACATTCTTGTTCCATTTGATGATTCAGATTTCTCATTGACTGAAGTTTTACTATTCTTATAAAATTGGATACGTCTAAAGTGCCAGATATAGACGGTTTCCCGAACATAATGATAAGACAAATTGCTCATGAAATTGCAGAACCACTTACCTACATATTTAACTTATCTTTGGCGCATGGACTGTGTCCATCAGGGTGGAAGAAGGCCTTGGTAAAGCCACTTCACAAAAGGGGCTCCAGGTCAGATTTTAAAAACTATCGGCCAATTTCAATTACGTCTATTTTTTGCCGAGTGATGTAAAAGTTGATTGTTTCACGCGTTCAAAAGTATTTTGACGGAAATCATCTTTGGAATCCTGCTCAGCATGGTTTTCGAAAAATAGGTCTTGTAATACTCAGCTTCTTGAGGTTATTTTGAACTTTCAACGTTTTGCCGATTTAGTTATACCATTTGACTGCATTTTCACCGACTTCTCGAAGGCATTCGACAAAGTCTCAATACCCACCCTTCTTAAAAAATGTGCAGCTTATAAATTGGGTAAAAAAACAATTGCATTTATTGCTGATTATCTAAATACACAAACTCAGCAGGTTGTTGTTGGTGAAGCTATGTCATCCTCAATTTATGTGTTAAGCGGAGTCCCCCAGGATAGCTGCCTGGGTCCAATTTTATTTTGTTTATTTATTAATGAACTGCCTTCCTCTGTTCAGAATTCTACTGTCAAGATGTTCGCGGATGATGTAAAACTTTATCTACCAGTACGAGACCAAAACGATGTGCAACTTTTTTTTTTTTTTTTTTTTTTTTTTTTTTTTTTTTTTTATAGGTATACATTTATTCAGAAAAGAAAACAAACATTATTCGCCATTCGCCTGCCAAGAAAGGCAATAAGCTTGTAAAGGCAAGCGAGGTTATCACCCTCAGCTAATTAAAAACACATTCATATCACGCTACTCAATACAAAAGAAACTCAACTGATGAAGGAAGAAAGGAGAAAAAGAGAAAGAGGAAAAAGACAAGAAGAAGACAGATAAAAAATTAACAGAAATTAACAGCAAGTAAATCAGGGAAATGCCTTGAATAGAATGACAACCTGGAACAGGGCTTACATCAAAATTATTCACGAGATAAAAGAAACTTCTTTACCCGTGACTTGAAAGCTAGAAGACTAGGCACATTTTTCACACCCTCGGGCAAAATATTCCAAACATGGGGACCATAATGGCGAATCACAAAAGATGCCCGAGTAGTACTCCTAAACTCATGAGTTAAGTTATCAGCTTTTCTTGTATTATGATCATGATGGTCTCTATTACAAGTAAAAAGATTTTCAAAAGCAGGGGTGAGCAGGTGATTCAAATATTTATCCGAGAAAATCGCAACCTGGACGATAAGTATGGTAAGACATACTTACCAGCTGTCTGGCATAAAAATCCCTTCTAACAAAATAGTGCATGACCTTGGTGTTTACTTTGATACCCAATTGAAATTTGATAAGCATGTTTCGGAAATTGTAAAGAATGCAAATTATCGTTTATCGTCTAAAAGGAGAAGCTTTAGTAGGTTTAACCTTCGTAATTTCTTACTACTATACAAATCAATGGTCCACCCTCTTCTTTAGTATAATACTTCTGTTTGGTTTCCATTAAGTCTAACGGATGAGCATAGGATAGAAAAGGTTCAGAGAAGGGTCACTAGATTGGTCCCATACCTTCAGCGCCTTTCCTATCCGCAGAGACGTTCTAGGCTTCAACTCCCGTCGTTGAAGTTTCGTAGACATCGCAATGACTTTGTAAATGTGTTTCGTATAACTAAAGGAGTGGATGATGTTGATCCAAAATTGTTTTTTAAATTTAGCCATTACCACTCTACTCGTCAGCATGATTATAAATTATATCCCCCCAAAACACTGAAAAAAATTGGTCAATTATCTTTCGTTAGTAGAGTTGCCGGACCATGGAATGGTTTGCCTTTGGAGGCTGTCGAGGCAGAGAGTGTTCGAATTTTTAAGAGTGCATTAGTAAATACGCCTTTTTATTTAGACGCTTTTTTGTTGTGTCGTTGCATATTTACTTTAGATTAGTATTATGATTTTGTGTTTTTGTGACAAGCATTGATGCTTACCGCTATTCGTAATAATAAATAAATAAATATAATATATTTATCATGGATTCTTCACCCATTCCTTGTTTATTAATTAGAAATGAGTTAGAAGGTAAACTAGTTAAAAAGAGTTGCTTTGAATTAAGATAGGAAGCGTGAAATACTAATAAAATTGATAATATAAATGACAAAGGATTGACATGGAGAGTGGTTTCTGACAGATATAATACAACAAAATTGTTATAGTATTACAGAAAACAGGAAAAGATAATAATGCTTTATAAAATAATATGGTATTTGATAATATGAATATAAATAGAATTGAAGTGAAATTGAATGGATTTAAATATCCACAAGAAGATGTGAAATGTGAATTTAGTAAAAATAATGAGATTGTTCTGATGCTTATCAAAGATTTTTACATTTAGGATGCAAACATCAAGACGTTGGTAGTGGAGCTATTGTTAGCTATAATGACTTTAGAATAGTATATCAATTGTTTTATTTTGATGTTTCAAAGCATGAACGTAATATTGATGCATCTAGACCAACTGCTGACATAGAAATTAAACTTTTTTTTAGATGATAGGCCTGATAATCCTTATTGTATTTACTGTGTTATATTTTTAGAAAGAAAAGCAAACATAGACGTTATTGATCATTAATTACATGTTAATTTTTGAATTATTTCCGATTCAGAAATATGAAAAATATATGAAACGAGTCTAAATACTGTTCCAAGTCTATGAAATTTAACACATAAAGAAAATCCTTCTTTCTTCCGTATTATATTCTCCAAAGCTTCTTTCTTCATTCTTAAGGGACAACTATGATCGAAGGGTAAAGAGAAAGGTCAACATGTTACATCTTTTTGAAACTGGTCATAGAATAATTTTCAGTCTCTTTTTTTTGTGAAATAAGAAATACGAAAAATATATGAAGCAACTGCAAATACTTCTCCAAGTCTATGAAGTGTAACACATTCATAAAACCTTTCTCACTTTCCGGACTATATTCTCCAAAACTTTAAAAATACAAACCATCTTTTCTTAGAATGTTAAAGCTATGCACACCATCTAACCAAATACCGTGTCATTAGTCAAATCTTCGATTTCAATAGCTGAAATTTCTTTTAAAATGAGTACTTGCGAAACAGGTTTCTATGCAGAGCTCATTTCTGGGAAGAAAGCCAAAGGATATTAAAGGAATAAAAATTATTTGTGATTCAGAAAACTTGTTAAATAAAATTCTCACCTAATAAATGGATTAAATTTAAGCGAAATGAAAATGGAAAATAAATATAATCGAACCGTTAAAAAAGCAGACTTGGATCTAGGAATTGAATATGAAATTAAAGCAATGAAATGCTTAAAAACTAAACATGGAAATACATTCGTTTAAAAGGTATTTTTATAACCATTTTTTATTCAATATTTTATAACTAATTTTTATTAACTATTTTTTTTAAGGTGAAACAGTTGATCGTTTTGTACCAAAACAGTTTGATTCTACAGCAACTGATTTTGAACAGAAGTTTAAAAAGTTAGATAAAGCTATGATTTTAAAAGTTATTAAAGAAAAAATAAAGATAAAAAATTATTTAGATATTGATATTAACCTAGCATATCAAACTTTTGAATGTTAAATTATACTAGTAGTATATCGAATAATGTAGTATATAATATAAAATATTGAATATAAGTAAAATATGTATCAAAAACTTATTTCACAAGACCTTTTTCGATGTCAAAAGTTATGAGGGAAATTGTTAAAATGTCGTACATTTTCATTTAAAATGATGCAAATTCGATTGAAAAGGGGGAAAACTAGTCGATTTGATGAGTATCCAGAATCTACAATTACTATACTACTTATGGGTCAGAGGTTTGAGGCTTCACTAAAGCAGCTAAGCTAAAGTAGCTTTAGCAACTAAGGTATTTTAAGTGAATTTCAGGCTTAAAGCCATTTACTTAGTTTAGGAGTACGGAAAGGAGATTTGGGGCTATTTACTTATGGAGGGCTAGTTTGCTTAGAATGGTGAAATTTTGGAAGAAAATAATTAAGTTACCTAGAGATATTTTAGCACACAGCTCGTTTAGAAAATTCTATCCTACTACGCAAAAAAAGCTTACACGGAGACTGCATAAAGGGTTACTTTGCCTCCCTCCAACCGACAATAAAAAAACTTCTTTATTTTACGCTTCAATAATGCGGAAACAAAGATTTTACAAATGGTTTGTCCTACAAATTGTTCCACCTCTCCTACCCTGCAAAACTTTTTCTTATTAATTTGATAATTTATATTTTGTTTCTTTCCCCCCCATTTCATCTTTCTTTTAACTTTAGCCTTAATTAGATAGTGAAGAGCTCTTGCCACCCCTTTGGTTTTAATTTCGTGTAATTTTAATAACTCCCTAATTTTAATAACTCCCAGTACCTTGTTGTTCATCTCTTCTCAATTTACACATGCCAAACACATTTAGCGACCCTCTTTGACCCTTAAATATGTGCATCAGATTTTCATCTAATCAAAACCATAGACGTCAACAGATTTGAAGCATAGTAATAACAAAATATCGCCTTTTTGGAAAATTTTGGGAATTTAGTCTTAAGTTTCTGCAAGTAAGCCCTTTCTACTTCATCAACATTTTCCTTTTTTAAATAGTATTCACTACTTATCTTCCTATTTCCTTAGCAAACACTCTTTCATGTCATGAATTCCAGTTTCTTTGAAATTTAGGACTTTAAACGACATTCATTATTCAAGTCAAAATCACACTTCTTTAAGTAAGGCCTGTCTTCTTCAAAAAAATGTTTTATTATTTAATGATTTGTACTCCTTTTTCTAGAATTTCAATAGCAAAAGTCCTTTTAATATTAAAATCCTAGTTTTCTTAAAATCTTTTAGCTTCTATAGATTTAAATGTCATATTTCTTCAAGAAACTTTCTACTTCATCAAATTTGCATTTCTTTTTCTCGAAATTCGATGAAAAACTGGTGTTGTATCAAGAGATCCAGTTTTATAAGGTTTTGAGGTCCTAATGATTTAATTATCACACTTCTTCAGGTAAAGCCTTTAAAATTCCTGAAAATATTCCATCATGACGATTTTCACTTCAATTTCTCAAGATAGCAAAATTCTATCCATGTTGACAAAACTGGATCTGTTAAAAATTTTAGAATTTTTCAAATTCAAATGCCACGTAATCGAAACTAAAAACTCTTCTGTTTTATCAAATTATATTTTTTGGGACTTTTTGATTTTTTTTAGAACTTAATTTGGACTCCTTTTTAATTTTGATGAGAAAACCCTTTCCATGGCAAGTATTCAACTTTTCTTAAAAATTTTGTTGGTTGGAGGAGAAGAAGAACTTAAGGAAAGAACTAGGAAAGTTTGAATATTCTAAGCGAACTTGGAAAGGCCTAAAATCCTATCGATAACTGGAACACTATATCACAGACTATTGCTTAGGTGTTTGTTTTTGGCATATTTATTTAGAGTTTGAATAGCCTAAGGGAAATTGAATGGAACTAAAAAAGTCAATCGGGATTTGATAGAACGTCAGAGCAACTCCTATCGTGAAAACTTTCACACATTATACCAACGATCATCCTTTAAGTTTTTATTTTTGACTTTTATTTTCTAACATCCTTCTTTAGATTACTTTTATCCTTAACGCGTTTTAGGACTAAAGACTATATTATGTTAAAATTCCGGCCCAATGGGTGAAATTTAAACATGGCATTACTGGCAGGAAGAAAAAGCCATTTAGAGCTGTTTAAAAGCTCATTTTGACGAAAAAGTTTTTTGTAAATTTTTTGACGAAAATAAAGAGTGACGTTGCAACTTAAAACGAACAAAATTACTGCTTCGTGGTTTATGCAACGTATTTTGGAAAACTACTTTAATCAAACCTACTCATGATATTTCCCTATCCTTTAGATTTCTTGATAACTAGCGTTTGCTGAAAACACAAAATGGACGCAACGAGACAGAAATAGAAACGGAGAAATCGTTGAGTGGCCTGCCAAAAATAAGAGAATATCTAATAAAGCTCTCAATAGTCTTATATTGACCTTTTTAAGAGCCAAATGATATTAGAAAGCAGCCAGTCTTCTCCTCTGCCCTTTTCCCCTACTTACCCCCCCATAGGCCCAAAACATCTGATCAATATTTTGAGACAACAATTTTGTCCAAAATATTTGAAAGGGTCAAAAAATGTGTTCTAGGGTTGATTTAACTCCTAAGACTTCTGGGATAAACGTTTTGAATTATTGAAGTTGGCATTTGTTAACGCAAAAATATCATAATATCCTGAAAATCTTCCTACATTGAATAACAATGAAATAGAATTCCCACACCTAATTTATTTTCAAGGTTAATCACTGAGCAAACACCAAAACTTAGGAAAAAGTAGTAAACTGAAATAAATCTAGTATTGAACTGATCTTTGCCAATTATTTAAGCTTCGGCAATAAGGGATTGTTATTTGTAAGACTCTAGCGCCATCTTCTCTCATGATTTTGTAACGACGACCCCTTCGAATGTAACTTGTGTCGTTTACTTCAAGAATACGCGTTGCTTCACCAGCAATGTCAAGAATGGATGTCCCACGCTGCAAAAATACATACGACAATCAGAAAAATCCAACTCTTCTTAGAAATTTTTTTTGTTTAAACACGAATACATTTAGGATCTATTGGAATAAACCAGAAGTTTGTCAAAATTTATTTGATATCAGCCCTTTAGACACAAAAAATAACGAGTTATCAATTAATTTTATTGAAAAACGAACTATCGGTTTATCTATAAATTAATCCTAGGTTGTTAGTTAGTTCTTCAATTCTTAAGAACTTTCTTAAGTTAGGAACTGCGGGAAAATTTCAATGAAGTTAGTTTCATTTCAATCACTATTCTAGAGTTCTATAGCGTTAGAACAAAATGGCTCTAGGGATCGAACCACAGCTTCAAAAAAGAGAAAAATAAAATTGTTTTTTTTTTAAATACTAAAACTAACATTTGTGGTTTAAAATGGCGACAGAATATCTATTGTAAAATTTCGTCTATGTTACGCGTCAAGTTTTATGTTTTGGAAGACTCTGTGTGGGTCCATAAAACTATTAGACTGTTTTAAAAATGATTATTGTGAAACTTTCAATATATATATATATATATATATATATATATATATATATATATATATATATATATATATATATATATATATATATATATATATATATATATATATACATATATATATACATATATATATAAATATATATATATATATAAATATATATATATATATATATATATATATATATATATATATATATATATATATATATATATATATATATATATATATATATATGGATTTGAATCTTCATTTTTTGAAACTAAGGAGTGAATATTAAATTGTGAATTAGTATCTGGAACATGGGACAAGCTACGATAGTCTGGTCCCATGGGACAAGCTAGGATAGGGCTTTTCCCGGAACAGCTGAATGCTAGGAATTTACTCAAATTAGGTAGATTAAGTTTGAAATTGGGTTTTCGTAGGTGAGCCCTGCTTGTCCGGGTAAATCATATTTTGACTATTTTTATGAACTGGTATTATAATTTTGAATATAATTGTGTATCGCTGGGGTAGCACAGTTTAATAGGTGGCGAAATACCAAGGAATATTGAGAAGCTATACAATTAAAAAGAGAAGATATTCATATGCATCACTTTAATATAAACTATTTTTATGTCTAAACGCTGCCTGTTTTAAAACTATTGAAAAAAGAAGAGCTATGCTTATTTTCAAAATACAATTTTTTTTTGTTCGAATTGTGCAGTACAGTTTTTTAGCGTCAAACCATAACAACATTATATATGTATAATATATATATATATATATATATATATATATATATATATATATATATATATATATATATATATATATATATATACATATATATATATATATATATGTATATATATATATATATATATATATATATATATATATATATATATATATATATATATATATATATATATATATATATATATATATATGATATCTAAACAAAAGGTTCGTGAAGAAAGCACAAGGACAAGCACTGTCACAAAACACGAAATACAGAAAAAACAAAGAATTTCGCAGACACAATGGACAGTTACTATCCAAGACTTCGTTTTTACATGATTTTGAGACTATATTGCCTTTACATCCTTAACATAAATAAAAAGAAATTATTTTTCATTTTCTTGATTGTTAACCACTATTTATATACCCAAGTATTTTCATTTTAAGCCTAAATCAATTTTCTAGTAGAATTTGTCTTGCTCTTTTTCCAATCTTGTTGTATCCATTGGTTTCTAAACAAACCGCTAAAGTTTGTAGTAGGACAGGAAACTTTGTCATTTAAGGTTTCAACGTTTCCAATTTTTTCTATTTATAGCTTCATTTGAAGGAAATGGTTATAGGTCTTTTTCTCGTAAAAAATATTATGAACTTAGGATAGTGAATAGATGGAAGGTCTGAGAGTGCGAAAAAACCCTAATATATAAGGTAATATCTGTTGTTGTCAGATTTAATGTCACTGTTTATGTTTATATAGAAAAAATGTTTCTTTTTATTTAATATACAATTATAACTTACAATAGCCCATATAAAAGTGTCCGCATCTTCATTGACAACTTCATCCTCGCCAGTTCCGTATACAATTATTTGAGATTGAAAATCCCCCTGGAACAAATCAAGCTTTCCGTTACTAAGCCTTTGGCTGTTACGATCCAGCCACTGCTCAAGTGAAAATGGCTCATCTACTGACACTTTTTCATTAACCTCATAAGGACCAATCATCAGCTTAGAATTGTTTGTTGGAGTACCTGGAGTGAAAAGAACAGGTAATTCATATATGAATGAAAATAGACTTTTCGTTAATAGAATAGATTTTATAAGTTGAACTCATTATTTCAAAGTGTGAACAAGAAATGGCGAAGCAAATGTTATAAATCTGTTGTATGATATGTAATGTATCTGTTGTAATTATATAGTCTATAGTTTATAGACATAGTTTATATATATATATATATATATATATATATATATATATATATATATATATATATATATATATATATATATATATATATATATATTATATATATATATATAGTTTGCAGAGTCTATAGTTTCTATACTGTTTGTACTTTAGTTTCTTTTACTCCTATATCCTCTCTCATATTCTCGTGTCATACCACAATTAATTCAAGTTTCATTTTTATTTTTTATTTTTTTCCAATAGGCTAAAAAAAAATTAGGGCTGCGCTGATTTGACAATGATTCATGCGCTAGTAACCATCAATTAACTGGAGGTTAACTTTCAAAGAAAATTAGAGAAGACACTAAAGAGTTTGTTCAAAAGCTAATTTAAATAATTAAAGGTCCTTAATTTCATTTTCTTTTTTATTCTATTCAGGATTCTATTATCCAAGTAGAGGTCATCAAAAGGGAGAAATCGTATCGCTAATAGATGGGATGCCTACTGTCCTTTAACAGAGAAAAGAAAGGATTAAAAATGAAAAGCCCATAATTTTCTTTCTTTTTTTTATTCTATAGATGATTCTAGAAGACAAGCTGAGGTCATCAAAAGAAGAAATTGTTTTGCTAATAGCTGTTATGCCTGCTGTCCCTTACACCAAAAAAAAAAACAAAAAAAAAAAAAAACACTAGTATTGTCATGTGACTTCTGTAAGTATAATATTAATTTAGATAAACAATACCCTATCATATCATCAAAGAGAACACCAAACAATAAATTCGTTTAAAAAAAAAGATACACAAAATTGGCACATCAAAAATATACTCAGTGTACAACCATTTTTTCTTCTTTATTTTTTTTTGAGGGGGAATAAATCTCAAGGCTTCTTCACCGTAGCAATGAGAAAATATTTTATTCATGATAAAGCAAGATAAATTACTGAATTGATCTATTTACAAACAAATATCATAAGCTATAATTAAAAGGTTGTTTCATAAAATAGGGTTTACCTGTTTTCGATTCTTCAGAAGCAAAAAAATCATCAATGACTGGCTGAATGTCTTTTGGTTCGGTGAATTTGAACCATCTTTCGTAAAGAACATCAGAATTGTCTCTTGTATAAAATCTGAATAAATTCAAATTTATTAGTTAATTGGAATATTTCAGATTTTGGTGTTGCGGTACATATCGACACAGTTAAGGAATATAAGATAATACTAGGTCAGCAACAACTGTTAGAAAAAAAAATTGAATTTCAGGTGAGATAATGTTTGAATAAAAATATGAATCATCTGGTTCAAGACTCAGTAAGAATAAAAGCAACAAATAAAAAGTGATTGATAGCAAAAAAGTCTTAGATAAAAATAAGATATAGAACCTGAAGTACTTTAGAAATAGTAACATAAAAATTAAATTTGGTAGAAATAATTTTTTAAACGCTCAATTTATTAGAAACATGCAACCATTTTCGTCAATGACCATTATCAGACAACCTTCTAGGGTCAAACGAAAAGAAGGTCATCCCCGAGTGGGGTTCGTGGATGTCTTAAGGAAAAATTTAAGGGAAAGGGGAACTTCTTGGGAGGCTGTAAAGAGCGAGGCTTTAAACAGATTATGATGCAGGAGGAGAGTGGGCGGCTGTATTAGCCACAGTCGTCTTTCTCCTGCAGCGAGTTGTTAGTAGTTAGTAGAAATAGTAGTACCTAACTATTATTATGTCTAAGCTGGACTCCCCAGGGGTGAATGTAGCGGGATTTTTGATATAATCCTATAAACAATATTCTTTTGGCTTTTTGAGAAAATTTATTTTTAAAAAATGGCTTCTTACGACTGTTTTAGTAATTATTAATAATATTTTACTTTAACTAATAATTATTAATATTAATAATTAATAATAATTATTATAATTAAATAATAGTTATAATAATTAAGTATTAATAACATTAGTTATTTTCTATACAAGAAGATGAAAACTACATTTAGTATAAATTGAATAGCAATTTAAGTCTTCAAAGGATAAAACTCGATTGAATCCTATTTAAAATGAAATGGAAAGTGTTGAAATTGAGGTCAATATATTTGTCCATGTATATGTAGGCAACTTAACCAAGAAAAAATTCAAGAAAACAGGAAAAATTAACTCACCTGATGCAGTCCAGCTCTTGTCCAACTCGACTTCTTTCCACGCGCAGCCCAACAGTATTCGAATAGCGCTGAGGGGAATTTGGCACCCTTGCTGGCAAAAGAAATACCTAATATTATAGAAAAAAGGTAATCAAAAGAAAAAAATATTAACCATGGTAGAAAATGGATAGTTTTGTTAATGAAGTGAATATTGTGTTACAAAACAAGGAACCTAAAAATGTATATATATATGTATAAATATATATATATATATATATATATATATATATATATATATATATATATATATATATATATATATATATATATATATATATATATATATATATATATATATATATATATATATATATATATATATATATATATATATATATATATATATATATATATATTATATATATATATATACATATATATATATATATATATATATATATATATATATATTTATATATATATATATATATATATATATATATATATATATATATATATATATATATATATATATATATATATATATATATATATATATATACATATATATATACATATATATATATATATATATATTTATATATATATATATATATATATATATATATATATATATATATATATATATATATATACATATATATATATATATATATATATATATATATATATATATATATATATATATATATATATATATATATATATATATATATATATATATATATAAAATGCTCCCTAAATTGATAAAAAAGTTATTTGATTGAACTAAATTAAAGGATTATGATCCATCCTATTGATGATGGATGTCTCAGTAATAAATATTATATGGCAATGATAGCGTTGAAGCTTCAACTAACATTGTTGGATGGGGCATTTTCCTACATTCCTATGAATAATGTCTAAAATAAATTTAAATTGTGTAGAAAATGCCTCAGTCTTTATTTTCAAACAGAATCCCGTTCCTTGAGGTGGTACAGCCACCTACACCGCCTCTCGCCAACTACCCCTTGCAAGGACCAACATAGAAATGAATCACTCGGAGAATGGCCTGCGACGTCCTCTAGGGAGGCCACACATCAGATGGGCTGATGTAATAAGCAATGGTCTCCTCAGCCGCATTATCAGACCAAATGTGGCCCCATCGCTAGCCCTGGATAGGATCCTAGCCATGGAAGGTTGACGATGCTGTCAACTAGTTCCCTCTACCTTGGCGACCCTTCTGAGCAAGAGCTTTAAGTCTGAAGTAAGTCAAGCTCTTTCATTAGCAAATTACTTTATCTTAGTGACAAATCTGTTGACATTTTGTTTTCTATTGGAAAAGTTTCTTCTGTTTTCATAATAGTATACTGTTATTTGACGTTGAGCGATATTATAAAAACCAATGAATATAGTAAACTGATAAGAGTAGAAACTGGAGCTAGCGTTGAAAAGAAAACTATAATTCTGTTATACTTTAGGCTGCTAAAAATGCAAGGTTGGCTCTGAGAAATTATATTTAGTCACTTTGTTATGTTTTGTTTGAATGAGTTTATCGTCTTACTTCGATCTTTTTGCCAGTCCTGGTTGAACTTCGTTGAACTGAGGAGGCTAGAGCTGTTTTAAAAAAGTTCTTAACATTATTAGTTTTAATTTTCGCATTTTAATGTAAGTTTATTTATGTATACATATTTTTTTTCTCTCTCTTTCTCATGTTGTGCTGAAGACGGCCCTTGGACTTAGGGCCGAAATATTCACAGAATTGATTTCCACTGTCTTGAAAAGATTTTCCCTATTGTTTCAACTTTGTATTTGTTTGTTATAATTCTGTCCCAAGTCGGCCCACTAGCTTAAAGGCAACTAGCCTAATTCTGCCGAGATGTTCCCAAGCTATTTTAGGTACAGAAAGGGTTTTGAATTATTATAATTTTTAAAAATTAAAGTACTGGTTAATTATCAGTTTTGATCCTTTGACATTGTAGATTAATCACATCAATTCTTTGAATTTTTTTAATTTTTAATTAGGTCGCTAGACGCTATACTGTAAGGCCACTTGCAGTTTTTTGATCACCGTCTTCTCATGGTAAGTTGGCTACGACCCCCTTCTTCTCGTTCTCTTAGATGTACTGAAGTGTCAAGGAGAAAATTTGACACATTTTTTTGGGCCAAAAAAAAAATAAATCTATTGAATCGGAATATATTATTAAATGGACCCTTAAATAAAGGGGTAAGGACATAGGCTTTGTTGGGTTTACATTCAGTGAGAAATGTCCTAGCATGACATGATATATTCTTTAGAAAATGTTTTCTTGCTCTCCTTGCTTGATAGTGATTTTGCGTCGGAATCATTTTTTTCATTATATACAAATCCATTTCATAAAGGGGTTAAATATTTCGTTGACTATAAAAACTCCTATTTTTTTTACTATAAAAGCGCCTATACTGACTATAAAAGTTGACTGTATTTTTGGTTTCTTAAGTTACTTTTGCTTGCATAACAATATACTACTAGCATCTGGTTTGAAAAATATCATAAAAGCTGTGTAAGTAACTATACTCTTTAGAAAACAGTTTTCTTATCACTAACCTCTCCTTGCTTGATAGAGATTTTGCGGCGGATTCCTTTTTCCATTACATACAGATCCATATCTCCATTTTTCATATAGAAAAATTGGTCACAGTTGGTTATACGGTAATCTTTACGCAGCTTCGGACCTCCAACGCAATAAACCTTCAATTGTCCGTCATACCTAATAAAAATAAATATTAGTTTCTGAAAAAGTGGATCATACTAAATAGCCCTATTCCATATCGACACCAAAAGGAGGGGACTGACTTGGTCTTTATCTCACACCCTCCCAAAACAACAAAAATTTTCAAAAAGCTCAATATTTGATTTCCCCTCCGTCTTCTTCAAATTGTTATTAATTTTTGGTAAAAATTTTGAAAACTGAAAAATCTGGTAACATGGGTATGTGTCTGAAAAAAAAGGCAACATCATTGACTTCGAAACAGCAAAGTTCAGAAACTAATTATAAGAACCTATATAAAATGTTCGTTGCATAAAGTTTTCTATCTCTGTTTTTATTTTAGTTTTATATGGGCTGGTAATAAAAACTAATTTTACCAGGAAAATTAGGTGTATTTGAGTTCGCTTTAAAAAGCTAGCCACATCATTTTTGTCACTGCAGTGACTTTTTTTCAATGTATTTTTCAATCTAAAGAATACCCAAAAGAAATTTTCAGAGGTCGCATATAATTGACCAATAGACCTGAACACTTGCTATCGAATAATGATAAAATTATTTTCTTGCATTGAAGCATTGAAACCAAAGGACTTTGTAAAAATAACATGACAAAAATCGTAACAGGGATTGTAAACCCTAATTTAACTGAATAAAAAAGAGAAGCAAAGTCCTTTAAGTGAAAGTAAGGAGCAACATCAAACAGGTCGTGGTAACGAACTGTAGTAAGGAGCGACCCGGCTCAATAGTAAACGAAACTCTAAAAAACGGAATTTTGATGCTAAAAGATACATCAAAAGAATCTGATTTTCATGCTGATTTTAAATATATAAGTCTTATCAAATTTAGTCTTTGTCATCAAAAGCTACGAGCCTGAGAAAATGGAAAATAGGGGGGAAACCCCACTAAAAGTCATAGAATCCTAACAAAAATCGTACCATCGCATTCAGCGTATCAGAGAACCCTATAGCAAAATTTTGAAGCTCCTATCTACAAAGATGTGGAATTCCGTATTTTTTGCCAGAAGACAGATCACGGGTGCGTGTTCATTTGTTTGTTTGTTTTTTTTTTCCAGGGGTCATCGTATCGACCAAGTGGACCTATAATGTTGCAAGAGGGTTCTTTCTGACGGGAATGAAAAGTTCTAGTGCCATATTTAAGTGACCAAAAAATTGGAGGGCACCTAGGCTCCCTCCCACGCTCAATTTTTCCCAAAGTCAACGGATCAAAATTTTCAGATAGCCATTTTGTTCCGCATAGTCGAAAACTATAATAGCTATGTCTTTGGGGATGACTTACTCCCGCATAGTTTCTGGGGGAGGGGCTGCAAGTTACATACTTTGACCAGTGTTTACATACAGTAATGGTTATTGGGAAGTGTACAGACGTTTTCAGCGGGATTTTTTGGGTTTGGGGTGGGGTTGAGGAGAGGGGCTATGTGGGAGGATCTTTCCTTGGAGGAATATATCATGGGGGAAGAGAGATTCAATGGAAAGGGCGCGGGATTTTCTAGCATTACTATAAAAAAAAACAATGAAAAAATAAACATGAAAAAGTTTTTTCCAATTGAAAGTAAGGAGTAGTATTAAAAATTAAAACGAACAGAGATTATTACGCATATGAGGGGTTCTAAAAATACTTTAGCATAAAGAGCGAGGTATTTAGGAGGAGGTAAATACCTCTTTATGCTAAAGTATTTTTTGTAATTTCAACTATTTATTCTACGGCCTTTCTGATTCAGGGGTCATTCTTAAAGAATTGGGACAAAATTTAACATTTAGCGTAAAGAGCGAGGTATTAACGAGTGGACAAACCCCCTCATATACATAGTAAAAATATTAAAATATAAAAGTTTGTTACGTAAATTAATTCTTAAGTTACGTATATTTTTTACTAATAAAAACGTTTGTTAAAAATGATAAAGTTTTAGTTGCCTTTTTAAGTAACCGAAAAATTGGAGGGCAGCTGGGCTTCCTTTCCCACCCCTTATTTCTCAAAATCGTCTGATGAAAACTATGAGAAAGCCATTTAGCAAAAAAAAAAGAATTAATATGCAAATTTCCTTTTAATAATTTATGTCCGGAGAGCCAAAATCAAACATGTATTAATTCAAAACGTTTAGAAATTAAATTAAAAAAAAATAGTTTTTTTTAACTGAAAGTAAGGTGCGACATAAAAACTTAAAACGAACAGAAATTACTCCGTATATGAAATGGGTTGTCCCCCCTCGCAATCCCTCGCTCTTTACGCTAAAGTTTGACTCTTTGCCACAGTTCTACTTTTTAAAACAATTCAAAACTTTAGCGTAAAGAGCGAGGCGTTGAGTAGGGGACAATCCATTTCATAAACGGAGTAATTTCTGTTCGTTTAAAGTTTTTATGTCGCACCTTACTTTCAGTTAAAAAAAAAACTAGTGTTTTTTTTATTTAATTAAAAAAACGAACAGAAGCCATTCTGTATATGAGGCTACCCTTTGCCTTTTTGTGTGATTAGTCACCTTAAAGAATCAGGACGTTGAAAAAACGTTTAATGTTAAAGAAAAAACAATATGAAAATTCTGTTTGGCTCAAATAGCGCTAGTTAAATCTCGATATTAGTAAAATTTCAGTATGAATGGGTCTTAACAGAGACCAGTTTATTGCTACTGAAGAGCTCAGTTGATGGATTTTCTTGGATTATAGGAGCTTAAAGCACTAAATTTATTAATCTAAATTAGTCCTTTTGCATTAATTTGGAACGTTTTTTACTTCTTTTAAAGACGTTTCAGAGTAAAGAATGAACTATACAAGCTGTATGAATTACACAAATTGTTACTTGCAAACGCGATAATGAATGGGCTCATTATTTGACGAGTAGTCTTGTATTTTAAAATTTTAAAGTTTAAACTTTTTCCAATTCTTTAAAAACGACTCTTGGAACACAAGGATATTATTTTATTAGAACAATAAGTAGCTTTTTTTTTAAAATTTCGAAAAACTTAAGCGTAAAGATTGAGGTATTGAAGAGGGGGCAATCCCCCTAGTATACGTAATAATTGCTGTTCGTTTTAAGTTTTAATATTGCTCCTTTCTTTCAATTGAAAAACTTTTTTTTATTTAATGACAAAAAATACTTGTTCCATCTATACCAGCAAGGATATATTATTTTTTTATCTTATTGTTTTTTTCTTATGGACTTAGTTATATTGGCTTCAGAACAGTTTATGTAAAATAATGGAAAAGGTACTTACAAAATTTTGGCACAAAAAGCTGGTTTCAATACTTCTTTATTTTCTTTGACGAATTGGTTGATATTTTTCTTTCTTCCAAACATCTCTGAATTAGTAGTCATTTTGATTGTTTTTAGTTAGAAAGCTGAAGCTAAACTGATACTTTATTGAACATATTTTTGTTTATATATAAGTTATTCTATAAAAAAAGTGTGATAAAGGTTAATAGATACCTTAATGCCAAGAGCTGGTCTAGCAACAAGAAAAACTGGTAAGTTTCATAATTAAAACTTGATGTAGAAATATCATTCAAAAGGTAATAAATAAAATAAAGCCAGTTTTTTAATACCATATTTTATGATTTTCTGAATTTCTATATATTTTTAATTTATATTCATTCATATTGCCGATAATATGTAACATTGTGTTTTATCCAATTTGAACAAGCTGGAAATCCCACATAGTAATATTATAGTTTAATGCCATTCGAAAAAGTCTTCACATTGTCATTGAATAAAAACAAGTTTCTGCATCTGAAAGTAGGAAGCAATATTAAAACTTGAAAGGAATAGAGATTATTCCATGTATGAAGGGATTTTTCCCCTCCTCAACCCTTCATTTTTTACGTTAAAGTTTTTAAAGCTCAAAAAAAATTTCTTATTCCAACGTTTCAGCAGTTATTCTTGAAGAATTTGAATAAAAAAACAAACTTAAGTGTAAAGAGCGAGGGATGGAGGAGGGAGTATCTGCCTTCATATACGAAATTATTTCTGTTCGTTTTAAGTTTGATGTCGCTCCTTCCTTTTAGTTGAAAAAAATTTGTTTATCTTATTGAGTTTCTAATCGTTTTTCAAATCATAGCGACCTAACCTAGATATTAAATAGAAAAGAAAACAATTTTCTTCCAGGAGCAACATTAAAACTCAAAATGAACAGAAATTATCCCGTATATGAAGGGGTTGCACCTTCCTCAATACCTTGATCTTTTTAGCACTTTTAAAAAGCATCCCTATCAAACAGTTCGTGGTAACGAACTGTAGTAAGGAGCGACCCGGCTCAATAGTAACCAAAACTCTAAAAAATTGTTAAAAATTTTGATATCAATAGCTACATCAAAAGAATCGCATTTTAATGCTGATTTTAAATATATAAGTTTCATCAAGTTTAGTCTTACCCATCAAAAGTTACGAGCCTGAGAAAATTTGCCTTATTTAAGAAAATATGGAGAAACACCCCCTAAAAGTCGTGGGATCTTAACGAAAATGACACCATTAGATTCAGCGTATCAGAGAACCCTACTATAGAAGTTTCAAGCTCCTATCTACAAAAATGTGGAATTTTGTATTTTTTGCCAGAAGACAAATCACGGGTGCGTGTTTATTTGTTTTTTTTTTTTTTTTCTTTTCCCCAGGGGTCATCGTATCGACCAAGTGGTCCTAGAATGTCGCAAGAGGGCTCATTCTAACGGAAATGAAAAGTTCTAGTGCCCTTTTTAAATGACCAAAAAAATTAGAGGGCATCTAGGCCCCCTCCCACGCTCATTTTTTTCCCAAAGTCAACGGATCAAAATTTTGAGATAGCCATTTTGTTCAGCATAGTCGAAAACCATAATAACTATGTCTTTGGGGATGACTTACTCCCCCACAATCCCTGGGGGAGGGTTTGCAAGTTACAAACTTTGACTAGTGTTTACATATAGTAATGGTTATTGGGAAGTGTACAGACGTTTTCAGGGGGATTTTATTTTGTTTGGGGGTGGGCCTGAGGAAAGGGGGCTATGTTGGAGAATCTTTCCTTGGAGGAATCTGTCATGGGGGAAGAAAAATTCAATGAAAAGGGCGCGGGATTCTCTAGCATTACTATAAGAAAACAATGAAAAATAAACATGAAAACGTTTTTTCAAATGAAAGGAAGAAGTAGCATTGAAACTTAAAACGAACAGAGATAATTACGCATATGAGGGGTTCTAAAAATACTTTAGCATAAAGAGCGAGGTATTTAGGAGGAGATAAATACCTTGCTCTTTATGCTAAAGTATTTTTAGTAATTTCAACTATTTATTCTACGGCCTTTCTGATTCAGGGGTCTTTCTTAAAGAATTGGGACAAAACTTACGATTTAGTGTAAAGAGCGAGGTATTAACGAGGGTACAAACCCCCTCGTATACATAATAAAAATATAAGGTTATGAAAGTTTGTTACGTAAGTTAATTCTTAAGTTACGTGTATTTTTTACTAATAAAAACGTTCATTAAAAATTAAAAGTTCTAGTTGCCTTTTTAAGTAACCGAAAAATTGGAGGGCAACTATGCCTCCTTCTCCATCCGTTATTTCTCAAAATCGTCTGATCAAAACTAAGAGAAAGCCATTTAGCCAAAAAAAGAATTAATATACCAATTTCATTTTAATAATTTATGTGCGGAGAGCCAAAACCAAACATGCATTAATTAAAAAACGTTCAGAAATTAAATAAAAAAAAACTAATTTTTTTAGCTGAAAGTAAGGAGCGACATTAAAACTTAAAACGAACAGAAATTACTCCGTATATGAAATGGGTTGTCCCCTCCGCAATCCCTCGCTCTTTACGCTGAAGTTTGACTCTTTGCCACAATTCTACTTTTTAAAACAATTAAAAGCTTTAGCGTAAAGAGCGAGGGATTGCGGAGGGGACAACCCATTTCATATACGGAGTAATTTCTGTTCGTTTTAAGTTTTAATGTCGCTCCTTACTTTCAGCTAAAAAAATTAGTTTTTTTTTATTTAATTCTAATTAAGCGGCCTTGTGTTTAAGGAGTCGTTCTTATGAAAATGGGACAAACAGCCAAACTTTAGCGTAAAAAGCAACGTATTGAAAAGGGGGGCAACACCTTCTCATACGAAATAATTTCTGTGTGTTTATAATTTTAATATTGTTTATTACTTTCAGCTGAAAAAACTTGTTTTTTTTTAATTTTATTTCTGATCGGTTTTCAGATAATGCCGGTAAATCTGGCTTACCCTCTATGAAAAATTCCCTTCCTCCACGAGAAACTCCTCCGTGGAGAGTCCCCCCATTACAAATACACCCCCTTAAAATTCCTTCCAGACAATTCTATCCTCGTTGAAAATCCCCCCTCCTTTCCGTAAAAGTTCTTGCAGGCGTTTCAGTCTGAAAAATTATCTTTAGCATACTTTAAATTGAAAAAAAAAACTTTAAGCTCTAATCGTTTTTCCAGCCACTTGGGAAATCCCCTCTTCGATGGATATTTTTGTCGGGAGATCAAAATACGATGAAACTTCTTCCGGACAATTCCCCGGAATATACCCATATGCAGAATTGAGTTGGCAAAGAGAGAGTAAGGTAAATAAAAAGAATTTCGTGTAGGAGTTCCGTCAAATACCCCCAGTGTAAAATTTCCCGTGGAAAGCTCACCCTCGGAAACTTCCCTTCCCATGGAAAAATATCCCCATAGAAACACACCCCAAGCACAAAATCCCCCCCCGAAAAATGTCTGTATACTTCCCAAAAACGAATACTACACGTAAACAATGGGCAAATTTTATAACTTAAAGACCTATTGTCAGGGGATGTGGGGGGCCGTGTTATCTCCAAAGGCATAGTTTTGGGACCTTTCAGCTATGCTGAACAAAATATTTATCTCAAAATTTTGATCAAAGTTTCCCAATATTTTTGAAGAAAAGGAACGTGAGAGGATGGCTAGTTGCCTTCTAATGTTTTTGGTCATTTGAAAAGGGCACTAAAAATTTTCAATTTTCACTCAAACGAGCCCTCTCCAAATGCTCTAGGACCATTGGTTCGATATTATCGCCCATGAAAATGAAAACCAATAAACGCGCATCCGTGAACTTTTATCTGGCAAGAAATACAGAATTCTACATTTTCGCAGATAGGAGCTTGAAACCTCTACAGTAGGGTTTTCTAATACGCTGAATATGATGGAGTGATTTTAATCAAAATTCTTTAGCTTTTAGGCTGCGTTTTCCCACTTTTTCAAAAATCAGGCAAAACTCCTCAGGCTCGAAGCCTTTTAGGGATAACACTAAGCTTAATGAGTCATGCATATTTGGAATGAGCATAATAAGCCAATTCTTTTAATGCATGTATTGAGACACAAATCCCTTTTTTAGAGTTTAGGTTACTGTTACCCCTCCGAAAAGCTTATCCTCCCACGGAAAATTCTTCCGAGGAGAATCCCTCCCTTAGATAAAATCCTCCCTAAAAAATCCGCAATTTCCAATAGCAAATCTAGTCTGTAATAATGTGAGTAGGGGGCAAATTGTGTAACTTAGAGCCCTTTTCCTTAGTGATCATGGGGGCCATATCATCCCCAAAGCCATAGTTATTGGACCTTTCAAATATGTTGAATCAAATGGCAATCTCAAAATTTTGATGGGATGACTATAACTTTTGAACTCCCATCAAATGAGCCCCCTCTCGATCTTGTTTTGGTACGACCACCCATGGAAAAACAAAACAACAAAAACAACGAATAAACACGCATCTGTGATCTATATTCCGGTAAAAAAAATACATTTAAAAAACATAACATATTTATGAAATAGCCGTATTTTTGTATACAGGAGCTTGAAACATATACAGTATGGTTCTATCATGTGCAGAATGTGATGGTGTGATTTTCATCGAGATTACTTGACTTTTTGGGGGTGTTTCTTCAAAATGGGGCAAATTTTCTCAGACCCGTAACTTCTGATGGATAGTGTTGAATTTATTGCACTCTATATATTTGAAGTCAGCATTAAAATTCACATTTTTTGGTGTATTTATTGCTATCGAAGTTCTGTTTTCTATAGTTTCGGTTACTAATGATCCGAGTCGCTCCTTACCAGGAACTGTTTAATTTTTACTACAGAATTTCAGGTCAACGGAGAGGGATATTGTTGCTCATATGAATGAAAATCCTGCTTAATATGTAATATTATAAGCTCCTGAAGCCCTCGTGACCTCTAAAATAGGTTTTCATTATTTTTAAGTGCATTTTTACTAGTATTTAAATAAATTGAGACATCGTGTATAAAAAGGAAAAGAGAAATTTAAAATCGCTAAAAATAATGTTTCTGGTAGGTTTTCTCAACACCCCCCCTTCCTAGATATTTTTCTGGTAAGGCTCGTGATTATCTGCCTCGCCTTTTCCACGTCTGTGCCAGTAGTAATAGCTTGTGCTATATATAAAAATATTATTGCAATAGGAGGAATACTGCTACTCTGACTCCCCCCCCAGCACCAATGAGAAAGGTGTGGACAAAAAATACTCCCGAGAATCAAGAGGGATTAGACCTGACACCCTCCCCCACCAACAAAATAACCCACTACCCGTCCTTCATAATAGCTGATGTGCACTTACACATCAATTTGGCAATTTTACGAAATTTTATGAACTTTAAGTGCAATTTTATGAAGTATGAAGCAAATCAGTTAAATGAAGTTGAATTAACACATGTTTTGATTTTGGCTTTCCGCAGATGAACAATTAAAACAACATTTATATATTAAATTTTTTTTTAAAGGACAGGGAGGAGGCCTAGTTGTCCTCAAATTTTTTGGCTACTTAAAAAGCCAACTAGAGCTTTTAGTTTTTTACGAACGTTTTTATTAGTAATATTTATAAGCCTACGTAACTTACGAATTAACTTACGTAACGAGCTTTTATATTCGTATATTTTTATTACGTATATGAGGGGAGAAACTTAAAACGAACAGAAATTATTCCGTATATGAAAGGAGTTGTCCCCTGCTCAACTCCCCGCTCTTTATTCCAAAGTTTGACTATTTCTTACAACTCTACTTTTTAAAACAATAAAAAACTTTAGCGTAAAGAGCGAGGCGTTAAGGAGGGGACAACCCCTTTCATACACGGAATAATTTCTGTTAGTTTGAGTTTTAATGTCACTCCTTACTTGCAGTTAAAAAAAACTTTTTTTTTTATATATTTAATTTCTGAACGTTTTTGGATTAATGCGTGTTTTGATTTTGGCTCACCGCAGTTGAATAATTAAAATGAAATTTGCATATTATTTTTTTTGGCTAAATGGCTTTCTCATAGTTTAGATCGGACGATTTCAATAAAAAATGGGGTGGGGGGAGGACGAGTTGCCCTCTAATTTTTCGTTACTTAAAAAGGCAAATAGAACTTTTTGTTATTTTTTTGCGAACATTTTTATTAGTAATAAATATACGTAACTTAAGAATTAACTTAAGTAACGAACTTCTATATTTGTATATATTTATTACGTATATGAGGGGGTTCACTCCCTCGCCAATACCTCGCTCTTTACAATAAAGCTTGAATTTTATCCCAATTCTTTAAGAATGGCCCCTGAATCACAAAGGCCGTAGAATAAATAGTTGAAATTACTAAATATACTTTAGCGTGAAGTGCGGGGTATTGTGGAGGAGAAAAACTTCAAGCTTAAAAATCCTTCACTAGGGTTCTCTGATAAGCTGAATTTGAGTGTGATTTTTGTTAATATTCTATTACTTGTAGGGTGTGTTTCCCATATTTTCCAAAATAAGGCAAATTTTCTCAGGCTCGTAACTTTTGATGGGTAAGATTAAACTTGAAAAAACTTACATATTTAAAATCAGCATAAAAATTCAATTCTTTTGATGTAACTAATTGTATCAAAATTCGAGTTTTTAGAATTATGGTTACTATTGAACCGGATCGCACCTTACTATAGTTCGTTACCACGAACTGTTTGATACTGGGGAAACTCGTCTAAGCCCCATTTACAATGAACTTATTAATTCCGAACGTTTTTATATCGGTCCACAAAATTATATTTAGCAACCTAACAGGATCTCTGACAATCCCATGACTGGTAAGCGATTATCCTTTTAAAAAGCTTTACTTAAAATGAATGCTGGAAATGCCATTCACTACCGTATTTGTTATTCAGTTACCCTTTCATCGATACATCGAAAGAATCTACTTCTTTTTGTTTTAGTGTTTGTTTTAAGGTTTGGTTTCTTATATTGTCCTGTGGACTTTTATCTTTATTTTTTATTGGTTTATTCTGCACTGAAGACGGTCGAGCGGAAGTCTCGACCGAAATGTTTGCGTACTTTTCCTCTATTTTTTATTGGCTGTTATTATCCTCCTTTTCTCTTTTTTACGATATTTGTGTTATTTTGTCAACGCGCCACCTCCCTTTCCTAAGACCAGACTGTTCTTCTCTTAAAATTTTGTCTGCAGCATCTTCAAGTCTAAAATTATTGTCATACTATGTAATTTGCTTCATACAGAAGCTAAACTGCCATATTACCATAATTACCACAATCACTCTTATTTCCTTCCTTATAGAGGGGTTTAATAAGACTGTTCCTAAAATTACTATGTACTTCCTGTGTTTCAAAAATTATATTCATAATCTTCAGTAACTTATCTCTAATTTCTTAACCCATCTTTCTGCAAAAATAAGGGCGTGGCAAACCCTTCAGGGCCCATATAGATACCGAGCCCAAATATTGCCCTCCAAATGAAGGGAGACCTGGTAAAAATACCTGGTAAAAAATTCAAATCTTTTAACATTTCATATCCCCCAAACCCCACAAACACCCTTAGTAATTTACCACCCTACTATATCTTCGATCTAAAATTGCAAAAAAAGACACCGACTTCGAGCCTTGTGGCCTGCTGCAACCAAAATCTGTTCGTAATTCACTACCCAAAATTATGCAAGTCTACCCAAAAATTATAATAATAAGAAACCAAATCCAAAATTAGGCAGTTATAGAAAAATCAAATATTTTAGGGACAAATGCTGCCCGTGAAACAACTATAGAAAAAAATCCAAATGCTCAAAAATGATTAACACTGCAAACTATCTATAACAAAAATCCGTTCATTTTTTTTTTTTTTTTTTTTTTTGAGAGTAGCAGCAGCCACTATTCTCGGTTGCAAAACACACCTGTTTATTTTGTGATTAAACCAGTTTTCAGCATTATAATATTTATTGGATAATGTCTTATTCTTTTTGTAGTAAATACTTCATATATAAACAAAAATATTTGCGATTAAGTATCAGTTCAGTCTCAATTGGGAAGAATAATGAACATGACCACTAGATTCGAAATGGTTGGTAGAAAGAAGAACTTAAACCGATTTGTTATGGAAAACCAAGAAGTTTTGAGACCAGCCTTTTGCACAAAGATGATGTAAGTAATTGTTTTATTTATTTAACACCACATTTACCAAATCTTTGTAAAATTGGTCTCATACATAATAATGTTACAGTCGATTGCATAGTAGTGTTGCGGGGTGAGAAAACCTTGTAGCTACATTTTCAGTGATGATTTTGTTTATGCATATCTGTGTAGCTGGGTTCAATTGGGTCTGTTCATTCTGAACCTGTTATTGCATTACCAAACAGTTCGTGATAACAAACTGTAGTAAGGAGCGACCCGGCTCAACAGTAACCAAACTCTAAAAAACGGAATTTTGATACCAAAAAATTAAATCAAAAGAATTACATTTTAATGCTGATTTTAAATATATGAGTTTCATCAAGTCTAGTCTTACCCATCAAAAGTTACGAGCCTGAGAAAATTTGCCTTATTTGAGAAAATAGGGGGAAACATCCCCTACAAGTAATAGAATCTTAACGAAAATCACACCATCAGATTCAGCGTATCAGAGAATCTTACTGTACATTTGCAAGCTCCTATCTACAAAAATGTTTCTTTTTCAGGGTTGATCGTATCGACCCAGTGGTCCTAGAATTTCGCGAGAGGGTTCATTCTAACGGAAATGAAAAGTTCCGGTGCTCTTTTTAAGTGACCAAAAAATCGGAGGGCACTTAGGCCCCTTCCCACGCTCTTTTTACCCAAAGTCACAGGGTCAAAATTTTGAGATAGCCATTTTATTCAGCATAGTTGAAAAACCTTATAACTATGTCTTTGGGGACGACTTACTCCCCCATAGTTCCCGTGGAAGGGGCTGCAAGTTACAAAATTTGACCATTGTTTAAATATAGTAATGGCTATTGGGAAGTGTACAGATGTTTTTAGGGGGATTTTTGGTTGGAGGGGAGGGGTGGAGAAGAGGGGTTACATGGGGGGAACTTTCCATGGAGGAATTTGGCATGGGAGGAACAATTTTTTTTTGGCGCAGGATTTTCTAGCATTATTTATAAACAATGAAAAAATAAATATGAAAAAGTTTTTTCAACTGAAAGTAAGGAGCAGCATTAAAACTTAAAACGAAAGGAAGCTATCACGCATAGAAGGGGTTTACCTCCTCCTAATATTCACTCTACGCTAAAGTATTTTTAGTAGTTTCAACTATTTATTCTACGGCCTTTGTGATTTAGGGGTCTTTCTTAAGGAATTTTTACAAGATTCAAGCTTTAGTGTAAAGAGCGGGATATTGACGATTGGGCGAAGCCCAATCGTCAAAGAGCTATTTATTCTAATGAAACAGCCTTTGTGATTCAGGGGTCATTTTTAAAGAATTGAAGCGAAATTTGAACTTTAGCATAAAGAGCAAGGTATTGACGAAGGGGTGAACCCCTCACATTACGTATATGAGGGAGTTTCTTCCCCCGTCAATATCTCGCTCTTTTCACTAAAGTTAGAATTTTGTTAAGCAATGGCCGATATAAACAGTAATTTGTTTGCGTTATTATTTTAGCCAATCTTACCTTTTAATATTATCTTAAACAGCTTCTTAACTATGATTTTTATGTGATAATAAACCAAAGATAATGTATTTTGTGGCTTGTGGTTGTTGTTAAATAAAATAAAAACAATTTTTTTCCAACTGAAAGTAAGGAACAACATTGAAACTTAAAACGAATAGAAATTATAAAGTATATGAGGGGGGTGGCCCCCTTCTCAGTACCTCACTCTTTACGCTAATGTTTGACTTTTTGTTCCAATTATTCAAGAATGACTCCTGACACACAAGGACCGGTTAATCAGAATAGCAAGCTTTTTACCAATTCTCAAACATTTTAGCATAAATAGCGAAGCATTGAGGAGGGGGAAAGTCCCTCATATACGTAATAACATCCAAAAGAAAAAACCTGAGAAAATTCTGGTTCAAACAGTTTGTGGTAACGAACTGTAACTAAGGAGCGACCCGGCTCAATAGTAACCAATTCTCTAAAAAACAGTTTAAAAAAGGGATTTTGATACCAATAGATTTATTAAAAGAATCAGCTTTTTATGTTGATTTCAAATATACAAATCTCATTAAGTTTCGTCTTACCCATCAAAGGTTATGAGCCTGAGAAAATTTTCTGATTTTTGAAAAAAGGAAGAAACACCCCTAAAAGTCAAGTGATCTTAATGAAAATCACATGACCAGTTTCAGCATATCACAAGAACTCTAATATCTAGGTTTCAAGCTCCTATCTGAAAAAATGTGGAATTTTGTATTTTTTGCCAGAAGAAAGATCATGGATGGGTGTTTATTTGTTTTTTTTTTCTTCAAGGGTGATCGTATCAACCCAATGGTTCTAGAATATCACAATAGGGCTCATTCGAGCGGAAATTAAAATTTCTAGTGCTCTTTTTAAGTCACATCCCCCGCCACTTTTTTCCCAAAATCGTCCGATCAAAATTTTGAGATAGCCATTTTTTTCATCATAGTTGAAAGGCCCAACATTTTCGGGTGGGGAGGGACAAATTTTCTGCTGGGGGTTTTTCCACGGGGGAATTTTCCGTGGGGAGGTAAGTTTCCAGGAATTAGACTTATCAGGGGAAATTATACAGTGCGGGAATTTGCCAGAATTCTTATATAAAATTCTTTTTATATGTCTAGCTTTCTCTCTTCCGTCTCAATTTTGCGCGTGGAGTGGTTAAGAGTAATTGTCCGGCGTAAGTTTTCACCGGGATTGAATTGTCTAGAGGATATTTCCATGGTGAGGGGGTTTCTCCGTTTAGGCGGGATCAGATTTCCTGGCATCATTTAAAAAACGATCAGAAATTAAACAAACAAAAAACAAGTCCTTTCTACTGATGGTAAGGAGCGACATTAAAACTTAAAACGAACAGAAGTTATTCCGTATATGAAAGGGGCTGTCCCTTCCTCAACGCCTCGCTCTTTACGCTAAAGTTTGACTCTTTCTCACAGCTCCATTTTTAAAACAATACAAACTTCAGGTAAATATCGGGACGTTGTGGAGGGGACAGCCCCTTTCATATAGGGAATAATCTCCCTTCATTTTAAGTTTTAATGACGCTCCTTACTTTCAGTAGAAAAAAAACTTTTTTTTTTGTTTAATTGAACTTAACGAAGGGAACAGACTTACGGCTCAGGAGTTTTCGCGATTTTTCATAAGATTTTGCTAGTCATGTAAGAACATGGGAATTAAATTGAAGTTTAAAGGGAGTTATAAATCTACCCTCTAGTTTACATTTCAAATGTTGCAAAACAATGCATGTTTGAAGTAACAAGGGCATTAAAACAAAGACACTTTTGCACCCTGGACACCCTAACTATATCCATAGCTGGTTAGAAAATATAGGTTCACTATATTTTCTAAGGTGGTCGTTCCAAACTTAGGAAGTTTTTAGGGCAATATCACGTTTTCGTTAGTGTTGCCGGGATTGAACCGTGAAAAAAAAAAAATAATAGGAAAACCTGATTAGTTGAGTTTGACAACGCTTTTTTCATAAGAGTTCAACTAATAGCAATCCATTGAATTCCAAGACAACTACGCATTTAAAAATCAAACTATACCTTCTTGAGCTCTTTAATGCTTTTAGCTTATTTTTGCTGATTTTTTACAACCCTTTTTTTAAATATTGTGCCCGCTACTACGAAAGTCTGTAATACTGTATGGTATTTTTTTTTATTTTGTTTTTTTACTTTTTTTTAATGAATCAGTGATTTTTCTTAGTCTTTTAAGATGTATTTGGCTGTGAAATTTTTCAATTGAACAATTCAAGCAATAAGATTTGTTGAAGTTTTGTCTGAATTCATTCAAGGATAATTCATTTAAAATTGTTTTCTAACATTTCCAAATTATTGTCAAAGGCTCACTAAAGTGCTCTTATAGTCTATATCAAGCGAAATTATTTCCGATGGTGAAATATGGAAAACAGTTTAAATGATCATGTGATTTGTGTTTAGAGTTCTTGTGAAGACTTAGAATTTTACTGCTCGAGATTCCCTAAAGTAAGAAAACGAATTCTTTTGTGGTAAAAATAATAATGACAATAAAAAAAATTGGTACTAGGGCTTCTACAAGTCCAAGTTTGAATATTATCAAAGGAATTTGTTTTTTACATTTTCTAGATATAATACTTTTCACCGATATAGTGTAATTTCTTATCACAAAAGGAATTTATCATGTAGGAAGCTTTTTTTGGAACTTTCGCAGAATAAAAATAGAAACTCCCGTTAGCCCAGATTCTAAATAAATCTTTAACATTTCTGCAAGAATACACGAGGTGATTTCTCAGAGAAGGGGGCTGTCAATTTGGTTGATTGTGCCTCAACAATGTTTGCGCGTAAAAATGTTAATGAATAGTACGTCTGGTCAGCTTCTGGTGCTGATTCGCGTATAGCTATTTGGTTTGTGAAATTTCACCAGGTTCTCGCGAAAAGCGACTTTTCTGTATATTAGAAAACAGTGTTTCTGTACCTTTTCTCTAGTCTGGGTTGAGTATAGTCTCCTACGTATCATTCTGCGTTGAATCGACTGGTATATATGGAGCTACTCTATCTTGCCTGTATTGACAGTTCAGTTCTACATTGTGTCCACTGTCTCACCTGACTTTCCAACTTGAAAACTGTACGTCTGAATTAGACCTATCAGATACACTGTTTCAGAGTTACTTGTATTTGCGTATGGGTCTAAGTTTTGAGCGTAACTAACTATTGTCAGACTAATGATGCTAAGTTTTGAATTTTTGACAGTTTTATCCAAAATAATAAAGAAATGTTCGCAAGAATTTCTATAAAATGACGCGTAAGATAATATTTGCTAATTTTAAAGGAAGGGTTTGTCCTAGCCCCTTCTTCCTTGGATCGGCACAGCCCCACGCCTATCATGAGAACAAGTAAAGCAGAAGAGAATTGTTACGGTGTAAAAAACAATAAAGTAGAGTTTAGTTGTAAGAATAAATCAAAACAAAACAGACATCTGTTAGGATAAACAAACTTTAATAGCAAAGCAAAAATGAAAAGTAATTTTAGAAAGCTGTGTCAATTATTTTTGCAGATTCTCAATATGCAACATATTTTCATTTTACAGTAACTTTTTAAAATCTTTTAGCCAATGAAAATTTGCACAGTTTTAAAAATAGGAATGAAACTCTCCCAAAAAGGGTGCGATCTTGATGAAAATTAAGTAATGACATTTAATATGTATGAGAGCTACAAAAGAACTATCTATATATATAAAAAAAAATTGAAATATCTCCTTTTTCTTATGAATTGAATGAATATTCAGATGATTACGGGTGTCCTTGATCTCCTTTCATTAGGAAGAATGTATATAGTTGCAAATTTTGGTATCCCTTTGGAAGATTTAGGAATTTCAAAAGGATAAAACTGTATGGTGTAACACCTCATGGTTCCATATTATTAATGTTAAGGGGGCCATATATGAACTAATTTAACATCTTTCTTAGGTATGAAGGTCAATTGAAAGTTTACTGTGTTGGAGGTCCAAGACTACGTGAAGATTACCGCATAACCAACTGTGATCAATTTTTCTATATGAAGTATGGGGATATGGATCTGTATGTAATGGAGAAAGGAATCCCCCGGAAAATCACGATCAAACAAGGAGAGGTTAGTAAGAATGCAATTAAAATGATATGTTTTAATTCAGAATAACAAAACTTAACAAAGAATAGTCTTACGTGGCTTGTTGCTTTAATTTTATGAAAATATTTTTGATGCTTAAACTGTCATTTGGGAATTTTAAAGAAAATATTTATAAATGCAAAATTGAAATTTGAAATTTATAAATGCAAGTTTACGATCAATTTGAATATTATTATTATTCAGGATTTTTTATTATTATTATTATTATTATTATTCATATTATTATTATTCAATTTGAATATTATTCAGGAATTTAAGCAACACAGCTTTTCTCTAATTAATTAACCTACATTAACTCTCTGAAAGGTGATTACTTAGGATGATTTTAATTCAATTTCTCATTAAAATCCTGATACTAATTACTTATCCAAGAAAGCATTTACTTCTATTATATTTCATTGCATTTTATAATGCATTCTCTTAAATTTTAATAAAGCTAAATATTATGTATATAAGCTATTTACCATTTTATGCTTATTTGGAACAGTTTTAATTTTCGTTTAATAGATGAATAAACATTATTATAAAAATAATTTCTTATGCTATAAACCTGAAACTATCGTAATCTAAAGATTACATTTATTTTGTTGATCCTCATTGTTTCATAATTTTAGGTATTTCTTTTGCCTGCAAGGATACCAATGTCTCCTCAACGCTACTCAAATACTGTTGGTCTTCGCTTAGAGAGAAGCAGAACTAGACAGGAGTTGGACTGCATTAGGTAAGTCTTTCTTTTGTTGCATAAATTTGTCAACAAATTCAAGCTATACGGTTTTGAAAGTCACTTATCAAACAGTTAGTGGTGTCGAACTGTAAGTAAGGAGCGACCCGGCTCAATAGTAACCGAAACTCTAAAATACAGAATTTTAATAACAGTAGATATATCAAAAGAATCAGATTTTTATAATGACTTCAAATATATAAGTTTTATTAAGGTCTGTCTTGCCTATCAAAGGTTACGAGCTTGAGAAAATGTTCCTTATTCTCGAAAAAAGGGGGAAACACCCATAAAAGTCATATAATCTTAACGAAAATCACACCATCAGAGTCAGTGTATCCGAGAACAACATTACAGAGGTTTCAAGCTTCTATCTGTAAAAATATGTAATTTTTACTTTTTGCCTGAAGAAAGGTCACGGATTCGTGTTTATTTGCTTTTTGTTTTTTCTTTTCCCAGGGGTGGCTGTATTAACCCTGTGGTCTTAGTAGATCGTGAAAGGGCTCATTTAAACTAAAATTAAAAGTTCTAGTGCCATTTTTAAGTGACTAAAAAAATTTGGAGGACACAAGGGTCGTTTAGTTGGGACAGTAAGAAGCTTTTTTTCAAAAGTACTAAAAAAACTTTAGCGTAAAGAGCAAGGTATTGAGGAGGAGGCAGCCCCCTTCATATACGTAATAATTTCTGTTTGTTTTAAGTTTAAATGTTGCTCCTTACTTTCAGGTGAAAACTTGTTTTTTTAATTTAATTTGAACTAAGATCGGGTTAAACTCCGTCTATGTTGTTTTGTTAAATGGTGTAATCGATGTATGCCCGGTGACGGTGCAGTGTATCGGATCATGTGTTTAACCCGATGACACTCAGGAGATCTATCAATATTTTTATCTTGCGGTTATAGCCAAATGGTTGGTGCGCTAGATTTGAAATCCGTTACCTGTGAGGAAAGAGGCCCAAGTTCTGGTGTTACTGTTTGTTTTGTTAAGAGCTGGGTCAGTGGTGTAACTCTATAAGCTTAGCCACAGACAGACTAGCTCTAAACGGGTAGCTGGAGAAATCTGAGGAAGGTAAGCAGGAGAGGTGTACGATAGCTTAGGATAGCTAGTTCTTAACCTTCCATAGCCCTTCCTGACTGAAGGGCCATACAGAGATCAGCACCACTGGTAGGGAATTTAAATTTCATTTTTGTACTTTTTACCTTTTTTAAATCGGTGTATAGATTTGTTTTAATTACAAGATAATAAATGTAAAGACCTTTTGACTTTGGGCAATGGCGTGAAAAAGGTCAATAAACCCAACAATGCTAAGATAAAATACTTTTTCCTTTTCTATTATTCGTCTTAGCATTGAAGCAATAACTGATTACTAGTTTCTAATTGCTATTGGTTTGGAAATAAGGAAATGCTTGGAATTTTTTAATCATGCTATATACGCTAACATCAGCTATGATGATTCTAATGATGAAGTTTCCATTTCAGTCCGACGTCGATTTCGAGAGGTTTCATACTTTTACTAATAAGATTATCCAAAATAACAACTTTTATCAATAAGATTAGTCTAAATAACAGTTATCATTTCTTAATCGGCTTCAAATGGCAATTCCTCTTCATTTGACAGTTTTCTTTTTCAAAATATGTGTTTAAATTTTCAGTTATTGTGGGCTAGAGTTTGATCTGCAACCATGATACGAAGAATGAAAAATGAGAGTAGGCCTAGGTTTCTTTACAATTTTCTCACGCCTTAATCGAAACAAGTCCCCTCCTGTCCTCTCTTCAACACCCTGCTCTTTACACAAAATCTGACTCTTTCTCACAGCAGCACTTTTTAAAACAATAAAAAACTTCAACGTAAAGAGCGAGACGGTGAGGAGGGACAGCTTCTTTCATGTATGAATAATTCTTTTTCGTTTTAAGTTTTAATGTCGCTCCTTACTTTAAGCTAAAACAAACTTGTTTGTTTTTTTTAATCATAGGATAAAATCAAAATTTTTATTTATACACCACGATTTCACAGAATGGTACTTAAACTGGATCTTTAAAAAAAAAAAAATAAATGTACCTTCATGATCAAACAAATTATGACCCTATATCGTGGATGCAGCAGTATTGGCCGAATATTTATTTACAGATTTTATACAAGGGACAACTCTGATGTTCTTTATGAAAGATGGTTCAAATTTACCGAACCAAAAAGCATTCAACCTGTTATTGACGATTTCTTTGTATCCGAAGAATCAAAAATAGGTAAGTTCTATATTATTGGATATTCTATCAACTACAGGAGCTCATAAGAATCAGTTGATAAGAGTTAATTTATTCAATTGTTTGTATTCTTTTGTCTCTTTGTGTCTATTATTTTTTCGTGGTTTCTCTTTTCTCTATCTGTTGTCTCTGCTGGTAAAAATTAATTATGTCAAAGCAATTAATGTTATGATCTAAAATAAGTAAATTATTTTTATTATCAAGGTCCTACGAACAAAAAAAATGGTTATAGTCACAAATAAATTAATATTTAATCATAATTTTTCTATGGGCAGTGCTTTTTTTTCAAAATATTATAGCACAACTGGTTGTGAAAACCCAATGAAAAATAATTCTGCCCGTGACTTGAGAACAGAGCATAACATCAAACAACAAATCATGAACACTTTTTAATTGAATTCTTTATTCCGTTAATTTCTGTTGAATATTTTTTTTTAATTAATTGAATATAAACTTTTATTCCCTGATTAAAAAACTGCAGTCAATAAATATAGCTGTTGTGCGAAAATGTGGAGATTTTGCTTTCTTAGGAATAGAGATATTTCTTATTAATATTTATTTTAATTTCATTCTCAATAGAAATTTTTGCATTATTTTAAAATGTCTAGTCGTAATCTATCAAAGGTAGCAATATCTTTGAACCAGAATTTTTAAAGTATATAGATTGCTGCATTTTGGAGTTTTCTTAAGGGTTTTTGTAATGAAAATGGTTTTATCTCTTGAAACTCTTCTTACTTTTTTGACGCCACTTTATTCAGATATAAAAAAAAAATAAGAGTTTTTGGTCCCTCACAGTAAACAAACTTGTGAATTTTCAAAAGCTATTACTCTTAGAATGCCAAAAACTTGACCTTGTACACAATTTACGAGCCTTACGACCACATTAACCTGCAGAGGCACTTTTTCCAGAGGCACTTCATATGAAAGGGATTGTCGTATAAACTTCAGATCTGGCTCATTTGATTAGGAATTGGAAGTTCTAGTGCTCTTTTTAAAAGTCAAAAGTGATCGGAGGGCAACTAGCCCCGCCCCATGCGCTTTTCCTCCTAAATATATCTGATAAAATTTTGAGATTTTTTATTTTGCTAAAACTTGTTCAAAGATTATATAACAAAAAATTCAGGGTCGACAGAACCTCCCAACCCCGGGGGCACGCGTTGTAAGTTACACCCTGGGGGCATCTTTGATTCTAATCGAAGGGATGCTCGTATAAACTTCAGAGAGGGCTAATTTGATTGAAAACTACAAATTCTAGTTCAATTTTCAAGAGCCAGAAGAGATCAGGGGGCAACTAGCCCCCTTACCCACGCCTTTTTTTCACCAAACCCTTGCAATAAAATTTTGAGATGCCTATTTTGTTAAAAATAGTTCCTACGTCAGATTGTAAAACTCCAGAGTCAGCACAAAACTTCAGAGCCCCGGGGCAAACGTTTTAAGTTATGGCCTGAAGGTTTTATGTAAATTAAATTATTTAAGATTCAAAAGAGATCCGATTGCAACTAGCCCCCCACCCACCACACCTCTTTTACCCAAATGTGTCTGACATAATTTCTATAGCCATTCTGTTCAAAATAGACTAAAGATCATATAAAAAAGACTCCAGGGATGACACATCCCACCAAAACTGGGATGCAAGTGATGTAAATTGTGTCCAAGGGGTATATAAGGTTTTATGGTGGGAATGGTAGTATAAATCTCGGAGGGGGCTCACTCGATTGTAAATCGAAACTTCTAGTTCCCTTTTCAAGAGTCAAAGTGATCGGAGGACAACTAGCCCCAGAGGCCCCATTTTCCCAAATGTATCTGATCAACATTCTGAGATAGCCATTTTGTTCAAAATAGTTTACAGATCAAATAACAAAAACTAAGGGGTCAGCACAGCCCCCCAGAAGTCTTGTAAGCTATGCCTCGGGGGTAGTTAAGGTTTCTTTTGTAAGGGTTAGCTGTTCAAACATCAAAGGTGGCTCATTTGATTGAAAGTTGGAATTTCCATTTACCTTCTTAAGAGTCATCAAAAGTGATTGGTGGACATATATCCCCCCCTATACTTTCTTTTTCTTATATGCATCCGATCAAGACTTTGGGATAATTATTACTCGTGGGTTGACTAAACCTCCCGCTGCCCCCAGGGCAAGGGCTGTAAATTATGCAAGCTGTCCATTGTTTATATATAAGGTTTTATCAAGGAGGTAATCGTATAAACTTCGGATTATCCTCATTCGATTTAAGATGAAAGTTCTAGCTCCAGTTTTAAAAGTCAAGAGTAATCAGGCAGTAGGCAGCCTTCCCTCACTCCTTTTATTGAATGCTTTCAACAAAAACTTTGAATTAGCCATTTTGTTCAAATTATCCGAATGTCAAACAGCTATGGTTCCTGGTTTGAACCCAGCCCAGGGGAAAGGGCTGTAAGTTATACTAGCAGCCCATCTTTAAAATATAAAATATACTATGGAAGGCGTGGTCGTATAAACTTTGGAGGATGTTCATTCAATCAGAAATCGAAATTTATTGTGCCCTTTTTAAGAATTGAAAATGATCAAAAAGTAACATGCCCCTCCCTCTTCTTATGTCTTCTCCCCTAAATGCATCTGTGAAAATCTTCAAAATTTTCCTAAATTCAAATTTCTATAGCTTAGGAGTTGAAAAAAACCATCCATAGCCCCCAGGGAAAGGATTGTAATTTATGTAAGCTGCTCATTATTAGAATATAAGTTTTTGTGGAGGGGGCAGACGTATTAACTTTGATGGGCCTCAAGAGATCGGAAATTGAAGCTTTTAGTTCTTTTTTAAGAGTCAAAAGTGATTGATGGGCAATTAGCCCACACCTCGCTTTCCCAAAGGGTATCCGGTTAAAATTTTAAGATAGCTACTTTGTTCGAAATAGTTCAAATTTCAAACGAATATGTTTCCGAGTTAGAGCCCCCTCCCAGCCCCAGGGAAATGGCTCTGAGTTACGGAACTTACTTATTGTATTTTGACACGTTTTTACTTTGATTCCTTGTTTACTTATATGCTTTCTTTACTTTGATACTTTGATACTAGTTTTGAAACTTTGATGAAAGTTTGATGTTGGAAAAAAAAAACTGATTTTGAAACAAGACATTTTCTAAAAACTTGAAACTAATGCAATCAAAAACAAACAAAAATTAATTTAAAAAAAACTTTCCGAAAAAGAGATTTTTCAAAGAAAAGTAAACCTCATATTAAACTTAAGATCAGGAGATACAAATACCTTTTATATTTAAATTAGAAATGACAAGAAATCAAACAGATCGTGGTAACGAACTGTAGTAGGGAGTGACCCGGCTCAATAGTAACTGAAATTCTAAAAAACGGAATTTTGATACCAATAGTTACATCAAAAGAATTGTGTTTTTATGCTGATTGTAAATATATAAGTTACGAGCCTGAGAAAATTTGCCTTATTTTAGAAAATAGGGGGAAACACCACCTAAAAGTCACAGATTCTGAACGAAAATCACACCGTCAGATTCAGCTTATCGGAGAACCCTACAGTAGAGGTTTCAAGCTCTTATGTGCATTAAATAAAAAAAAAGTTTTTTAAACTGAAAGTAAGGAGCGACATTAAAACTTAAAACGAACAGAAATTACTTGCTATATGAATGGGGATGCTTCCTCATCAACGTCCCGCTCTTTACGCTAAAGTTTGACTGTTTCTATCAGGCTGGTAACTTTTGATGGGTTTGACTAATCTTGATGATAAAATCAGCATTAAAATGCGATGCTTTTGATGTAGTTATTGGTATCAAAATTCCATTTTTTAGAGTTTTGGTTACTATTGAGCTGGGTCGCTCCTTACTACAGTTCGTTACCACGAACTGTTTGAAATATCTAGAATTTTGTATTTTTTGCCAGAAGACAGATCACGGATGCGTGTTTATTTATTAAATTAAAAAGCAAGTTTTTTTTTACTGAAAGTAAGGAGCGACATTAAAACTTAAAACGAACTGAAATTACTCCGCATATGAAAGGGGCTGTTCCCTTCTCTACGACCCGCTCTTTACGCTAAAGTTCGACTCTCTCTCAACTCTACTTTTCAAAACAGTAGAAACGTAAGCGTAAAGAGTGAACTTTTTTTTTATTTAATTTCTTAACGTTTTTGAATTAATGCCCCCGTGAATCCTCCTCAATGCCCAACTCTTTACGCTAAGGGGTTTTATTGTTTTAAAAAGTAGAGCTTTGAGAAAGAGTCAGACTTCAGCGTAAACAGCGGGGCGTTGAAGAGGGGACAACCCCTTAAATATACGGAATAATTTCTCTTCGTTTTAAGTTTTAACGTCATTCCTTACTTTCAGTTAAAAAAATGTTTTTTTTTTGTTTAATTGCTGTTAAAGAATAAATGAAACCCAAAACGAAGAGAAATTAAGTAAAAAAATAGTAGTAAAAAAACCGTAGTAAAAAAAAATAATAATTTCAAGTTCAAGTTCTTTATTATTCTTTAATTATGCATATTCAAACTATTCACATAGCATCCCCGGCAGGGAGACTGGCTCGAAAGCCGGGCTAAAAAAAAATGCTAATATAAATGAATAAGTTACAAGAAATTACTACTAAAGAATAAATGAAACCCAAAACGAATAGAAATTAAATAAACAATCATAGCAAATAAACATACAATAGATACTAACATGAATGAATAAATAGATATTAAAATGAGTGAAACTAAAATGAGGAAAGAAATAATAAAATTAAACTAAATATTTGAAATATAATGATATTAATTGCTGAAAGCTCATCACTTCAAAACTTAATTCCGCCCTAATTCTTATGTCTATTTTCAATGTTGCAATAAGTAAAAAAGAAAATATTTGTAATGTAATTCGTTTTCAGTATAGCGCTGTTTAGGTTTTAGACTTTTACACTGAAAAAAGGAGGCAAAACCCAAACTTTTGTTTGTAGTAATTTTTGTTCGTTTCAAGCTTGATTTGCATATTCGATTGAAGTTTCACTCGTTTCATGATTTATCTATTCATTTATATTAGTACATATTGTATGTTTGTTTACTACGTTTACTATTGTATGTTTGTTTACTATGTTTGTATGTTTGTTTGTTTTTTCATCAAAGCCATCAAAGCTTCAATAAGTTGGTAAGCTAAAAAGGAAGGGTATGTGAAAGAACAGAATGGCTCGTACCCATTCCCTTACTGTAGTTCCTGCCTGAAGGGACCAAAAATGAAAGGAAATTACTATTAAAGAATTAATGAAACCCAAAACAAAGAAGAATTAAATAAAAAATCATTGTAAAAAAAACATGCAAAAGCATTAACATAAATGAATAAATTGCAAGAAATTACTAGTAAAGAATGAATGAAACCCTAAAAGAACGGAAATTAAATAAACAATCATAGCAGATAAACATACAAGAGGTACTAATATAAATTAATAAATATATATTAAGACGAGTGAAACTTAAACTGAATATGCAAATCAAGCCTGAAACGAGTAAAAATAACTACAAACAAGAGTTTGGTTTTTGCCTTCTGCTCTCACGGTAAAAGTGTAAAACCTACTTTGTCATTGTCGCTTTACTGAAAACTATATGTGCCTTGAACAGTCTTGGAAAATACAAATAAAATCAAACTAAATATTAGATATATAATAACATTAATATATTGAAAGAGAGTCAGTTCAAAATTTTATTTCTCTGTAATTTTTAATTTAATTTTTAATGCTGTAATAACTGGAAAAGAAAATATTTGTCATATAATTCGTTTTCAGTGAAGCCCCAATGACGAAGTAGGCTTTAGATTTTTTCAGTTAAGAAAGGGGGCAGTGTTCAAACTCTTGTTTTAAGTGAAACTAGATTTGTCTTGAACAGTCTTGGAAAGAAATAATAAAATTAAACTAAATATTTGAAATATAATGATATTAATTGCTGAAAGCTCATCACTTCAAAACTTAATTCTGCTCTAATTCTTATATCTATTTTCAATGTTGTAATAAATAAAACAGAAAATATTTGTAACATAATTCGTTTTCAGTATAGCGTCAATAATGCAGTAGGTTTTAGAGAAGGAGGTTTGAGAGAAGGAGGCAAAACCTAAACTCTTGTTTGTAGTGATTTGTGTTTGTTTCAAGCTTGATTACCATATTCAGTTTAAGTTTTGCTCGTTTTAAGACTTACCTATTCATTTACATTATTACCTATTGTATGTTTGTTTGTTATGGTTGTTTGTTCAATTTCTGTTCGTTTTGGGTTTCATTTATTCTTTAATAGTAATTTCTTGTAATTTATTTATTTAATTTCTGTTCATTTTCGGTTTCATTTATTCTTTCATAGTAATTTCTTGTCGTTTCTAGTTTGAATTTTAACAAATTATTTTTATTTCCCGTCTTAAGTTTTAAAGTGGTCATTACTTTTCTTTGAAAAAATTCTTTTCCGGAAAGTTTTTTAAAATTAATCTGTAAAAATAGATTAAGGTACTTGCAGAAAATAAATTAACTTTAGCATTTAAAAAGGGATTTGAAACAAGCTTCCCTTGGAGTTATTCCTGATAAGCATACAGTAAAATAGGGCTTTATACCTCTTGTAAAATTGTGTCTTTTTTGTTATTAAATGCCTTCTTTTCTAACTTTTGAAGTTATGGCTATAACACTTCTAGGAAATAAAAAGTTGCATTTCTTTCCTATTCTAGGTATCCCATCAAAAAATTCTAAGCTAATGGTTGCTCCTTATGAACCAAATGAAAAGGTGTGTGTTGGTGAGCCTTTTTCACTTGAGCAGTGGCTTGACCGAAATAGCCAAAAACTTAACAATGGAAAGCTAGATCTTTTCCAAGGAGAATTTAAAGCTGAAGTAATTGTATATGGAACTGGAGAGGATGAGGTGGTCAATGAAGAAGGAGACACCTTTATATGGGCTATTGTAAGTTTATACAATCTATTTAAAGAAAACGAATGCATATAATTTCACTAGATCGTCTTTTTTTTTACATTCAACGTGAGAATGACAAATTAAAACCCAAAATTACAAGACAAACTATTATTCCTGAAAATCAACAGGTGGGTTATATTTTGCCCAAACGAAAGCAGGCTGTCTACAAAGGGGGTAGGAAAAGGTTACTAGGAATGTTTTAAAGTAAATTGGAACTTTATTGAAGAGGGTAAAGTATTACGACCTGGGTATATTGGGGTTGAGGGACAGTCTGTGCATCTCATGCAGCTTGGTTCTGCAGTGGGTCTTTATTAGTAATTCCAGTAGCAGTAAATTATGTTATTATTTTTATGTAGCTTGGAATTCTTAAAGATAGTGTATTTCTATCGGATGCTATAAGGCTGACGGAAAATGTTAAAAAGTTCAAGAGCAGGTTGAAGCGTTATCTTCAAGGAAGTTGATTATAATTTAAGTTATAACTTCTCATTTTAAGTTTGGTTTTAAATATATAGCAGGTTGTCAGGATGGAAACAACCATCACAAACAACCCAGTGGATTTTATTGATGGTTGTTGAAAATAGCTACTTTTTGTGTTAATAAATTATAGGCTACCGTATAAAAAATTACTGTTAAACATAATATCTGATTTATCTTTATCTATTAAGAAACTATTTTTTAAAAGAAAGAAAAATAAAAGAAATGAGGCAAAACGAACTTTAAAACCTCTACTGGCTGGTTGAATTAAAAAAGTCAAGAAATTGGCGAAAAATTTGACGTAATGGGGTGTTTTCTGATTCATTGTTTTTCTTTTATTTACCTCAATTTCGTTAGTTATATATAATCAGTAATTTGAACCGTCCTTATTGTTTGTATTTTTCACAATGTTAATAAATATGTCCAAATTTTTAAAGGAGGAATCAACTTTTCAATTAGTTTCCCTTTTTGTAGCATGGGACATCTTTTCTTGACGTTGCCGGTGAAGCGACACGTATTCTTGAAGTCAACGACACAGGCTACATTCGACGAGGGCGTCGCTACAAGATTATGAGAGAGGATGGGGCTAGAGTCTTGCAAATAACATTTCCTCATAATCAAGACTCAAATGACTGGCAAAGAACTTTTGACTAGCTTACTGGATTTCTTGCTGATCGTTCTTGGTGTTTGTTTTGTGATTGACTTTTGACAATAAAGTCACATTGGGAATTAAATTTTGTTGTCATACCAGTTAATTAAAAAATTTAGTCTTTCGAGTACAAGCTGTGCATAGAAGAGATGTTTTGGATGATAAAAAAAAAGTTTCAGTTTCAACCGAAATAAATTGCGAATTGATAGAACACTTCGACAATTCTGCTCCACTCAGAATAGAATATGCGGTTGTTCTAAGCCTTAAAGGAGGGGACTCTGGGACACTTGATTACAGATTTTTATGATGTATCATAAATCTAAGAAAAAATCTAACACAACCAGTCCTAGGGGCAGTGGATTTTAGTGTCTTGACGGTCGTCCTATCTGTATGAAAGTAAGTAAAAACTTCAAAATATTAAATAAAAGACGCACACACACATACAAATACAAAAAAAGACGGGATTTGATTTTCCTTGGAACAGATGCGTCAAAGTTTAAAGTCTATTAAGAAGTAATTTGTGTAATCGCTAGGGTCGTTTTTTGCTAATCCAGGCTCTTAAATGTCACTTATGTCAAACATCGATTACTAAGCTCATCAGACAAGTAAGTATCTAGTTCTCAGGTGTTTTTATTTGCTGTCATAGTTCTTCTTTGTATGATCAGGAAAGTAAAAACTTGGGTGAGAATAAGCACACTTGAAACTTTTATCATATTCAAAAAGTCATAAATTTCAATGTGAAAGTCAAGACCATCTGTCTCAGCCTAATGTTCTGGATGATATTGGTTTATCCCTGGATTCTGTATTAATAGTTTAGGAAATTTGTGAAAAAAAGGGGTCAACCTCAAGCAAATTGCTATACAAGTGATCCATTCACTACCCGACCAAAAAATATGTTCTGATTCCGAGTACGAAAAGTTTTCCGCTCTAGCTCTTTCAGAATTTTTTTAGGTTTAATTATAGGTCGAGGCAAAAAATACTGATTGAATAAGTTCCAGCAAATGTGATCAGACATTACATTTTTACGCTTTTTTTGTTAATGAAAATAAAACTAAATGCTTAAAGTCAAATGAATTGTTTGGGGATTAAAGTTTTGAGAGGGACTGAGGTTGGGGCAGAGGTTCAGCCTGCAGTTGTATTTTAAACTTGGCAAAACATTTGCAGCCTCACTCCTTGGTAACAACCAAGATTGGGCCCATGGAAATTCCAGTATTCATGGAACCTTGGTTTTGTGAAAGTGATCAAGAATGAGAAGGAGGAGGGGAAGTTGAAACGCATATTTGACAATAAAAAAAAACAAACAAAACATTCTGTCAAAGAGCTTCCGGTAGTTGAGACGAAATACTAGTTCCAAATGAGAGATAAATATAATCAAATATAATGCAACACTGAGATTAATTACATAAGGCAGATAAAAATCACAGTAACACAGAGATTCATTGCATACTGTCAAAGCTAATCAAAAATTTGGTCTTTTTCTTCGCTACCATCGTCTTGAAGGTTTCCAGCATCACCTGTTTCGTAGTAAGTACTGCTTGTTCCCTTACAATTGACACAAGCCAAGGTACATTTTAATCCATGCTTTTTGCAAGAACATCACGTGCTCGAACACTCGCTCTTACAATTACAGTGAAACACTGTGAGAAGGGAAGATGCTGGGGATATATCTGGATACACAGATCGCAATTCTCCTTTCCACACAATTCAGTCAAACTCAAAAGGATCCAGTCGACACTCAACATTTTGCCAAGCGTGTACTTGGAAGTATGGTCGAAACGAATGATACTTGCAAACATCGCTTCTTGGATGGAGGGTTTTTTTTGCCTCTACATATTTCCCGGAACTTTCAAGTTTTTCTAGGAATTTCCTTTAGCGGAGCTGGTCAAGACTTGTTTCTTTTTTAAGCCTTAAATAAGATAAGCATGGCCTTTTCTCCAACTGTTCTAATATCGTCTTTTGTATAAGGTGAATGTAGGAACAGTTCGGCGATATTTTGGGAGTTTGTCTTCTTTTTCGCGTGGTTCACTGGTGTAAATTTTCTTATGCAATAAATTCGTAAAGTCGAGTCGCATCTGAGAAAGACATGGAGCAAAATAATTTGGTCGCAAACGTTGTCACCGAGTTTCACTTTAGCTGCCAATATATCCCACAGATGGCCTCCAGTTTTACATGAATTTGACTCAGAATGGAAAAAATGTCGGTTTATAGTATCACTTTGTGCGGTAGAGTAAAAGGACTAATAATTCCGTATCTTCTCCTATTAAGACAGTGGGTTGGCGTTCTGCCGACTCGACCTGTCATCACAATCAGCAAGTCAGCATCGGCTGGCGACTAGTACACGTTACATCCCGCATCATTAAGGTAACCTCTTTTACAGTCATATTATTCAGGATTTTCCCATCTATTGGAATAGCCTCCTCTACGTCCAGCTGCTTACTCCCATCTCTCGAGTTACTATATTCCTGAGAAATTGCTCCTTTAGGAAGGTAAGAAATCCTGGAGAAAGTGGACAATCTTTTCAGCATTTTTAAAGTCGCGTTCCATTCTTGTCACCCCAGCGTCTTTGTGTGGCTCACTAGTCTCAAATCCTACGACCTTGAGTTTTTGGAATGCAGAGCTGACAGCAGCCCGTAACAGCAGGAGTAAGTCATCCCCAAAAACATAGTTATTAAAGTTTTCGACTATGCTGAACAAAATGGCCATCTAAAAATCTTAAACCGTTGACTTTAGGAAAAAATGAGCGTAGGAGGGGGCCTATGTGCCCTCCAATTTGTTGATTACTTAAAAAGGAGCACTCGAACTTCTAATTTTCGTTAGAATGCCCCCTCTAGCGACATTCTAGGACCACTTAGTCGATACGATGACCCCTGGGAAAGAAAAAAAAAACAAACAAATAAACACGCACCCGTGATCTGTCCACATTTTTGTAGATAGGAGCCTGAAATTTTTGCAACATGATTCTCTAATATCGCTGAATCTGATGGTTTGATTTTCGTTAAGATTCCATTACTTTTAGGGGGTGTGTTCCCCTATTTTCCAAAATAAGGCAAATATATTCAGGCTCTTAACTTTTGATGATAAAGACTAAATTTAATGAAACTTATATAGTTAAAATCAAGATAAAAATCCGATTCTTTTGATGTATCTCTTGCTATCAAAATTCTGATTTTTAGAGTTTCGTTTACTATTGAGCCGGGTCGCTCCTTTCTACAGTTCGTTACCATGAACTGTTGGATTAAACATCGTGTAATCACTCCATTTTCTGGATCGTGCTTAGGAGCTGGATGATCTGTTGCCTTGGAATACCACATCAACGGTAAATGAATGTACTCATGTGGCAGGTAAAGTATTTTTTGCTGCAAATGCTAACAAGAGAACATGGAGGATAACGAATAAATATCCTTGGATTAGATGGGAAGAATTGATAAGAAAGGATTTAAAAGAAGAAGGGAGTAAATACTGCAGCTCTGAAAAGATGATTTTTTTGGACTCAGATGACTTGTACTGCGATAAATTTCATTGAGATTTTACCCTTAGAGTTGATCCCCGTGGCACTCTGCAGACTACCTTCCTAGCCACTGAAGTGTAAGAAAAGAGAAAGGTGGGGGGGTCCTTTTACCCTATTCTCAGACGTGTAAAGTAATCCCATCACAGTGAAACATGATAGCCTATCTCCTACAAATACCTAGCACTTTTTAATAAATTATTTACTTAGGAACAAAAATTTGGCGTAATATAGAACAGTGAGAATAATCTGGCTTTATAATCATCATAATAGAACGTGTTTTTTTCGATGAATATTTATGTTTAAGCTTCGCTGCAACCAAAAGGTTCCATTGCCAAAATCCAGGCTATATTTGCAATTAAACCAGTTACGTAATTATTCCTATCTGTTGCAAAGCTTTTTTTTCTAGAGTTCAATATATACCTGCGAAATTTGAAGAGCTACCAGTGTAGCTTAATCCCTTTACGAAGAAACACAAGAATCAAGACCGCTGACACCGACATGGTTGGGGGAAAGAAAAACCTGAACCAATTCGTCAAAGAAAATGAAGATGTTTTATGGCCAGCTTGGTGTACAAAGATGATGTAAGTACCATTCCTTTTTACAGAATATCTTTAAATACCATTGGTACCATCACAGGCAGCGCAATAGCGCTGCCTAAGTAAAGAGCGATGTTGGCATAATGTATTACTTCTTCATTTAAAAGTGTACTTTGTATAGATGGAATTGTCATAAATGCTTCGAAAGGGGCTCAACCGATTAGATATAGAAATGCCTACTGTCCTTTTTAATTGAAAGTAATTGGAAGGCAGTCAACCCCCCCCCCCCCCTACGCTCATCATTTACCCCAAAACATCCAATCAAAATTTTTGAGATAGCCGTTTTGTTCAGCTTAGTCGAAAGGTCTAGAAATTATGCCTTTGAGGATGACAACCCCCTCCCCCTTAGGCCCTCTGGGAATGGGTTGTAAGCTGTGCCCTGGGAGCAAATAAGTTTTTTTTTTGTTGAAAGCGTGGTTGTATAAGATTGGAATGGGGCTACTGGACTAAAAGTCAGGATTTCTAGTTCCCATTTTAAGAGTTGAAGTGATCGGAGGGCAACTAGCCCCTCCCCCTTCTTACGTCTATTTCCCCAGATGCCTCTGATCGAAATTTTTAGATAATAATATGTTGGAAAATAGCCCAAAGATCACATAACAAGATCTTTGGGTTTGATACAATCCCCAGAGTCTGGGCGCAAGGGTTGTAAGTTATACCCTGGGGGCATATAAGCTTTTTATGGAAGGAGTGATGGTGTGAGCTTTAGAGGAGGTTCATTGGATTGCAAATTAAATGTTTTAGTGCCATTTTTAAGAGTCAAGTGTGATGGAGGGCAAGTAGTTCCTACCCTCACAAGCCTATCATTTTCCAAACATATCCAGTCAAAATTTTAAGGCAACTATTTTGTTCAGCATTGTTGAAAGGTATAGTAATTATGTCTTAGGATGTCAACTCCCCAACTATCCTCAGATTAAGGGCTATAAGCTAGGCAATTCGTTAATTGTTTACATGCAGTATGTGTTATTGCGAAAGATAAGCATGTTCAAAGTTTAGTTTCAAAAATCAGGAGGAAATTTAGGAGAGCCTTTTAGAGAATGTTGGGGGGATTTTTGAACTACATCAAGACACGTTATGTGTAAACACACTGTCAAAAGGGCATAACTCATAAATGATTGGTTATAGACAGATATATATATATATATACAAGTGTATTATAAAGCCAAACATACAACCAAGAACAAAAAAAGACAGTAACTATATAAACTTTGATCAGGGATCAAAATAAACACTTAAATAAAGCATTTACATAATACTAGTACTTAATACTTAGAAAGACGGTCATACATAGTCTACAGGCAAAACAAAAAAGAAAAGAAAAAAGGACAAATAAAGTAAACTTGCGTCAGACAACATTAAAAAAAAGAATTTTCAGGAAATTTTCAGGAAACCATAAGGGAGCTGATCAAAAAGCGAATATTTGCATGCTACCACTATTATCGCAACTACCACTGCTGATGCTCCCACCACTTCTACTACCCTTACACTACTCCATTTACAATATTGAGGGAAAATTTGGACTAAATCAAAAGACGCTATGTGCATGCACATGGTCAAAAGAGCGTATCTGAAGGATTGATTCGGTTATTCAGTTGGAACTTTTAGAAAATGCTAAAAGGGTAAAAACATCTGACCAAAAGCCAATATGTGCACGCCACTTCTGATACTTCTATCACTGTGAGATTTATTGCTACTGCTGCTGTTTAGACTGCTACTTCTTTTGCAGCTACTTGTAAAGGCAACACATTTGTACTTCTCCTTCTACTAGCACTACCGCTATTACTTTCAATATTTACTTTCAATTAGTTTAAATACTTTAAATTACTTTCAATATTTACTTTCAATTAGTTCAAATACTTTAAATTACTTTCAATATACTTTCATTAATACTACTCGAAATACAAATACTACTACCTTGACCACTATTACAACTATGCCAAAAGGTATAAATGTGAAACTCTCAAGGACTTTGTTCGAGGGAGGGGGAGTTGAACTTGATCACAACACGCCGTCTGTATGCAGGCTGTTGAAAAAAGTAACCGCAATATCATAGCAACAGTTTGGTATTTGAAAGTGAACAGGGTTTGAACAGGGTTTCTTGTGGCAGATGTTGAACTAAACAAAAGAAAATACTTGCATTCTAGTGTTACTACTGCTGCTACCCATATTATTACTACTGCTAATATTATTGCTACTACTACTACTACTATTACTACTACTACTACTACTACTAATTCCAAGGAAGCTAAAAGGTACTACTATTAATTCTACTGCACCTGTTACTACTACTACTGCTGCTGCTATCAAACTAAAAGTATTACGAACGGCTCATGATGATAAATTAAGCTTGTAGCGTATATTGAAAGAAATGTTGAAGAAATCAAAGGTGATATGTAAATCAGGGGTGCTATGGACATACTGCTAAGAATGGTACTACAACTAATGCTAACACGCAAGCTAAGAGCACTGAAGCTCTCAAGAAACATTTATGCGGATGTTGAACTAAATCAAAATGTTCTAGTGCTATTTTAAGAGTCAAAATAGATTGGAAAGTAAGCAACCCTCCTCCAAACCCCATTCATTTTCAAAACCTATCCAATCCCCAAAATTTATAATCGGCTCGTATTGCTTGTATGTGTGAATTTTCAAAAGCTATTACTCTTAGAATGCCAAAAACTTGACCTTGTACACAATTTACGAGCCTTACGACCACATTAACCTGCAGAGGCACTTTTTCCAGAGGCACTTCATATGAAAGGGATTGTCGTATAAACTTCAGATCTGGCTCATTTGATTAGGAATCGGAAGTTCTAGTGCTCTTTTTAAAAGTCAAAAGTGATCGGAGGGCAACTAGCCCCGCCCCATTCCCTTTTCCTCCTAGATATATCTGATAAAATTTTGAGATTTTTTATTTTGCTAAAACTTGTTCAAAGATTATATAACAAAAAATTCAGGGTCGACAGAACCTCCCAACCCCGGGGGCACGCGTTGTAAGTTACACCCTGGGGGCATCTTTGATTCTAATCGAAGGGATGCTCGTATAAACTTCAGAGAGGGCTAATTTGATTGACAACTACAAATTCTAGTTCAATTTTCAAGAGCCAGAAGAGATCAGGGGGCAACTAGCCCCCTTACCCACGCCTTTTTTTCACCAAACCCTTGCAATAAAATTTTGAGATGCCTATTTTGTTAAAAATAGTTCCTACGTCAGATTGTAAAAACTCCAGAGTCAACACAAAACTTCAGAGCCCCGGGGCAAACGTTTTAAGTTATGGCCTGAAGGTTTTATGTAAATTAAATTATTTAAGATTCAAAAGAGATCCGATTGCAACTAGCCCCCCACCCACCACACCTCTTTTACCCAAATGTGTCCGACATAATTTCTATAGCCATTCTGTTCAAAATAGACTAAAGATCATATAAAAAAGACTCCAGGGATGACACATCCCACCAAAACTGGGATGCAAGTGATGTAAATTGTGTCCAGGGGGTATATAAGGTTTTATGGTGGGAATGGTAGTATAAACCTCGGAGGGGGCTCACTCGATTGTAAATCGAAACTTCTAGTTCCCTTTTCAAGAGTCAAAGTGATCGGAGGGCAACTAGCCCCAGAGGCCCCATTTTCCCAAATGTATCTGATCAACATTTTGAGATAGCCATTTTGTTCAAAGTAGTTTACAGATCAAATAACAAAAACTAAGGGGTCAGCACAGCCCCCCAGAAGTCTTGTAAGCTATGCCCCGGGGGTAGTTAAGGTTTCTTTTGTAAGGGTTAGTTGTTCAAACATCAAAGGTGGCTCATTTGATTGAAAGTTGGAATTTCCATTTACCTTTTTAAGAGTCATCAAAAGTGATTGGTGGACATATATCCCCCCCTATACTTTCTTTTTCTTATATGCATCCGATCAAGACTTTGAGATAATTATTACTCGTGGGTTGACTATACCTCCCGCTGCCCCCAGGGCAAGGGCTGTAAATTATGCAAGCTGTCCATTGTTTATATATAAGGTTTTATCAAGGAGGTAATCGTATAAACTTCGGATTATTCTCATTCGATTTAAGATGAAAGTTCTAGCTCCAGTTTTAAAAGTCAAGAGTAATCAGGCAGTAGGCAGCCTTCCCTCACTCCTTTTATTGAATGCTTTCAACAAAAACTTTGAATTAGCCATTTTGTTCAAATAATCCGAATGTCAAACAGCTATGGTTCCTGGTTTGAACCCAGCCCAGGAGATAGGGCTGTAAGTTATACTAGCAGCCCATCTTTAAAATATAAAATATACTATGGAAGGCGTGGTCGTATAAACTTTGGAGGATGTTCATTCAATCAGAAATCGAAATTTATTGTGCCGTTTTTAAGAATTGAAAATGATCACAAAGTAACATGCCCCTCCCTCTTCTTATGTCTTTTCCCCTAAATGCATCTGTGAAAATCTTCAAAATATTCCTAAATTCAAATTTCTATAGCTTAGGAGTTGAAAAACCATCCATAGCCCCCAGGGAAAGGATTGTAACTTATGTAAGCTGCCCATTATTAGAATATAAGTTTTGTGGAGGGGGCAGACGTATTAACTTTGATGGGCCTCAAGAGATCGGAAATTGAAGCTTTTAGTGCTTTTTTAAGAGTCAAAAGTGATCGATGGGCAATTAGCCCACGCCTCGCTTTCCCAAAGGGCATCCTGTAAAAGTTTTGAGATAGCCACTTTGTTCGAAATATTTCAAATTCCAACGAATATACTTCCGAGTTAGAACCCCTTCAAGCCCCAGGGAAATAGCTCTGAGTTGCGGAACTTGCTTATTGTTACTTTGACACTTTTTTGCTTTGATTCCTTGTTTACTTATATGCTTTCTTTACTTTGATGCTTTGGTAAATCGATACTAGTTTTGAAACTTTGATGAAACTTTGATGTTGAAAGAAAAAACAACTGATTTTGAAACAAGGCATTTCTAAAAACTTGAAACTAATGCAATCAAAAACAGACAAAAATTAATTAAAAAAAACTTTCCGAAAAAGAAGTTTTTTAAAGAAAAGTAAAGCTCATATTCAACTTAAGATCAGCAGATACAATTACCTTTTATATTCAAACTAGAAATGACAAGAAATCAAACAGATCTTGGTAACGAACTGTAGTAAGGAGTGACCCGGCTCAATATTAACTGAAACTCTAAAAAATGAATTTTGATACCAATAGTTACATCAAAAGAATCTTATTTTTATGCTGATTGTAAATATGTAAGTTACGAGCCTGAGAAAATTTGCCTCATTTTAGAAAATAGGAGGAAACACCACCTAAAAGTAATCGATTCTGAACGAAAATCACACCGTCAGATTCACCTTATCAGAGAACCTTATTGTAGAAGTTTCAAGCTCTTATGTGCAATTAAATAAAAAAAAACAAGTTTTTTAACGGAAAGTAAGGAGCGACATTAAAACTTAAAACGAACAGATATTACTTCGCATGTGAAAGGGGCTGCTTCCTCATCAACGCCCCACTCTTTACGTTAAAGTTTGACTCTTTCTCTTAACTCTACTTTTTAAAACAGTAAAAAACTTTAGCGTAAAGAGCGGGGCGTTGATGAGGAAGCAGTCCCTTTCACATACGAAGTAATTTCTGTTCGTTTTAAGTTTTAATGTCGCTCCTTACTATCCGTTAAAAAACTTGTTTTTTTTTGTTTTTTTTTAATTTCTGAATGTTTTTGAATCAATGTATGTTTTGATTTTGGCTCTCCGCAGATGAATAATTAAAACGGAATTTGCATATTTATTTTTTGGCTAAATGGCTTTCTTATAGTTTTGATCGAACGATTTTGAGAAAAAAGGAGCGGGGGAGGAGGCCTAGTTGCCCTCCAGTTTTTATGCTACTTAGAAAGGCAACTAGAAATTTTGATTTTTTACGAATGTTTTTATTAGTAAAAGATTTACGTAACTTATAAATTAGCTTACGTAACAAACTTCTGTATTCTCATGTTTTTATTACGTATATGAGGGGGTTCACCCCCTCGTCAGTACCTCACTCTTTACACTAAAGCTTAAATTTTGTCCCAATTTCTTAAGAATGACCCCTGAATCACAAAAGCCGTAGAATAAATAGTTGAAATTGCTAAAAATACTTTAGCGTAAAGAGCGAGGTATGAGGAGGAGGTGAGCCCATCATATGCGTAATAATTTTTGTTCATTTTAAGTGGTTTTAATTCTGCTCCTTACTTTCAGTAGAAAAAAACTTTTTCATCTTTATTTTTTCATTATTTTTTTAAAATAATGCTAGAAAAACCTGCGCTCCCTTCATGGAAATTTTCTTCCCCCATGATAAATTCCTCCAAGAAAAGTTCCCCTAACACATCCCCCTCTTTTCAACCCCCCACCCCACCCCCACCCCCCAAACCAAAAAATCCCCCTGAAAACGTCTATACATTTACAAATAACCATTACTATATGTAAGCACTGGTCAAAGTTTGTAACTTGTAGCCCCTTCCACTGGGACTGTGGGGGTGTAAGTCGTCCCTAAAGACATAGTTATAAGGTTTTTCAACTACGTTGAATAAAATGGCTATTTCAGAATTTTGATCCAGTGACTTTGGGAAAATAATTAGCGTGGGAGGGGGCCTAGGGGCCCTCCAATTTTTTTGGTCACTGAAAAAGGGCACTAGAACTTTTCATTTCCGTTATAATGAGCCCTCTCGCAAGATTATAGGACCACTGGGTCGATACGATCACCCCTGGGAAAAAAAAGAAAAAAAAACAAACAAACAAATAAACACGCATCCGTGATCTGCCTTCTGGCAAAAAAATACAAAATTCCACATTTTTGAAGATAGGAGCTTGAAACTTCTACAATAGAGTTCTCTGATACGCTGAATCTGATGGTGTGATTTTTGTTAAGATTCTATGACTTTTAGGGGGTGTTTTCCTCTATTTTCTAAAATGAGGCAAATTTTCTCAGGCTCGTAACTTTTGATGGGTAAATCTAAAGTTAATGAAGCTTATATATTTAAAATCAGCATTAAAATGCAATTCTTTTGATGTAACTATTGTTATAAAAATTCCGTTTTTTAGAGTTTTGGTTACTATTGAGCCAGGTTCGTTACTACGAACTGTTTGAAAATGTGGAATTTTGTATTTTTTGCCAGAAGACAGATCACGGATGCGTGTTTATTTATTAAATAAAAAAAGTTTTTTTTAACTGAAAGTAAGAAGCGACATTAAAGCTTAAAACGAACTGAAATGACTCCATATATGAAAGGGGCTGTTCCCTCCTCTACGTCCCGCTCTTTACGCTAAAGTTTGACTCTTTCTCTCAACTCTACTTTTTAAAATAGTAAAAACGTTAGCGTAAAGAGCGGGGCGTTGAGGAGGGAACAGCCCCTTTCATATACGGAGTAATTTCTCTTTGTTTTAAGTTTTAATGTCGCTCCTTACTTTCAGTTAAATAAAACTTGATTTTTTTTATGTTTTTTTATTTGATTTGTGAACGTTTTTGAATTAATGCACGTTTAGATTTTGGCTCTGCACATGAACAATTATAACGAAATTTGCATATTATTTATTTTTTTGGCTAAATGGCTTTCTCGTAGTTTTGATCGGACGATTTTGAGAAAAAAAGGAGCGGGGGAGTAGACCTAGTTACCCTCCAATTTGTGGGTTACTTAAAAAGGCAACTAGAACTTTTAATTTTACGAACGTTTGTATTAGTAAAAATATCAGTAACTTACGAATTAACTTACGTAACGAACTTCCAGATTCGTATGTTCCTATTGCCCATTTGAGGGGCTTCATCCCTCGTCAATACTTCGCTCTTTACACTAAAGCTTAAATTTTATCCCAATTCCTTAAGAATGACCCGTGATTAAATAGTTGATTATTTAGATTATTAAATAGTTTATTAAATAGATTAAATAGTTGAAATTAATAAAATTGCTTTAGCGTAAAGAGTAAGGTATTAGGAGGAGGTGAGCCCCTCATATGGATAATAATTTTTGTTCGTTTTAAGTTTTAATGCTGCTCCTTACTTTCAGTTGAAGAAGCTTTTTCATATTTATTTTTTCATTGCTCTTTAAAAAAATGCTAAAAATCTTGCGCCCTCTTCATGAAAATCCTTTTCCCCCATGACAAATTACTCCATGGAAAGTTCCCCCCGAAAAACCCCCTCCCCTCAACCCCTCCCACAACAATTTTTATGGTCACTTAAAAAGGGCAATAGAACTTTTAATTTCCGTTAGAATGAGCTTTCTCGCAACATTCTAGGATCACTAGATCAAAACGATTACCCATGGGGAAAAAAATAAATCAAACAGCTCGTGGTAACAAACTGTAGTAAGGAGCGACCCGGCTCAATAGTAACCGAAACTCTAAAAAAAGGAATTTTGACACCAATAGTTACATCAAAAAGGAGCGCATTTTAATGCTGATTTTAAATATATAAGTTTCATCAAGTTTAGTCTTACCCATCAAAAGTTAAGAGCCTGAGAAAATTTGACCTATTTTGGAAAATAGGGGGAAACACCCGTTAAAAGTCATATAATCTTAACAAAAATCACACCATCACATTCAGCGTATTATAGAACCCTACAGTAAAAGTTTCAAGCTCTTATATATAAAAATGTGGAATTTTGTATTTTCTTGCCACAAGACAGATCACGGATGCGTGTTTATTTGTTTTTGTTTTTTTTTGTTTTTTTTTTCAGGGGATATCTTATCGGCCCAGCGGTCCTAGAATGTCGCAAGAGGGTTCATTCTAACGAAAATTAAAAGTTCTAGTGCCCTTTTTAAGTGACCATAAAAATTGGAGGGCACCTAGGCCCCCTCCCACTCTCATTTTTTCCCAAAGTCACCGGACCAAAATTTTGAGATAGCCATTTGGTTCAACATAATCAAAAAACCTAATAACTATGTCTTTGGGGACGATTTGATTCCCCACAGTCCCCGGGGTAGGGGCTGTAAGTTACAAGCTTTGACCATTGTTTATATATAGTTTTTATAACTATATAGTTTTTCCATGAAAGAATTTATCATGAGGGAAGAGAATTTCCATGAAGTGGATACAGGATTTTTTAGCATTATTAAAAAAAACAAAAAACAAGGAGAAACTAAATAAAATAAGTTTTTTCAACTGGAAGTAAGGGGCAACATTAAAACTTAAAACGTATAGAAAGTATTATTGAGTCTCCTGTTCAATACCTCACCTTTCACGCTAAAGTATTTTTAGTAATTTCAACAATTTATTCTACGGCCTTGGTGATTCATGGTCATTCTTAAAGAATTAGGACAAAATTCAAGCTTTAGTGTAAAGAGCGAGGAATTGACGAGGAGGAAAACCCCTTCATATACGTAATAAAAATATACAAATATAGAAGTTCGTTACGTAACTTAATTCTTAAGTTACATATATTTATTACCAATAAAAACGTTCAAAAAAAATAACAAGTTCTAGTGGCCTTTTTAAGTAACCAAAAATTGTAAGGCAATTAAAACTATAAGAAAGCCATTTAGCCAAAAAAGAAAAATTAATGCGCAAATTTCGTTTTAATTGTTCATGTGCCGTGAGCCAAAGTCAAAACATGCATTAATTCAAAAACGTTCAGAAATTAAATAAAAAAAAAAAAAGGTTTTTTTAACTGCAAGTAAGGAGCAACATTAAAACTTAAAACGAACAGAAACTAATCCGTATATGAAAGGGGTTGTCCCCTCCTCAAAGCCCCACTCTTTACGCTAAGGTGTTTTATTGTTTTAAAAAGTAGAGCTTTGAGAAAGATTTGGACTTTAGCGTAAAGAGCGGGGCGTTGAAGAGGGGACAACCCCTTTCATATACGGAATAATTTCTGTTCGTTTTAAGTTTTAACGTCACTCCCTACTTTCAGTTGAAAAAACTGTTTTTTTCATTCAATTGCTATTGAAGAATAAATGAAACCCAAAACGAAGAAAAATTAAATAAACAATAGCAGTAAAAAAACCGTAGTAAACAAAGTAATAGCTGTAAAACAAAGTGCTAATATAAATGAATAAATTACAAGAAATTACTACTAAAGAATAAATGAAACCCAAAACGAATAGAAATTAAATAAACAACCATAGCAAATAAACATACAATAGGTACTAACATAAATGAATAAATAAATATTAAAACGAGAGAAACTTAAATTTAGTATGCAAATCAAGCTTGAAACGAGTAAAAATCGTTACAAACAAGAGTTTGGGTTTTGCCTTCTGCTCTTACGGTAAAAGTGTAAAACATACTGTGTTATTGGCGCTTTACTGAAAACTTTATGTGTCATGAACAGTCTTGGAAAGTACAAATAAAATCAAACTAAATATTAGATATATAATGATATTAATATATTGAAAGATAGTCAGTTCTGAATTTTATTTCGCTGTAATTTTTATCTTCATTTTCAATGCTACAATAACTGGAAAAGAAAATATTTGTCATATAATTCGTTTTCAGTGAAGCGCCAATGACGAAGTAGCCTTTAGACTTTTTCAGTTAAGAAAGGGGGCAGTGTTCAAACTCTTGTTTATAGTGAAACTATATTTTTCTTGAAGAGTCTTGGAAAGAAATAATAAAATTAAACTGAATATTTGAAATAGAATGATATTAATTGCTGAAAGCTCATCACTTCAAAACTTAATTCTGCTCTAATTCTTACATCTATTTTCAATGTTGTAATAAGTACAAAAGAAAATATTTGTAATATAATTCGTTTTCAGTATAGCGCCAATAATGCAGCAGGTTTTACAGAAGGAGGTTTGAGAGAAGGAGGCAAAACCCAAACTCTTGTTTGTAGTGATTTGTGTTTGTTTCAAGCTTGAATACCATATTCAGTTTAAGTTTCGCTCGTTTTAAGACTTATCTATTCACTTACATTATTACCTAATTTATTTATTTTTCATAGTACTTGTTGTGTTATTTTGCTATACTTGTTTATTTAATTTCTGTTCATTTTGGGTTTCACTTACTCTTTTATAGTAATTTCTTGTCGTTTCTAGTTTGAATTTTAACAAATTATTTTTATTAGCTGATCTTAAGTTTTAAAGCGGGCATTACTTTTCTTTGAAAAAATTCTTTTCCGGAAAGTTTTTTAAAATCAATATGTAAAAATAGATTAAGGTACTTTCGGAAAATAGATTAACTTTAGCATTTAAAAAGGGATTTGAAAGAAGCTTCTCTCGGAGTTATTCCTGATAAGCATACAGTAAAATAGGGCTTTATACCTCTTGTAAAATTGTGCCTTTTTTGTTATTAAATGCCTTCTTTTCTAACTTTTGTATTTATGGCTATAACACTTTTAAGAAATGAAAAGTTGAATTTCTTTCCTATTCTAGGTATTCCATCAAAAAATTCTAAACTAATGGTTGCTCCTTATGAACCAAATGAAAAGGTGTGTGTTGGTGAGCCTTTTTCACTTGAGCAGTGGCTTGACCGAAATAGCCAAAAACTTAACAATGGAAAGCTAGATCTTTTCCAAGGAGAATTTAAAGCTGAAGTAATTGTATATGGAACTGGAGAGGATGAGGTGGTCAATGAAGAAGGAGACACCTTTATATGGGCTATTGTAAGTTTATACAATTTATTTAAAGAAAACGAATGCATATAATTTCACTAGATCGTCTATTTTTTTACATTCAACGTGAGAATGACAAATTAAAACCCAAAATTACAAGACAAACTATTATTCCTGAAAATCAACAGGTGGGTTATATTTTGCCCAAACGAAAGCAGGCTGTCTACAAAGGGGGTAGGAAAAGGTTACTAGGAATGATTTAAAGTAAATTGGAACTTTATTGAAGAGGGTAAAGTATTACGACCTGGGTATATTGGGGTTGAGGGACAGTCTGTGCATCTCATGCAGCTTGGTTCTGCAGTGGGTCTTTATTAGTAATTCCAGTAGCAGTAAATCATTTTATTATTTTTATGTAGCTTGGAATTCTTAAAGATAGTGTATTTCTATCGGATGCTATAAGGCTGACAGAAAATGTTAACAAGTTCAAGAGTAGGTTGAAGCGTTATCTTCAAGGAAGTTGATTATAATCTAAGTTATAATTTCTCATTTTAAGTTTGGTTTTAAATATAGAGCAGGTTGTCAGGATGGGAAGAACCATCACGAATAACCCAGTGGATTGTATTGACGGCTGTTGAAAGTTGCTACTTTTTGTGTTAATAAATTATAGACTACCGTATAAAAAATTACTGTTAAACATAATATCTGATTTATCTTTATCTATTAAGAAACTATTTTTTAAAAGAAAGAAAAACAAAAGAAATGAGGCAAAACGAACTTTAAAACCTCTACTGGATGGTTGAATGAAAAAAAGTCAAGAAATTGGCGAAAAACTTGACATAATGGGGTGTTTTCTGATTCATTGCTTTTCTTTTTATTTACCTCTATTTCGTTAGTTATATATAATCAGTAATTTGAACCGCCCTTTTTGTTTGTATTTTTCACAATGTTAACAAATATGTCCAGATTTTTAAAGGAGGAATCAACTTTTCAGTTCATAGTATCCCTTTTTGTAGCATGGGACATTCTTTCTTGACGTTGCCGGTGAAGCGACACGTATTCTTGAAGTCAACGACACAGGCTACATTCGACGAGGGCGTCGCTACAAGATTATGAGAGAGGATGGGGCTAGAGTCTTGCAAATAACATTTCCTCATAATCAAGACTCAAATGACTGGCAAAGAACTTTTGACTAGCTTACTGAATTTCTTGCTGCTCGTTCTTGGTGTTTGCTTTGTGATTGACATTGAACAATAAAGTCACATTGGGAATTAAATTTTGTTGTCATACCTGTTAATTAAAAAATTTAGTTTTTATAGTACAAGCTGTGCACAGAAGAGATGTTTTGGGCCTACGACACATATGATAAATTTTTTTTTAAATTTCAATCGAAATAAATTGCAAATTGATAGAACACTTCGAAAATTCTGTTCCACTCAGAACAGAATCTGCGGTTGTTCTAAACCTTAAAGGAGGGGGCTCCGGGACATTTGATTACAGATTTTTATAAAGTATCAAAAATCTAAGAAAAAATCTAACGCAACCAGTCCTAGGGGCAGTCGAACTGAGTGTCTTGACGGTCGTCCTATCTGTATGAAAGTAAGTAAACACTTCAAAATATTAAACAAAAGACGCACACACACATACAAATACAAAAAAAAAAGACGGGTTTGATTTTCCTTGGGACAGAGGCGTCAAAGTTTAAAGTCTATTAAGAAGTAATTTGTGTAATCGCTAGGGTCGTTTTTTGCTAATCCAGGCTCATAAATGTCACTTATGTCAAACATTACTAAGCTCATCAGACAAATAAGCACCTAGTTCCCAGATGTTTTTGATCTACCGTCATAGTTCTTCTTTGTATGATTAAATAAAAAAAATAGTTTTTTTAACTGAAAGTAAGGAGCGACATTAAAACTTAAAACGAACAGAAATTACTCCGTATATGAAATGGGTTGTCCCCTCCGCAGTCCCTCGCTCTTTACGTTAAAGTTTGACTCTTTGCCACAATTCTACTTTTTAAAACAACTAAAAACTTTAGCGTAAAGAGCGTGGGACTGCGGAGGGGACAACCCATTTCATATACGGAGTAATTTCTGTTCGTTTTAAGTTTTAATGTCGCTCCTTACTTTCAGTTAAAAAAACTAGTTTTTTTTTATTTAATTTCTGAATGTTTTTGAATTAATGCATGTTTGATTTTGGCTCTCCGCACATAAATTATTGAAATGAAATTAGTATATTAATTTTTTTTTGGCTAAATGGCTTTCTCTTAGTTTTGATCAGACGATTTTGAGAAATAAGGGGTGGGGAAGGAGGCCTAGCTGCCCTCCAATTTTTCGGTTACTTAAAAAGGCTACTAGAACTTTTAATATTCAACGAACGTTTTTATTAGTAAAAAATATACGTAACTTAAGAATTAACTTACGTAACAAACTTTTATATTCTTATATTTTTATTATGTGTACGAGGGGGTTTGTACCCTCGTTAATACCTCGCTCTTTACACTAAATCGTAAGTTTTGTTCCAATTCTTTAAGAATGACCCCTGAATCAAATAGGCCGTAGAATAAATAGTTGAAATCACTAAAAATATTTTAGCATAAAGAGCGAGGTATTTATCTCCTCCTAAATACGTCGCTCTTTATGCTAAAGTATTTTTAGAACCCTTCATATGCTTAATAATCTCTGTTTGTTTTAAATTTCAATGCTATTTCTTACTTTCATTTGAAAAAACGTTTTCATGTTTATTTTTTCATTGTTTTTTTTTTATAGTAATGCTAGAAAATCCTGTGCCCTTTTCATTGAATTTTTTTCCCCCGTGGCATATTTCTCCAAGGAAAGATCCTCCCACATAGCCCCCTCCCTCAACCCTACCCCCAAAACCAAAAAAATCCCCCTGAAAACGTCTGTACACTTCCCAATAACCATTATTATATGTAAACACTGATTGAAGTTTGTAACTTGCAACCCCTCCCCCAGGGACTGTGGGGGAGTAAGTCATCCCCAAAAACATAGTTATTAAGATTTTCGACTATGCCAAACAAAATGGCTATCTCAAAATTTTGATCCGTTGACTTTGGGAAAAAAAAGAGCGTGGGAGGGGGCCTAGATGCCCTCCAATTTTTTTGGTCACTTAAAAAGGGCACTAGAACTTTTCATTTCCGTTAGAATGAGCCCTCTTGCGACATTATAGGACCACTTGGTCGATACGATGACCCCTGGGAAAAAAAAACAAACAAATAAACACGCACCCGTGATTTGTCTTCTGGCAAAAAATGCAAAATTCCACATTTTTGTAGATAGGAGCATGATACTTCTACAGTAGGGTTCTCTGATACGCTGAATCTGATGGTGTCATTTTCGTTAAGATCCAACGACTTTTAGGGGGTGTTTCCCCCTATTTTCCTAAATAAGGCAAATTTTCTCAGGCTCGTAACTTTTGATGGCTAAGACTTGACTTATATATTTAAAATCAGCATTAAAATGCGATTCTTTTGATGTAGCTATTTATATCAAAATTCAATTTTTTAGAGTTTTGGTTACTATTGAGCCGGATCGCTCCTTACTACAGTTCGTTACCACGAACTGTTTGATCAGGAAAGTAAGAACTTAGGTGAGAATAAGCATACTTAAAACTTTTATCATATTCAAAAAATCATGAATTTCAATGTGAAGTTCAAGACCATCTGTCTCAGTCTAATTCTCTGGATGATATTGGTTTATCCCTGGAGTCTGTGTTAATATTCTAGAAAATTTGTGAAAAAAGGGGTCAACCTCAAGCAAATTGCTATACAAGTGATTCATTCACTACCCGACCAAAAAATATGAGGTGATTCCGAATACAAAGAGTTTCTGCTCTAGCCCTTTCAGAATTTATTTTTTTAGGTTTAATTTGAGGTCGATGGAAAAAATATTGATTGAATAAATTCTAGCAAATGTGATCAGATTATACATTTTTACGCTTTTTTTTGTTAATGAAAATAAAACTAAATGTTTAAAGTCAAATGAATTGTTTGGGGATTAAAGCTTTGAGAGGGACTGAGGTCGGGGCAAAGGGTTCAGCCTGCAGTTGTATTTTAAATTTGGTTTATGGCAAAACATTTGCGGCCTCACTCCTTGGTAACAACCAATACTGGGCCCATGTAAATTCCAGTATTCATGGAACCTTGGTTTTGTGAAAGTGATTAACAATGAGAAGGAGGGGAAGTTGAAAATCATATTTGGCAATAACAAAAAAAAAAAAAAAAACATTCTGTCAAAGAGCTTCCTGTAGCTGAGACGAAATACTAGTTCCAAATGAGAGATCAATATACTCAGATATAATGCTACACAGAGATTAGTTACATAAGGCAGAAAAAAATCATAGTAACACAGAGATTCATTGCATAGTGGCAAAGCTAATCAAAAATTTGGTCTTTTTCTTCGCTACCATCGTCTTTAAGGTTTCCAGCATCACTTGTTTCGTAGTTAGTACTCCTTGTTCCTTTACAATTGCCACAAGCCCAGGTGCATTTGAAGCCATGCTTTTTGCAAGAACATTGCGGCGTCGAACACTCGCTCTTGCAATTACAGTAAAACACTGAGAGAAGGGAAGATGCTGGGGATATATCTGAATACACAGATCGCAATTCTTCTTTCCGCACAATCCAGTCAAACTCCAAAGGATTCAGTCGACACTCAACATTTTCCCAAGCTTGTACTTGGAAGTATGCTCGAAACAAATGATACTTGCACACATCGCTTCTTGGAGGGAGCTTTTTTTTGCCTCGACATACTTCCCGGAGCTTCCAACTTTTTCTAGGAATTTCCTTTAGCGGAGCTGGTCAAGACTTGTTTCTTTTTTAACCTTAAATAAGATAAGCATGGCCTTTTCTCTAGCTTTTCTAATGTCGTCTTTTGTATAAGGTGAATCTAGGAACAGTCTTGCGATATCCTGGGAGTTTGTCTTCTTTTTTGCGTGGTTCAGCGGTGTAAATTTTCTTATGGCGCAAATTCGTGAAGTCGATTCGCATCCGAGAAAGACACGGAGGAAAAGAATTTGGTCGCAAACGTTGTCACCAAGTTTCACTTTAGCTGCCAATATATCCCACAGATGGCCTCCAGTTCTACTTGAATTTGACTCAAAATGGAAAAATGTCGGTTTACAGTGTCACTTGTGCGGTAGAGTAGAAGGACTAGTAAGTTTGTATCTTCTCCTATTAATACAGTGGGTCGGCGATCTGCCGACTCGACCTCAGTCATCACAATCAGCAGGTCAGCATCGGCTGGCGACTAGTACATGTTACATCCCGCATAACTGAGGTATCCGTACAGTATGTTGACGATTCTCTGCTTGTTTTCTTTGTTTTAAGGAAATAATCTTTTTCTACTAAACAAGGCATCTGCGGCTAAATGCTGATCTTGGACAGGCTTTAGACCTCCTCTTCCTCTCATGCGTCACGTCTTTGATTGAGGGTCCAGATAAATACCCCTCAAACGCTGTGAAAGCGCATCCATATCTTCGCTTCATATAGTCGACGGTTTTGGTGCAGATATCCCTGTAGGCACTTCATTTCTCCCAAGGAAAATGATGTAGAAGGGTCCCGTCATCTAGTACACTCTGAGGTTTCTGCTGCTTCTTCTACTGCTGACTTCAAGTTATTTGCACTCTCATAGTAATAGCAGTTGCTATGTTTTTGAAAGTGTAAATGTTTACGTCTTTTCCAGTCATATTATTCAGGATTTTCCCACCTATTGTATAGCCTCCTCTACGTCCAGCTGCTCACTCACAATCTCGCCAGTTACTATATTCCTGAGAAATTGCTCCTTTAGGAAGATAAGAAATCCAGGAGAAAGTGGACAATCTTTTCAGCATCTTTAAAGTCACGTTCCATTCTTGTCACCGCAGCGTCTTTGTGTGGCTCACTAGTCTCAAATCCTACGTCCGTGAGTTCTTGGAGTGCAGAGCTAACAGCACCCCGTACAGGGGAGGACAAAAGCCATGTTAGCCGCTGCAATTTGCTCCTACCGTGTCTACGCGTTATACCTCCACTAGTTTTTAGAGAGCGCATTAATTCAATTCAATTTAATTTATTTCTGACCGGACATAAAAACAAAAGAGGGTTTGTAGCCCTAGTGACAGAGTAAGACAAAAAATAAATAAAAAATAAACAATCAACGAAAAGAGAGATTACAATCAACAAACACAAACATAACTACATACTATACAAAGAGGGAAGACCACTGGTGGTTGAGTTTTCTAGCGGAAGATTTGAAATCTTCCATTCTTTTATCATTAATGTTTGCAGCCAGAATCAATTTAAATTTTTGTACCGGAGAAGGATTACTGGTCCAAGGAGGCAGATGCAGCAGATACTTGGCGAATTTAAAATAGAATTGGTTAATATATTTTTTATTTGAAGCAGAAAAAAAATTCCAAATGGGGGACATAGCAAGAAGATGGGGCACAGTTAGACTGTTGTAAAGTTTGGAAAGGTGAAACCGACTAAGATTTGTGATATTAGTTGCAAGTGAAGCATATGCAATTCGAATTTTTTTTTGCGAGGTTTGGAATTACAAGCTTAATAGTTTCTTTAATATTGTAGTCGTTATTTTCATCGATTTATATGTGTGTACTATGCTGTCAGTTGTATTATGTATTATGTTGTCATAACTTCTATTTATTATATTTATTGTGACAAGCTTGAAAGCTTACCGTATTTGGTATTAATAAATAAAATAAATAAATAAATAAAATAATAAAAAATAGACGCATTAAACACAACAATAGGGCTATTGGAGTTTCACAGTGTACAAAATTAAAAAGGCCAAAAAGTTTTCTTTCTTTGCCCTATGTATCTATTTTGGGGGAGATGCTTAAACGAATTTTGCGTAAACACAGCATTGATACGTGTTTACAATCAGTGAGACGATTAGGTAGTTTCCTTAATTCTGGGAAGGATTCAAACAGGGGAGATTTAGTTAGTGGGGATTATAAAATTCTTTGTTCTTGTGGAAAGTTTTATATTGTTAGAACTCACCAACAATTTATTGAAAGATTATTTTTTCATTTAAAAAAAAACTAATTTTAAAAAAGATTAATTTTATTGAGCAACGCAACTCAATAGAAAAAAAACCTACAATTAAGAAAGCCTCCTGAAACTTTTGTTTCGGCTCTGGCTGAACATACATTCTTTCATCCTGAACATTTTATACACTTTGATAAGGATACAGCTATTTCTGATGATAAGGATTTTTTCAGTGGGCGAGGGAGGCTACCTAACTTAAAAAACCTATATTTGCTAATCTATCAATAAATAGAGACACGGGGAATTTAAGTATTGACCCAATTTCTGATTGTCTTTTGAAAAATGAACCAATAGCCAATAAGGGAATTAAAATTTACATAATCACCAGGGGAAAAGATTACCTACTGGACCAAAAAGAGTTGCTTCAATATTAGCTAACAAGAGGATTATTTTGCCACAGAAAAGTTAACTTAGTTTCAATTTTTACCCTTTTTCCTCAGTTACTTTGATGTTCTCATTGCTAATAGCTTCTTTTCCGTGCGTGGATCAGTAGCGACAATTTATTTATTATTATTAATTGGTGGTTTTATTTGTTTTTAGTTTAGCGTTCTTCTTTTTATCTTGGGCTGAGGACGTCTAGTTCAGGCGTCCTCGTTAGTTTAGGCAGTCTTGTTTGAGGTTTTTCTTGTTTATTTTTATCTCTCTTTGTTGTCATGGCTGGCCAGTTCGGCTTAAGAACTTTCATCAGAAGACAAGACAGCCCAACAACGAAAATACAAAGGCAAAAAACTCTCTTAAAACGATTTTCCAGGTCTTTCTTTGTTGATTGACTACAAACAGTTTTGCGAAGAAGTTCAGTCGGAAATGAGCTTTAGAATACTTAAATCTCATAATCTTGCTCTTTTTCTTCGACTTTTGCTTCGTCTCGTCATATTATATTAACAGCTGATTTTGGAGTAACGATGAGTCTTCACCTTCCGGATTCTGGGCTCCCAGATTTTTATTTAATTTCTTCTGCGATACTCAAAAATTCCTGAATCTGGAAGTTCAAAAGCCCCTTTTTCCGGATTATTTTGATATACTTTTGAACCGGTTCATATTCCATATGCAAGAAGAAGAAGACGTCAAAGAATAATCTGGAAGTCCAGATTCCGGATGTTCTGGGAGGTGAAGATAGATTTTTTGACTCTAAAACATATTTTCGATTCTACTTTGTTCTGTCTCTCTATTACTGATATTTTTACCATCAATACAACTGGTGTGAGAGAGAAAACAGCTGTTTAAAACCCCCTGATTTTTCTCCCAACTTACTCAAGATAAAAATTGTTCCAGAAAACCTTATGTATAAGATATGGATAACTTTGAAAATGTTATAGCACATGTCAGGATTCTTAGCGGGGTCTGTGTCATCTTGGAGACATAGTTATTACACCTTTCAACTATTTTGAACAAATATCTTTTTCTCAAAATTCAGATTGTTATTTAAGGGAGGGGGGAATCTAAAAGGAGGGAGGCAGTTTGACCAGCATCTGGTCAACCTTCTGCATCCCCTGGAAAAGTTTGACTTAACGCGCTCAGTTTTTCCTTACATATTGCTAATACACCCTTTTGACAAACAACATGGGTTTATATTGTTGATTTTGTTCGACATTCCTCAAAATATTTTGTTAAAGCTTCATCTGAATATCAAAGGCTGTTTTGGAGATCCAACACCGAATATGACCCCTTTTCCCAATAAAAACCTTAAATCTAAACAGGTGAGAAATCGCAAAACTTAAACCCTTGCCCCGGGGCATATGTCAAAATGATAATTATAGTTATATGACCTTTTGACTATTTTGAACAAATTTTGTAGTGCAAATTTTGATTGGATTTTTTGTGGGGGAAAAGCTTAGGAGGGGCTAGTTACTTTCCGATAACTGCTGACTATTTAGGATGGAACAAGAACTTTCAATTTCAAATCTATTGAGGTCCTCCAAAGTATATACGACTACAACTTCCATACGGAATTGCTCTAGGAAGAAACACAAATAAATAATAAGAAACTGAAGTCTTTTGCCTCTTTACTACCGGCTATTTCAGTTTAAATATGTAATATCGTATCAGAGATTGAATATTATCATCAAGGCCATATCCAGGGTTGCGGGGTTTGACCCTACCCCCCAGAAATTTTATTGCACTCTTAAAAACGAAAAAGTACATATAAACAAAGTTCTGGATATCCTCTTGATTATCATAAATGTAAACTAGTAGTTTGTCAATATCAGGGGTCAAACGCGCATGCAGTGCTTTGTTTTAAGGAACGGTGGGAGGGATTGTGAGAATATAGCAAAAGCTTTAGATTTTAGGAGGGCACTAACCTAAAGCCTTTTTTCTTGATGACCCTAATGCACCCGCCTGAGTAAAAAAAAGTGATATTGTCCAAACTTACCAGCTTCCAAAGCAGCTTACCAGTTTCGTAAAGTAGGTTATATAGAGCAATCAAAATAAGACACTAGCAACTGGCAGATCACTGTGGCCCGCTGATGTCAATTATATTTATTAATATAAACCGACAAACCTAGAGTTAAAATAAATTCAAGATTACGGGCAAATGAATAGCGCAAGGCTATTAGAATAGACCTTGATACGATTAAGAAATTAATCATCCTGAGTGGGCTTGGTGGAAGTAGGGGGCGGGTATGTACGTCAGCGTTAGTTGTGGATCTGGCTGAAAGGGCCGAGTATATACAACACTCACCTTTGCCCACCCGAAAGCTATTTTACGCTATACTACTATCGTCTGCAGCAGCTCATTGCTGACAATTTTAGTAAAAGCCAAGCCCCAGCACTTATATTTTATCACTGTTTAATGCGTGTTTATTGTTTATAATGTATTGTGCAATGTTTTTAAATTCACCAAGTAGTGTGTTTGTTAAATAGTTACTTTTCTTCACTACCGCTTGATTAGTGCCTACTTCAATATCACCCCTTCTTGCCCCGCCACAAAACTATTATAGATACGCCACCCCCCCCACTTAGTTTTCGGGGGTAAAAACTCCAGGAAAATATAACACTGAAGAAATTTGCCAGAATTTGTATGCGAAATTCTTTTTATTTGTCCTACTTTCTCTTTGCCAACTCGAATTACATGTGAATATATTCCGGGCGAAATATTCAGCAGGGTTGGAATTTTCTAGGAGATTATTCCGTGTTAGAAAGTTTTATTGTTTTTATGCGGAAGGAATTTTCTATGGAGGAATTTTACACGGGGGAGAGGAAATTTCCATAGAGGGGTGCCGCGGGAGCCGGTTCTATTTGGAAATTGATCAGAATTTTTTTAAACGAGTTTTACTAACTCAATGTTGACAGCAACATTAAAACTTAAAACGGACCTAAATATTTCCGTGTATGAGGGGGGTTATCCTCTCCTCAATGCCTCGTCCTTTACGCTTAAGTTTGACCTTTTGTCCCAATCCTTTAAGAACGACTCCTGAAACATATGGGACGTTTAATTATAATAAAACTTTTTCTAGAAAATTTAGTGTGAAGAGCGAGGTATTGAGGAGGGGACAAAATATCCTGAATAATTTCTGTTCGTTTGAAGTTTTAATGTCGCTTCTTGCTTTTTGCTGAAGAGGCTTGTTTTTTTTTATATCAATTTTTTTATGTACGTCGAAAAGTATCCCTAAGTAAAATCCCTGCCTAGATTTTTGGATTACTTCTCTTGCGCTGTTTCCATTAAAAAGTGGCTTTTTAAGGTAATTTCATCGGAACAATGGAAGAAGTACTCCCCCTAGATTTTAAGAATTTTCTTCCCCTTCTCTTAATTGATATCTCTGCTAAAACCTGCTTCCAGAAATGTATCTCAGGTCTGGGAAAAATAATAGGGATAAAATTAGTATATAATCTAACACTTTTCCATGGAAACATGGGCGCAAGTTCAGCATTACGAAAGGAAGGCAAGACGAGTCCACATCTGGAGGGTTATTGACACCCTTCAGGAGATAAGGGGGCCTCTGAACAGTCTACCGCGTAATTTGTATGGCACTTGGTATTAACCAAGTGACATATAGCAATCGCCAATTCTGTCGGTCTGTCTGTCTGTCGGTCCCGGTTTTGCTACTTTAGGCACTTCCAGGTAAGCTAGGACGATGAAATTTGGCAAGCGTATCAGGGACCGGACCAGATTAAATTAGAAATAGGTCGTTTTCCCGATTTGACCATCTGGGGGGAGTGGGGGCCCGGTTAATTCGCAAAAAATAGAAAAAATGAAGTATTTTTAACTTATGAGCGGGTGATTGGATCTTAATGAAATTTGATGTTTGGAATGATATTGTGTCTCAGAAATATTATTTTAAATCCTGACAGGATTTGATGAAATTGGGGGGAGTTGGAGGGGGAAAACCTAAAGTCCTGGTTTTGCTACTTTAGGCACTTCCAGGTAAGCTAGGACGATGAAATTTGGCAAGCGTATCAGGGACCGAACCTGATTAAATTAGAAATAGTCGTTTTCCGAATTTGACCATCTGGGGGGGGGGGGGTGGTTAATTCGGAAAAAATAAAGTATTTTTAACTTATGAGCGGGTGATTGGATCTTAATGAAATTTGATGTTTGGAATGATATGTGTCTCAGAGCTCTTAATTTAAATCCCGACCGGGTCTGATGACATTGGGGGGGTTGGAGGGGGGAAACCTAAAATCTTGGAAACACTTAGAGTGGAGGGATCGGGATGAAACTTGATGGGAAAAATAAGCGCAAGTGCCAGATACATGATTGACATAATCGGAACTGATTCGTTCTCTTTGGGGTAGTTGGGAGGGGAGTAATTCTTAAAAATTATAAAAATGAGGTATTTTCAACTTACGAACGGGTGATCGGATCTCAATGAAATTTGATGTTTAGAACGATATCGTGTCTTAGAGCTCTTATCTTAAATCCCGACCGGATCTGGTGATGGGGAGTTGGGAGGGGGAAACCTAAAACTTGGAAAACACTTAGAGTGGAGGGATCGGGATGAAACATGGTGGGAAAAATAAACACAAGTCCTAGATAGATGATTGACATAAACGGAACGGATCCGCTCTCTTGGGGATAGTTGGGGGAGGGGGTTCTGAAAAATTAAAAAAAATGAGGTATTTTTAACTAACGAACGGGTGATCGGATCTCAATGAAATTTGATATTTAGAAGGATATCGTGGCTCAGAGCTCTTATTTTAAACCCGACCGGATCTGGTGACATTGGGGGGGGGGGGAGTTGGGAGGGGGAAACCTAAAACATGGAAAACACTTAGAGTGGAGGGGATGAAACTTGGTGGGGAAAAAAACACGAGTCCTAGAAACTTAATTGACATAACCAGAACGGATCCGCTCTCTTTGGGGTAGTTGGGGGGGGGGGTTAATTCTGAAAATTAGAAAAAAGGAGGTATTTTTAACTTACGAACGGGTGATTGGATCTCCATGAAGTTTGATATTAGAAGGATATCGTGTCTCAAAGCTCTTATTTTAAATCCTGACCAGATTTGGTGACATTGGGGGAAATTTGGGATGGGGAAACCTAAAATGATGGAAAACGCTTAGATTGGAGGGATTGGGATGAAACTTGGTTGGAAAAATAAGCAGAAGTCTTGCATACGTGATTTACATAATTGGAACGGATCTGCTCAATTGAGGGGGGGGGGAATTCTGAAAAATAAGAAAAAATGACGTATTTTTAACTTACGAAGGAGTGATCGGATCTTCATGAAACTTCATATTTAGAAGGATCTCGTAACTCAGATCTCTTATTTTAAATCTCAACCGGATCTAGCGTAATTGGAGGGGGGGCAGTTGAGGGGAACCAGAAATCTTAGAAAATACTTAAGAGGTCAGATCAGGATGAAACTGCATGGGAAGAATCAAAACCTGTCTAAGATAGGTGACTGACATAACTGGACCGGATCTGCTCTCTTTGGTGGAGTTTGGGAGGGGGGGTAATTTTGAAAATTGAGGCATTTGTAACTTACGAAAGAGTGACCAGATCTTAATCAAATTTGATATTTAGAAGGATCTTGCGCTTTAAAGCTCTAATTTTAAATACCGATCAGATCCTGTGACATTCGGGGGAGTTGGAGGGGGAAACCGGAATTCTTGGAAAACGTGAAAATTGGGGTATTTTTATTTTACGAACAGGTGATCGGATCGTAATGAAATTTGATATTTAGAAGGAATTCATGTCTCAGAGCTCTTATTTCAAATCCCGACCAGATCTTTTGACATTGGGGGGAGTTGGAGGGGGAAATCTTGGAAAAACACTTGGAGTGTAGGAATCGGGATGAAGCTTGGTGGATAGAATAAACAAATGTCCTTGATACGTGATTGACTGAACCATACTGGATTCGCTCTCTTTGGGGGAGTTGAGGGGAGGGGTTCAGTGATTTGGCGAGTTTGGTGCTTCTGGACGTGCTAAAACGATGAAAATTGGTAGGCGTGTCAGGGAGCTTCACAATTTGACTTGATAAAGTCGTTTTCCCAGATTCGACCATCTGGGGGGCAAAAGGGAGAGGAAAAATTAGAAAAAATTAGGTATTTATAACTTACGAGTGGGTGATCGGATCTTAATGAATTTTGATATTTAGAAGGACTTTGTGACTCAGAGCACTTATTTTAAATCTTGATCGGCATTAAGCCTCTTATTTTCCTTTTTAAATCAATTTATTGATTTATATAATTTTGCTAGAGCTCATACCATATGATCTCTTGGCTCTTAGCTCTTCTCACTAAATTCAAAACAAGACTAGCAGAAACAAATTTTCAAAGTAAATCATTTTTAAATAATTTATAGTATTATTTGTCAGTGTTTGTTGTAGTCGTTATTTTCATCGATTTATATGTGTGTACTAAGTTGTCAGTTGTATTATGTTGTCATAACTTATATTTATTATATTTATTGCGACAAGCTTGAAAGCTTACCGTATTTGGTATTAATAAATAAAATAAATAAATAAATAAAATAATAAAAAATAGACGCATTAAACACAACAATAGGGCTACTGGAGTTTCAGAGTGTACAAAATTAAAAAGGCCAAAAGTTTTCTTTCTTTCCCTATGTATCTGTTTTGGGGGAGATGCTTAAACGAATTTTGTGTAAACATAGCATTGATACGTGTTTCCAATTTCTAATTGCTTCAATATTAGCTAACAAATTACTACAAAAGAATAGACAAACACAAGAAAAATAAAGAACAAATGGATATCTAACTACAAAAAACAAAAACCTATTGGCTCAAAATAATTGCCCAAGGATGAGTAACAATATTAGAGTTATATCTGGCGATCTGGGCTATTATTGCTTCATTAGGGTCGATAATCCCATACTTTTTAACATTACTTTTTAAATCAATAAAAAACTTGTTTTTTTCATTTATTACATACTTGGGCCTTCCAAGTAAGGAAGTATCGACGTGTGTGGCGGCCACACACGTCGTTTGCTGATATCACACATTGAGTGTAAAATTAGTATTTAAACGTTGGAATCGTAAAAATCGCAAAATGATCCATCTGTATAAGCTTGCAGACTCAAATATTAGTATTGAGAAATCTCTATCCAGTCTTCAGGGATAATTTCGTTATCCTAGGTTATCAATTTGTTCGCAATAGTTTTTTGTATTAATGTAATGTACGAAATGAAGAGTTATTTTGTCATGCATCTGAATTTTCAATATGTGTTTGTGTCCTTTTTTCTCTTCATTTTCTTAATCTGTTATTTACATTTTACATTTTTTTACTTAGTGACTGCTTCGTCTATTGTACCTTTTTTGACGGATAATAAATTAGTAATAATAATATACACGCATCCAGGATCTTCTGGAAAAAAATCCACATTTTGCAAATAGGAGCTTAAAACTTCTACAGTATGGCTTTCTAGTACGCTGAATCTGGGTGTGATTTTCATTACGATTCCTTTAATTTTAGGGGATGTTTCCCCCTACTTCAAAAATCGGCCAAATTTTCTCAGACTCGTAATTTTCCATGGGTACCACTGAACTTGATGAATTTTATATATTTGGAACCAACATAGTAAGCTGATTCTTTGATATATCTTTTGATATTAAAATGTCATTTTCTAAGATTTTCGGTTATTATTGAGCCCAGTCGCTACTTAGTTACAGTTCGTTATCACGAACTGTTTGATTATTCGCGTGACTCTGTTTTGGATGGATTCGATATTCTTTTAGGCTTCGCGGGAAAAGAAAATTCACTTACAGTAAGTAACTATTTTCTCTGAGCCTGTAATCCGTAAATGTTCTCCCTAATCAAACAGTTCGTGGTAACGAACTGTAGTAAGGAGCGATCCGGCTCAATAGTAACCAAAACTCTAAAAAATTGAGTTTTGATATCAACAGCTACATCAAAAGAATCGCATTTTAATGCTGATTTTAAATATATAAGTTTCATCAAGTTTAGTCTTACCCATCAAAAGTTACGAGCCTGAGAAAATTTACCTTATTTAGGAAAATAGGGGGAAACACCCCCTAAAAGTCGTAGGATCTTAACGAAAATGACACCATCAGATTCAGCGTATCAGAGAACCCTACTGTAGAAGTTTCAAGCTCCTATCTACAAAAATGTGGAATTTTGTATTTTTTGCCAGAAGACAAATCACGGGTGCGTGTTTATTTGTTTGTTTTTTTTTTTGTTTTTTTTTTTTTTTCTTTTCCCCAGGGGTCATCGTATCGACCAAGTGGTCCTAGAATGTCGCAAGAGGGCTCATTCTAACGGAAATGAAAAGTTCTAGTGCCCTTTTTAAGTGACCGAAAAAATTGGAGGGCATCTAGGCCCCCTCCCACGCTCATTTTTTCCCCAAAGTCAACGGATCAAAATTTTGAGATAGCCATTTTGTTCAGCATAGTCGAAAACCATAATAACTATGTCTTTGTGGATGACTTACTCCCCCACAGTTCCTGGGGGAGGGGCTGCAAGTTACAAACTTCGACCAGTGTTTACATATAATAATGGTTATAGGGAAGTGTACAGACGTTTTCAGGGGGATTTTTTTGGTTTTAGGGGTAGGGTTGAGGGGAGGGGGCTATGTGGGAGGATCTTTCCTTGGAGAAATATGTCATGGAGGAAGAAAAATTCAATGAAAAGGGCGCAGGGCGCAGGACGAATCTGGTCACGTTAGAAAAAAACGTCAAATTCAGAGCTTAATATACAATGCTGGGTGTTCGGAGCCTCTCTATTATGGAGTATAATTTGAAAATAACGCAACTATACGAGCGATAAAACATATATACCACAACCATAACTCAACTAACGAAAGAACTGCTAAGAGGTAACACAACTATAAAGCGAAAACAGGTAAAAACTAATGGGAAAATAAACGAACTAAGAGGTGGAAGGGGCCCAGAGAAAAAATATAATCCTTTTCCAATTTTGAGCCTAACTTCCGCAAATGAGTAATACTGTCAGAAGCCCCGAAATACCGAATTATTTTCTTTTTCCTATAAGACCGGGGTAGATGAAACAAACTTACAATAGCGGAAATATAATATACACAATTCAGCCAGATCTTGTCTTTTTTTCAGGATAGGTGAAATACCAGATAGGAAAAGTATTGAATGGTCGCAAAAACTAGTGTATAGCAATGCAAGCGCTTTTCGATAATAATAACCACGATTAGCTACTATTTTACCATAACCCGCTTTTAGTTTTCTTTAATATGCCGTACAATATTGATCCGGAAAGCTAGTAGATTCCAATAAATATGAATGCTTGACCGCCACAAATCAGAGACATAATGGATGGAGAAGTTAGAACGCGGATTTCAAATGGGCATAGACTTTGCATTAAAGACTAGTTACTCACACTTATCAATATTCAATGACAGACCAACAGTTTTGAAATGTTTTGAAATAGATGATACGGAATTCGAGAGGCTAAATCTAGAACGGCTAGATCTAGAAGTATATCATCCGCATATGCAATACAAAGACATTTGCCAAATTACAAAAAAGAAAGGGCATAATTTTGTATAACACACTGCGATACAAATACTGAAAAGATACGGGGAAAGAACACCACCATGAAGCACTTCCAAGCGGGTTGGAATATTCCCATAACAATTAGAGTGAAACTTAACCGAATATGGGAATCAAACAGTTCGTGGTAACGAACTGTAGTAAGGAGCGACCCGGCTCAATAGTAAACGAAACTCTAAAAGACGTAATTTCGATGCTAAAAGAAATATCAAAAGAATCGGATTTTTATGCTGATTTTAAATATATACGTTTCATCAAATTTAGTCTTTGTCATCAAAAGTTACGAGCCTGAGAAATTTGCCTTATTTTGGAAAATAGGGGAAAAAATCGCACCATCGCATTCAGAGTATCAGAGAACCCTTTAGAAAAAATTTCAAGGTCCAATCTACAAAAATGTGGAATTTCGTATTTTTTGCCAGAAGACAAATCACGGGTGCGTGTTTATTTGTTGTTTTTTTTTGTTGTTTTTTTTCCCAGGGGTCATCGTATCGACCAAGTGGTCCTAGAGTGTTGCAAGAGGGCTCATTCTGACGAAAATAAAAAGTTCTAGTTCCCTTTTTAAGTGACCAAAAAATTAGAGGGCACCTAGGCCCCTTCCCACGCTCGTTTTTTCCCAAAGTCAACGGATCAAAATTTTGAGATAGCCATTTTGTTCCGCATAGTCGAAAACCATAATAACTATGTCTTTGGGGATGACTTACCCCCCACAGTCCCTGGGGGAGGGCTGCAAGTTACAAACTTTGACCAATGTTTACATACAGTAATAGTTACTGGGAAGTGTACCGACGTTATCAAGAGGATTTTTTGGTTTGGGTGTGGGGTTCAGGGGAGGGGGCTATATGGGAGGATCTTTCCTTGGAGGAATATTTCTTGGGGGAAGAGAAATTCAATGAAAAGGGCGCAGGACTTTCTAGCATTACTATAAAAAAAACAATGAAAATATAAACATGAAAAAGTTTTTTCAATTGAAAGTAAGGAGAAGCATTAAAACTTAAAATAAACAGAGATTATTACGCATATGAGGGGTTCTAAAAATACTTTTAGCATAAAGAGCGAGGTATTTAGGAGGAGATAAATACTTCGCTGTTTATGCTAAAAAAAAATTAAGTAATTTCAACTATTTATTCTACGGCCTTTCTGATTCAGGGGTCATTCTTAAAGAATTGGGACAAAACAAGATTTAGTGTGAAGAGCAAGGTATTAACGAGGGGACCAATCCTCTCATATATATATAATCAAAAATATAAGAATGTAAAAGTTTGTTACGTAAGTTAATTCTTAAGTTACGTATTTTGTTTACTAATAAAAACGTTCGTTAATAAATTAAAAGATCTAGTTGCCTTTTTAAGTAACCGAAAAATTGGAGGGCAACTAAGCCTCCTTCCCCACCCCTTATTTCTCAAAATCGTCTGATCAAAACTAAGAGAAAGCCATTTAGCCAAAAAAAGAATTAATATGCAAATTTCATTTTAATAATTTATGTACGGAGAGCCAAAATCAGACATGCATTAATTCAAAAACTTTCAGAAATTAAATAAAAAAAACAAGTTTTTTGAAATGAAAGTAAGGAGCGACATTAAAACTTAAAACGAACAGAAATTACTCCGTATATGAAAGGGGCTTTTCCTCCTCGACACCCCGCTCCTTGCGCTAAAGTTTGATTCTTTCTCGCAACTCTACTTTTTAAAACAATAAAAAACTTTAGCGTAAGGAGCGGGGTGTCGAGGAGGAAAAGCCCCTTTCATATACGGAGTAATTTCTGTTCGTTTTAAGTTTTAATGTCGCTCCTTACTTTCATTTCAAAAAACTTGTTTTTTTTATTTAATTTACAGGCTAAAAGCCATAGGGGGAGCTATTATAGTATGTTGTTGTAAGTGTATTATGAATAAATCTTATCAATGAAAGCTTACATAGTCAAGATCTTCCAATTTCCGAACTGAAAGGAAGAGTGCATTCAGGGCCCTTTCCAAGACCTTTTTTGGGTGAGACATTTACGAACATTACATAAGCTTCCTAAGCTCCTCCCCTACCCTGGACACAGCCTTGAGTTTGCTCATTAAATATTTGTAAAAAGCCTATCATTTGATTGGACATCTAAGCACATTACTCGCGCAAATCACTCTCCACTAAAAGAAAAATATATAAAAAAACGTAAGACTTGTGAGCATAGCACGAATGATTATAAAATTTTAAAAACAAACATCTAACAATCAATATAATTGGAAAAGCTAAGGAAAATAAATAAATGTTTAATACATATTAAATATTTATTGACTAAAATTATTTGTAGACAATTTGTAGGCGTCACAATTTCTATATGGATTTTTAAGTTTCTTTTACAAACTTCTTTTTGGAACGCTTTTTCTAAATTAATTTCTTCCTGTTTTTTATTACCAGAACTATATTGGTTAATAAAAAGTTTGAATTGGTTAATATAATGAATGTTTCTCTATTTCGTCATGGGTTCAGCATAAAAATCAAAAATTTCCGATTTTAACTTATTAGTTCTAATTAGTTTTTGTTTCCACATAGCGCAAGAATCGTGCCGTACTCTAAACCGTGTTTCCAAATGCAAACCACATCGTCCATGAATCTGCCCCAGAAATAAGGGGAGAGGCTAAAACTGTGTATAGCGGAGGTTTCAATAGAGTCCATTCAGAGATTTGCCAACAAAGGAGAGAGAGATGCTCTATAGCCAAATCAAACAGCTGTTTGTAAAATTCACCTCTAAAACCAAAATAAAGATAATATTCATTTGCAAGGATAGCCAACTTCATAATGACTTCAATCTCCAAACTAGCCATGGACACACTTCGTATCAAATCAAAATGCTTTTGTAGGCTTAGAGTCCTTAGACCTTTTCCCTAAACGTTTAAATAGTTTTGATAAAAAAGTAAAATTTACAGTGGAGTTTGAAGAAAATGACAAACTACCTATTGATAAAAATTGATTTCCATTTACTTGTCTCGATATAAAGAAAGCCTACACACAGCGACATGTATTTGAACTATCATTCGTGCCACCCTATTTTAGTGAAACGCGGAGTTGTGATTGCACTAGTTTATAGAGCTTTCAGAATTTGTTCCCGGGAGTCTTTAGATTCTGAATTACTGTACTTGAGGGATATTTTATTTTGTAATAGTTACCCAACTAAATTCATTGATAAAATAATAAAAAAATAGACGCATTAAACACAACAATAGGGCTATTGGAGTTTCAAAGTGCACAAAATTAAATAGGCCAAAAAGTTTTCGTTCTTTGCCCTATGTATCTATTTTGGGGGAGATGCTTAAACGAATTTTGCGTAAACATAGAATTGATACGTGTTTCAGGTAGTGTCCTTAATTCTGGGAAGGATTCAAACAGGGGAGATTTAGTTAGTGGGGTGTATAAAATTCTTTGTTCTTGTGGAAAGTTTTATATTGTTAGAACTCACCAACAATTTATTGAAAGATTATTTTTTCATTTAAAAAAAACTAATTTTAAAAAAGATTAATTTTATTGAGCATCGCAGCTCAATAGAAAAAATAAACCTACAATTAAGAAAGCCTCCTGAAACTTTTGTTTCGGCTCTGGCTGAACATACATTCTTTCATCCTGAACATTTTATACACTTTGATGAGGGTACGGCTGTTTCTGATGATAAGTATTTTTTCAGTGGGCGAGGGAGGCTACCTAACTTAAAAAACCTAAATTTGCTAGTCTATCAATAAATAGAGACACGGGGAATTTAAGTATTGACCCAATTTCTGATTGTCTTTTGAAAAATGAACCAATAGTCAATAAGGAAATTAAAATTTTACATAATCACCAGGGGACAGGATTACCTACGGGACCAAAAAGAGTTGCTTCAATATTAGCTAACAAGAGGATTATTTTGCCACAGAAAAGTTAACTTAGTTTCAATTTTTGCTCTTTTTCCTCAGTTACTTTGATATTCTCATTGAAGTAACTCTAATGGCTTCTTTTCCGTGCGTGGATCAGTAGCGACAATTTATTTATTATTATTAATTGGTGGTTTTATTTGTTTTTAGTTTAGTGTTCTTCTTTTTATCTTGGGCTGAGGACGCCTAGTTCAGGCGTCCTCGTTAGTTTAGGCAGTCTTGTTTGAGGTTTTTCTTGTTTATTTTTATCTCTCTTTGTTGTCATGGCTGGCCAGTTCGGCTTAAGAGCTTTCATCAGAAGACAAGACAGCCCAACAAGAAAAAAAACCAAAGGCGAAAAACTCTCTTAAAACGATTTTCCAGGTCTTTTCCTTGTTGATTGACTACAAACAGTTTTGCGAAGAAGTTCAGTCGGAAATGAGCTTTAGAATACTTAAATCTCATAATACTGCTCTTTTTCTTCGACTTTTGCTTCGTCTCGTCATATTATATTAACAGCTGATTTTGGAGTAACGATGAGTCTTCACCTTCCGGATTCTGGGCTCCCAGATTTTTATTTAATTTCTTCTGCGATACTCAAAATTCCTGAATCTGGAAGTCCAAAAGCCCCTTTTTCCGGATTATTTTGATCTACTTTTGAACCGGTTCATATTTCATATGCAAGAAGAAGAAGACGTCAAAGAATAATCTGGAAGTCCAGATTCCGGATGTTCTGGGAGGTGAAGATAGATTTTTTGACTCTAAAACATATTTTCGATTCTACTTTGTTTTGTCTCTCTATTACTGATTAAATAAAAAAACTAATTTTTTTAGCTGAAAGTAAGGAGCTGAAAGTGAATTACTCCGTATATAAAATGGTTTGTCCCCTCCGCAATGCCTCGCTCTTTACGCTAAAGCTTTTAATTGATTTAAAAAGCAAAATTGTGGCAAAGAGTCAAGTTTTTATTGTTTTAAAAAGTAGAATTGTGACAAAGAATCAAACTTTAGCGTAAAGAGCGAGGGATTGCGGAGGGGACAAACCATTTTATATACGGAGTAATTTCTGTTCGTTTTAAGTTTTAATGTCGCTCCTTACTTTCAGCTAAAAAAATTAGTTTTTTATTTAATTTCTGAACGTTTTTGAATTAATGCATGTTTAGTTTTGGCTTTCCGCACATAAATTATTAAAATGAAATTTGTATATTAATTCTTTTTTTGGCTAAATGGCTTTCTCTTAGTTTTGATAGTCGATTTTGAGAAATAAGGGGTGGAGAAGGAGGCCTAGATGCCCTCCAATTTTTCGGTTGCTTAAAAAGGCAACTAGAGCTTTTAATTTTTAACGAACGTTTTTATTAGTAAAAATTATACGTAACTTATACATTAGCAAGTTACGTAACAAACTTTCATAATCTTATATTTTTATTATGTATACAAGGGGGTTTGTATCCTCGTTAATACCTCGCTCTTTTCACTAAAACTTAAGTTTTGTCCCAATTCTTTAAGAATGACCCCTGAATCAGAAGGCCGGAGAATAAATAGTTGAAATTACTAAAAATACTTTAGCACAAAGAGTGAGGTATTTATCTCCTCCTAAATACCTCGCTCTTTATGCTAAAGTATTTTTAGAACCCCTCATATGCGTTATAATCTCTGTTCGTTTTAAGTTTCAATGCTACTCCTTCCTTTCATTTGAAAAAACGTTTTCATGTTTATTTTCCTTTGTTTTCTAATAGTAATGCTAGAAAATCATGCGCCCTTTTCCTTGAATTTTTCTTCCCCCATGATAGATTCCTCCAAGGAAAGATCCTCCAACATAGTCCCCTCCCCTCAGCCCCACCCCCCCCCAAACAAAATAAAATCCCTCTGAAAACGTCTGTACACTTCCCAATAACCATTACTATATGTAAACACTGGTCAAAGTTTGTAACTTGCAGCCCCTCCCCCAGGGATTGTGGGGGAGTAAATCATCCCCAAATACATAGTTATTATGGTTTTCGACTATGCTGAATAAAATGGCTATCTCAAAATTCTGATCCGTTGACATTGGGAAAAAATGAGCGTGGGAGGGGGCCTAGATGCCCTCCAATTTTTTTGGTTACTTAAAAAGGGCACTAGAACTTTTCATTTCCGTTAGAATGAGCCCTCTTGCGACACTTTAGGACCACTTGGTCGATAAGATGACCCCTGGGAAAAAAAAAACAAATAAACACGCACCCGTGATTTGAAAATACAAAATTCCACATTTTAGAGTTTTGGTTACTATTGAGCCGGGTCGCTCCTTACTACAGTTCGTTACCACGAACTGTTTGATATTTTTACCCTCAATACAACTGGTTTGAGAGAGAAAACAGCTGTTTAAAACCCCCTGATTTTTCTCCCAATTTACTCAAGATAAAAATTGTTCCAGAAAATCTTATGTATAAGATATGGATAACTTTGAAAATGTTATAGCACATGTTAGGATTCTTAGCGGGGCCTGTTTCATCTTGGAGACATAGTTATTACACCTTTCAACTATTTTGAACAAATATCTTTTTCTCAAAATTCAGATTGTTATTTAAGGGAGGGGGGAATCTAAAAGGAGGGAGGCAGTTTGACCAGCATCTGGTCAACCTTCTGCATCCTTGGAAAAGTTTGACTTAATGCGCTCAGTTTTTCCTTACATATTGCTAATACACCCTTTTGACCAACAACGTGGGTGTATATTGTTGATTTTGTTCGACATTACTCAGAATATTTTGTTAAAGCTTCATCTGAATATCAAAGGCTGTTTTGAAGATCCAACACCGAATATAACCCCTTTTCCCAATAAAAACCTTAAATCTAAACAGGTGAGAAATCGCAAAACTTAAACCCTTGCCCCTTTTGACTATTTTGAACAAATTTTGTATTGCAAATTTTGATTGGATTTTTGCGGGGGGAAAGCTTAGGAGGGGCTAGTTACTCTCCGATAACTGCTGACTATTTAGGATGGAACAAGAACTTTCAATTTCAAATCTATTGAGTTCCTCCAAAGTATATACGACTGCACCTTCCATATGGAATTGCTCTAGGAAGAAATACAAATAAATAATAAGAAACTGAAGTCTTTTGCCTCTTTACTACGGGCTATTTCAGTTTAAATAAGTAATATCGTATCAGAGATTGAATATTATCATCAAGGCCATATCCAGGGTTGCGGGGTTTGACCCCTACCCCCTAGAAATTTTATTGCACTCTCAAAAACAAAAAGTACATATAAACAAAGTTCTGGATATATTCTTGATTATCATAAATGCCAACTAGTAGTTTGTCAATATAAGGGGTCAAACGCGCATGCAGAGCTTTGTTTTAAGGAAAGGTGGGAGGGATTGTGAGAATATAGCAAAACCTTTAGATTTTAGGAGGGCACTAACCTAAAGCGTTTTTCTTGATGGCCCTAATGCACCCGCCTTAGTAAAAAAAGGTGATATTGTCCAAACTTACCAGCTTCCAAAGCAGCTTACAAGCTTCGTAAAGTAGGTTATGTAGAGCAATCAAAATAAGACACTTACAACTGGCAGATCACTGTGGCCCGCTGATGTCAATTATATTTATTAATATAAACCGACAAACCTAGAGTTAAAATCCATTCAAGATTACGGGCAAATGAATAGCGCAAGGCTATTAGAATAGACCTTGATACGATTATGAAATTAATCATCCTGAGTGGGCTTGGTGGAAGTAGGGGGCGGGTATGTACGTCAGCGTTAGTTGTGGATCTGGCTGAAAGGGCCGAGTATATACAACATTCACCTTTGCCCACCCGAAAGCTATTTTACGCTATACTACTATCGTCTGCAGCAGCTCATTGCTGACAATTTTAGTAAAAGCCAAGCCCCAGCACTTATATCTTATCACTGTTTAATGCGTGTTTATTGTTTATAATGTATTGTGCAATGTTTTAAATTCACCAAGTAGTATGTTTGTTAAATAGTTACACTGAAGAAATTTGTCAGAATTTGTATGCGAATTCTTTTTATTTGTCCTACTTTCTCTTTGCCAACTCGAATTACATGTGAATATATTCCGGGCGAAATATTCAGCAGGGTTGGAATTTTCTAGGAGATTATTCCGTGTTAGAAAGTTTTATTGTTTTTATGTGGAAGGAATTTTCTATGGAGGAATTTTACACGGGGGAGAGGAAATTTTCATAGAGGGGTGCCGCGGGAGCCGGTTCTATTTGGAAATTGATCAGAATTTTTTAAACGAGTTTTACTAACTCAATGTTGAGAGCAACATTAAAACTTAAAACGGACCTAAATATTTCCGTGTATGAGGGGGGTTTTCCCCTCCTCAATGCCTCGTCCTTTACGCTTAAGTTTGACCTTTTGTCCCAATCCTTTAAGAACGACTCCTGAAACATATGGGACGTTTAATTATAATAAAACTTTTTCTAGAAAATTTAGTGTGAAGAGCGAGGTATTGAGGAAGGGACAAAATATCCTGAATAATTTGTGTTCGTTTGAAGTTTTAATTTCGCTTCTTGCTTTTTGCTGAAGAGGCTTGTTTTTTTTATATCAATTTTCTTATGTACGTCGAAAAGTATCCCTAAGTAAAATCCCTGCCTAGATTTTTGGATTACTTCTCTTGCGCTGTTTCCATTAAAAAGTGGCTTTTTAAGGTAATTTCATCGGAACAATGGAAAAACTACTCCCCCTAGATTTTAAGAATTTTCTTCCCCTTCTCTTAATTGATATATCTGCTAAAACCTATTTCCAGAAATGTATCTCAGGTCTGGGAAAAATAATAGGGATAAAATTAGTATATAATCTAACACTTTTCCATGGAAACATGGGCGCAAGTTCAGCATTACGAAAGGAAGGCAAGACGAGTCCACATCTGGAGGGTTATTGACACCCTTCAGGAGATAAGGGGGCCTCTGAACAGTCTACCGCGTAATTTTTATGGCACTTGGTATTAACCAAGTGACATATAGCAATCGCCAATTCTGTCGGTCTGTCTGTCTGTCTGTCGGTCTGTCTGACCTACCGAATTAGGTACCTCCTCCATAACTCCCCCAAAGAGAGCGTATCTGGTCTGGTTATATCATTCAAGAATCTAGGACTTGGGCTTATCCTTCCCACCAAGTTTCATCCCGATCCCTTCGCTCTAAGGATTTTCCAAGAATTTCTGTCCCTCATAACTCCCCCCAATGACACTAGAGCTGGTCGAGATTTAAAATGAGAGATCTGAGTCATGAGGTCCTAATAAATATCATATTTCATTAAGATCGGATCAGTCCTTCGTAAGTTAAAAACACCTCATTTTTCCTAATTTTTCAGAATTAATCATCCCCCAAACTCCCCCAAATAGAGCGTATACGGTCCGGTTATGTCAATCACGAATCTAGGACTTGTGTTTATTCTTCCCACCAAGTTTCATCCTGGTCCCTCCATTCTAAGCGTTTTCCAAGATATCAGGTTTCCTGCTCCAACTCCTCCCGATGTCACCGGATCCGGTCATTATTTAAAATAAAAGCTTTGAGACATAATATGCTTCTATGTATTAATTTTTTTAAAGATATGATCACCCGTTCGTAAGTTAAAAATACCTCATTTTTTCTAGTTTTCCGAATAAACCGCCCCCACTCCCCCCCCCCCAGATGGTCGAATCGGGGAAACGACTATTTCTAATTTAAGTTGGTCTGATCCCTGATACGCCTGCCAAATTTCATCTCCTAGCTGATCTGGAAGTGCCCAAACTAACAAAGCCCGGACCACATACCGACAGAATTTGCGATCGCTGTATGTCACTTGGTAAATACAAAGTGCCATAAGAACGATCAAAATTAATTAGTTCAGTATAAATTGGGCTGAAATCGGTTTCGGCAGTGTCTATATTGAGAGCTACCTTTCGGTGACTGCTTTTTTTATCTCAACTGCCTCTCTGAAAACTTCCATAAGACCTTTAACGGGGGCAATAATGAAGGTGTTGTCAAATAAAATGAAACGGCATGGATTTTCATACACTTTTTTAGTTAGTTTTGAGCCGGGTCGCTCCTTGCTATAGTTCGTTACCACGAACTGTTTGAAAGTAAGTTTAAGACCCTTGAAAATATCAATATATTTCTATATTTTTTGGATATGAAAATACGTTATAACAATTGTTTCAAGCTTACTATTAGTTGTAATCCATTGGTTGTGAATTGTAATATTGATTTGTCAAGATTAAGTTGAATGAAAAAAAAAAATCAAAACAAACCTGCCATGTTTTCTTCTTATTTCATTAGGTCGCTTATCAACTGCCGTTTAACCAATATGTCCGAGAATGACATATTTTTAAGCAGACTCGCACCATCTTTCCTCTTTTACGGTTTGGTATTAGGTATCCATTATAGTAGTAATTTTCAAATGAAGTTCTCAGACAGTTTAAAATAAACTTAATGCTATTTAAAAAAAAACTACGGGGTAGACCGTCCAGAGGCCCCCTTATCCCCTGAAGGTGGCCCGTAACCCTCCAGATGTGGACTCGTCTTGTCTTCCTTTCGTAGTGCTGAACTTGCGCCCATGGATCCAGGGAAAAGTGTTGGGTTGTATACTAATTTTACCCCTATTATTTTTCCCAGGGCTAATTTACTAATTTTCAGGGCTAATTTTCCCAGGGCTGTTTACTAATTTTACCCCTATTATTTTTCCCAGTGCTTGGATACATTTCTGAAAGTAGGTGTTAACAGAGGTATCAAGTTACATAAATTAAGAGAAGAGGGCAAAGATTCTTGAAATCTTAGGGGGAGTAATTTTTCCATATTTCCAATGAAATTACTTTAAAAGCCACTTTTTAATGAAAACAGCGAAAGAGAAGTAATTCGAAATTCTAGGCAGGGGATTAATGCCCCGCCCCCAAGGAGAAACTTTTCAACGTATTCATCAATATAAAAAAAATCGACATAAAAAGAACAAGCCTCTTCAACGAAAAGAAAGAAGCGACATTAAAACTTCAAACGAACTGAAATTATTCAGGATATTTTGCCCCCTCCTCAATACCTCACTCTTGATGCTAAATTTTCTAGTTCTTAAAAAGGGTTTTATTCTAATTAAATGGCCCATATATTTGAGGAGTCGTTCTTAAAGAATTGGGACAAAAGGGCAAACTTTAGCACAGAGGACGAGGCATTGAGGAGGGGATAACCCCCCTCATATACGGAATTATTTATGTCCGTTTTATGTGTTAATGCTGCTCTTCACTTTGAGTTAGTAAAACTCTTAAAAAAAAAATCTAATCAATTTTCAAATAGTGCTGGTTCCCGCGGCACCCCTCTATGAAAACTTAATCTCCCTCGTGTAAAATTCCTCCATGGAAAGTTCAACCCACATAAAACACCCACCCGCAGCTCAAATCCATCTTCACTGAAAATCCCTCTGGAAAATTTCTTTTGGACGATTCTGCCTGAAAAATTATCCTTGGGGCATAATTACATTTGAAAATAAAATTAAAATTTCTGATTGTTTTTCAAATCGTGCTAGAATTCCCTCTACATGTTGATTTCTCCTAGACCCCCTCCCCCTAGAGGAAAGTTGTTCTTGCAGAAAAGGTTTTTCCGAAGACCATAATGTAACTGTTATTGAACCGTTATTTGTCCGTTTCAAAGAAAATTCCCCCACTGACAATTTCTAACATGGAAAATCTCCCAGAAAATTCCAACCCTGCTGAATATTTCGCCCGGGATAAATTCACATGTAAATTCGAGTTGGTAAAGAGAAAGTAAGACAAATAAAAAGAATTTCGCATACGAATTCTGGCAAATTTTTTCAGTTTTTTATTTTCCCAGGAGTTTTTACCCCCCAAAACTAAGTGGGGGGGGCGTATCTACAGTAGTTTTGTAGTGGGACAAGAGGGGGTTCTATTGAAGTAGGTACTAATCTAGCGGTAGTAAAGAAAAGTAACTATTTAACAAACACGCTACTTGGTGAATTTAAAAACATTACACAACATATTATAAAAATTAAGCACACATTGGAAAATAAAAAAAATATAAAATAAATAAATATAATAAATAAAATATAAAATATAAGTGCTGGTGCTTGGCTTTTACTAAAATTGTCAGCAATGAGCTGCAGCAGACAATAGTAGTATAGCGTAAAATAGCTTTCGGGTGGGCAAAGGGGAATGTTGTATATACTCGGCCCTTTCAGCCAGATCCTCCACTAACGCTGCCGTGCATATCCACCCTCCACTTCCATCAACCCCTCCCCTACACCCAGCACAGGATTTTTAATTTCATAATTGAATAAAGGTCTATTCTAGTAGCCTCGCGCTGTTCATTTGTTCGTAATCTTGAATGGAGAATCCATAAGATATAATTTATTGTACTAAACTTTTCATATGTGTGACTTATTGAAATATTATTTGTGCATTTTTGCAGGTTCACCGGTTTGTTTACTTATTTCATTTTTCGCCCTTACGATGCATAAAGTAAATATAGATGAGTAAGAATAAATAATAAAAAAAAACACAAAGAGAAAAACGAATACACACACAAAATCAACGAAAAAAACGGATAAGACGGTGGTGAGGGGATAGGCGCGCAGAAGCTGTACTGGAGGGTTTTCTGTGAAGAATCTCCAACTTTAAAGTTATATCAGGAACTGAAAAATTTCTAACAAGAGTCTGGTTTTTTGTCCAAGGTGGAAGATACAGAGAAAATTTACAAAATTTGAAACAATTTATCCGAATTATTTTTAAATTACCATTATTAAGAAGGGTGAAAAGACCTGAAGCATAAAGCTGTATATATTAATAAATATAATTGATATCAGCGGGCCACTTATAGCCAAGACGAAAATCATAGACGGCGCATCAGCGCTGTCTAAACAAAGACAAATGATAAGTCTAAGTATTACCGTAGACTGTGTAACAATATATTGTGACATATTCACCACATTTAAATAGTGACTGTATTTAAAATTTGAAAGTATTTGAAAAATACAGTAAGGATTATTGACTTATTCGTTGGGCATTGTTTGACAAAGAATATCTCGAAAATCTAAACAATTCTTGGCAACATTGAGGCCCATACCTTATATTAAATGAAAATTGCCATGGATGCCTATTGGAAGGGAAAATTGACACCTAAAGTTACCATTCTATTTATATCTTTGCTGTAAATAAACGAATTCTATAAAAACTACGCAAAAGTTTTCTTGTGTAAATATGGGTATAGGGGGGTGTATATACTTCTGGAAAGGGTTTACAATGAATGTCGTTTTTGTGTCTATAATTCCCTTTGCAGGCAAAAATCGATCTCCTGCTACTTGATAAAACTGATAACAAAAGAAAAGAATGGGTTTTTATCGCTTATTTGTGTACATAAAATTTCTAAATCGTGTGAAATATATATATATATATATATATATATATATATATATATATATATATATATATATATATATATATATATATATATATATATATATATATATATATATATATATATATATATATATATATATATATATATATATATATATATATATATATATATATATATATATATATATATATATATATATATATATCCTTTAAATTTACTGTATTCAATTCTCAGCAGATATTTCGTACTGCATGCTGATGCAGATATAACTAGACACTGTTGGTTAATTTTTTTTTTTTTTTTTTTTTTTTTTTTAATATAAAAGTTAGAAGCCGGGAGTGCGTTTGTGGTGAAAGTGAAACTTGTAGCTAGTTCCTGTTTACTTGCCCTGTTTATTTTTTTGCAACGTTTTGGTATGGAACTAGAACTTCAATCTCTAAGAATCTCTAGCCTTTGATTTTAGCATCTTTTAATTTCATTTATTCTAGTTTTTTTCTTTCTTTATAGTGTTAGTTTGTAGACTTTTAGCAGTGAAATACTTGTAAAAGTTTAATCTCTTAATAAAAATTACCATGCTGATGCGGAGATAAATGCCCAAAATGGTGCTGGCGCTGTGTGAAAAGTGACTAATTTCAGTAATAATTCTTAGCACATTTATGTCAATTCTTTTTTTGGAGCTGGTTAAAAGAAATATTTAGAGAAGCGAAAATACCAAGAAGTCAGTATGGTATTATACGTAGAGGGAGTTCTATATTTATGGATTAGTATTTGAATCCCAAACACAAGGAATAGGACATTATCAGCGCTTATTAGGCAATTAAATAACAAATAAGAAAGTCGGATTTTCAATTAAATACGGGAAATAAAAATTAAAACATTAAATGGTATCTGGAGCGGATTTCCCTCTACCAAATTCCATGACCAAACTACTACTCATTTAATCCATCTCGCTATAATATGAATATCGTTATAAAAGTCACTTTTTCTATGATTTTTTTATTCAGGAAATTATATTCACTATAACTTCTTACTCTTATATGAATCCATTTCTGTCCTATTTGCATATGTAGAGATTGCATTAATTTCCACTTTGAAGGTTATAAAACAAGAAAATAAAATTTTGAACCGACAAACTTTAGAGAGTAAAAAAAAAGGTAAAGGGTACGGCATTAGACTTTACAGTCCCTACCTGCGGTGCTGATCTCTGTTTCTCGGCCCTTCAGCCAGGAAGTGCAATGGGGGCTGGGGGCCAACCATCCTGTGTTTTCGCACACCCTTCCTGTTTACCTTCCCCAAATTTCTCCAGGTACCCATTTAGAGCTGGGTCAACTCTGGCTAAGCTTACAGAGTTACGCCACTGACCCCCGTCCCAAACTGAACAATTGGGTACACTGGGATTCGAACCCGCGTCCTTAGAAAGTAAAAGCAGCTTAAATATACAGGAAAAAAATTACCTGAGGAAATATGGCGAAACAAGCTCATATTTTACTTGATGGTAAGGTTTCAGAGGCAGTATATTTTGAAAAATATTAATTTCGAACATGTTATGAGGTATAATGAACCCCTATTTTTCTTGTTTTCGTTATGCTAAAAACGAGTATGGATTAGTTAAAAAAAAATTATCTGCTCAAAGTGAAAACAGTAAATTGGACAAAAACGACCTAATAAACAGCTTTAAAGCTACTGAATAAATTATATTTTTTCCGAATTATTCACGGGGCAATTAAACCCTCCCCCCTCAAAGACGTCACTGGTGGGAGGGATAGTTTTACTACAAAATTTGTCGGACGGACACACCTCCAGGTGAAATCCTAATGCTCCCCATTAAGGATTGGAAATATGCATGACCATGGTTATTATAATCCAGGATACAGATTCAATCCAGAGTGACAAGCGGAGGGTCAATGTCTAGTTCTAACTTTTTATATAGATTCTAAGAAAATCCATATTTAATCTTTTAATGCTGTAAGTACTCTTTTGTACATTCTCAGCCAAGATCATACTTTCAATAGATTTATTCAGAGCCATAATTTGAAAAATTAGGTCACTTAACTTTCCTGATTTGTGTAAATCTATTTACAATCAAATTAACAAAGCAAAATGTCAAGATAAATTAGATAATCCAAAATATAAATAGGTTATTTTGATTCAAGATACTACAGCAATCAATTAACTTCCCTAAAGTGATCAGCCAGTTGCTAGTGTCTCGCTTTGATTGCTCTATATAACCTACTTTACGAAGCTGGTAAGCTGCTTTGGAAGCTGGTAAGATTGGACAATATCCTTTTTTACTCAGTTGGTGTAGACTCTACAACCAAAGACTGCAACACTTTATACAATTGGGCCACCAAGAAAAAAGTTTTAGGTTAGTGCTCTCCTAAAATCTAAAGGTTTTCTCACATAGACAATTCACAATCCCTCCCACCTTCCCTTAAAACAAAGCTCTGCACGCGCGTTTGATATTGAAAAAATATAACTTTACATTTATGATAATAAAGAGGATATCCAAAATTTTGTTTTGGGGGAAGGGATTCCAAAAAAAATTAAATTAAGATATTACTTTTACTTATATGTACTTTTTACGTTTTTACAAGTGCGATAAAATTTCTGGGAGGCAGGGTCATACCCCGCAACCCTGGATACAGCCTTGATGATAAAATTCAATCTCTGATAAGATATCAAACAGTTCGTGGTAACGAACTGTAGTAAGGAGCGATCCGGCTCAATAGTAACCAAAACTCCAAAAAATTGAATTTTGATATCAATAGCTACATCAAAAGCATCGCATTTCAATGCTGATTTTAAATATATAAGTTTCATCAAGTTTAGTCTTACCCATCAAAAGTTACGAGCCTGAGAAAATTTGCCTTATTTAGGAAAATAGGGGGAAACACCCCCTAAAAGTCGTAGGATCTTAACAAAAATGACACCATCAGATTCAGCGTCTCAGAGAATCCTACTGTAGAAGTTTCAAGCTCCTATCTACAAAAATGTGGAATTTTGTATTTTTTTGCCAGAAGACAAATCACGGGTGCGTGTTTATTTGTTTGTTTGTTTGTTTTTTTTTCCCAGGGGTCATCGTATTGACCAAGTGGTCCTAGAATGTCGCAAGAGGGCTCATTCTAACGGAAATGAAAAGTTCTAGTGCCCTTTTTAAGTGACCAAAAAATTGGAGGGCATCTAGGCCCCCTCCCACGCTCTTTTTTCCTAAAGTCAACGGATCCAAATTTTGAGATAACCATTTTGTTCAATAGTCAAAAACCATAAAAACTATGTCTTTGGGATGACTTACTTCCCCACAGTCCCTGGGGGAGGGGCTGCAAGTTACAAAATTTGACCAGTGCTTACATATAGTAATGGTTATTTGGAAGTGTGTAGGCGTTTTCAGTAGGATTTTTTGGTTGGGAGGAGGGGTTGAGAATAGGGGGATAGGCTGGGGGAGCTTTCCATCGATGAATTTGTCATGGTAGAAGAAAATTTCCATGAAGGGAGCGCAGGATTTACTAGCATTATTAAAAAAAATATGAAAAAGTTTTTTTTCAGCTGGAAGTAAAGAGCAGCATTAAAACTTAAAACGAACGGAAATTATTACCCATATGAGGAGCTCACCTCCTCCTAATACCCCGATCTTTACGCTAAAGTATTTTTAGTAATTTCAACTATTTATTTTACGGCTTTGGTGATTCAGGGGTCATTCTTAATGAATTGGGACAAAATCTAAGCTTTAGTGTACAGAGCGAGGTACTGACGAGGGGGCGAACCCCCTCATATATGTAATAAAAACATGAGAATACAAAACTTCTTTACGTAAGCTAATTTATAAGTTACGTATATCTTTTACTAAAAAAAAGATTCGTAAAAAATTAAAAGTTCTAGTTGCCTTTATCTTAATTAACCAAAAAATTGGAGGGCAACTAGGCTTCCTCCCCCGCTATTTTTTCTCAAAATCATTCAATCAAAATTATGAGAAAGTCATTTAGCAAAAAAAAAATAATAAATATGCAAATTTCGTTTTAATTATTCCTCTGCGGAGAACCAAAATCAAAACATGCATTGATTGAAGAACGTTCAGAAATTAAATAAAAAAAAAAGTTTTTTTAACTGAAAGTAAGGAGCAAAATTAAAACTTAAAACGAACAGAAATTACTTCGTATATGAAAGGGGATGCTTCCTCACCAACATCCCGCTCTTTACGCTAAAGTTTCTTACTGTTTTAAAAAGAAGAGTTGAGAGAAAGAGTCAAACTTTAGCGTCAAGAGCGGGATGTTGGTGAGGAAGCAGCCCTCATCAATAGTCACGCGATCACAACCCCTCGTTCCACTGAAATAGGGTGGCATAAATGAAAATTAATATGCATATCACTGTGTTTAGACTTTCTATATATTGAGACCAGTAAATTGAAATCACTTTTAATCAATAGGATATAAAGAAAAGGTAGTTTCAGAGGCGCCATTTGGGCCAAATCTTGGGGTGGGCATGAACTCCATTTTGGGCCCCCTAACTTTTACGTAAGAAAAAATGCGAGTTTTGGCAGCACATCGATCGAATATTCTAAGTAAAAACTCATTTTCAGCACCCGTGTGTTGCATGGAAATGTACTGTAACCCAATATGGAACTCAGCCACACTGACCTCTAAGATTAATTATAACATCAAAGATCATAATCAACGAGGTTAAGTGATTAAACTGAAAGTGGAAAATTCAACCAGACTAAAGGCTGGCCCTCCTCAGCGAGAAACTTTCTTATTTAAGTAAACAATACGTCGGTTAAAGTAATAGGCGTGCAGTAATTTCAAATCAATTGGACAGAATGGATTATGTTGGGCATAATGGATTATTATGGCCGGCAAATGGCCCTTTGTGGTGGAAGCTTGGGCCCCCTGAAAAATCTGGGGTGGACATTTGCCCACCCCTGACCCCCCAAATGGCGCCTCTGGTTAGTTTGTCATTTTCTTCAAACTCCACTGTAAATTTAACATTTTATTAAAACTATTTAAATGTTTATGGAAAAGGTCTAAGGACTCTAGACATACAAAAGCATTTTGATTTGATACAAGATGGAACCACGATTAGTATGTAACCATTAACCATGATTGAAGTCTTTATGAAGTTGGTTATCATTGCAAATGAATATTATCTTTATTTTGGTTTTAGACGTGAGTTGATTTTATTGACAGGTGTTTGATTTGGCTATGGGGGTATCTCTCTCTCCTTTGTTGGCAAATTTCTTCTTCATTCTTCATTTGTTGGCAAATTTCTAATGAAACCTCTGCTATACACAGTTTTAGCCTTTCCCCTTGTTTCTGGGGCAGATTCATGGAAAATGATTTCCAATTGAAAACACGGTTTAGAGTACGGCAAGATTCTTGCGTTATGGGGAAAAAAACGAATTAAAACTAATAAATTAAAATCGAAAATTTTTGATTCTTATGCTGAACCCATGACAAAATACAAGAACATTCATTATATTAACCAATTCAAACTTCATATTAATCAATATAGTTCTGGTAATAAAAAACAGGCAGATATTAATTTAGAAAAAGCTTTCCAAAAAAAGTTTGTAAAATAAACTTAAAAACCCATATAGAAATTGTGGCGTCTACAAATTACCTACAAATAATTTTAGTCAATAAATATTTAATATATATCAAACATTTATTTATTTTCTTTAGCTTTTCCAATAATATTGATTGTTAGATGTTTGTTTTTAAAATTCTGTAATCATTCGTGCTATGCTGAAAAGTCTAAAGTTTTTTTTTAATATTTTCTTTTAGTGGAGAGCGGTCTTCGCAAGTAATGTGCTTAGATATCCAATCAAATGATAGGCTTTTTACAAATATTTGATGAGCAAACACAAGGCTGTGTCCATGGTAGGGGAGTAGCTTAGGAAGCTTATACAATGTTCGTGAATGTCCCACCCAAATAAGGTCCTGGAAAGGGCCCTGAATGCACTCTTCCTTTCAGTTTGGAAATTGAAAGATCTTGACTATGTAAGCTTTCATTGATAAGATTTATTCATAATCAATACACTTATAACAACAAACTATAATAGCTCCCCCTAAGGCTTCTTGGCCTGTAAATTAGGGAGAACATTTACGGATTACAGGCTTAGAGAAAAATAGTTACTTACTGTAAGTGAATTTTCTTTTCCCGCCAAGCCTAAAAGAATATCGAATCCATCCAAAACAGAGTCACGCGAATAACAAACAGATCGTGGTAACAAACTGTAAGTAAGTAGCGACTGGGCTCAATAATAACCGAAAATCTTAGAAAATGACATTTTAATATCAAAAGATATATCAAAGAATCAACTTACTATGTTGGTTCCAAATATATAAAATTCATCAAATTCAGTGGTACCCATGGAAAACTACGAGTCTGAGAAAATTTGGCCGATTTTTGAAGTAAGGGGAAACATCCCCTAAAATTAAAGGAATCGTAATTAAAATCACACCCAGATTCAGCGTACTAGAAAGCCATACTGTAGAAGTTTTAAGCTCCTATTTGCAAGATGTGGATTTTTTTCCAGAAGATCCTGGATGCGTGTATATTATTATTATTATTATTAATTTATTATCCGTCAAAAAAGGTACAATAGACGAAGTAGTCACTAAGTGAAAAAATGTAAAATGTAAATAACAGATTAAGAAAATGAAGAGAAAAAAGGACCCAAACACATATTGAAAATTCAGATGCATGACAAAATAACTCTTCATTTCATACATTTCATTAATACATAAAAACTACTGCGAACAAATTGATAAACTAGGATAACGAAATTATCCCTGAAGGCTGGATAGAGATATCTTAATACTAATATTTGAGTCTGCAGTCAGCTTATACAGATGGATCATTTTGCGATTTTTACGATTCCAACGTAAGAAATACTAATTTTACATTCAATGTGTGATATCAGCAAACGACGTGTGTGGCCGCCACACACGTCGATACCTCCATACTTGGAAGGCCCAAGTATGTAATAAATGAAAAAAAAACAAGTTTTTTATTGCTTTAAAAAGTAATATAATGAAAAAGAACCAAACTTAATCGTAAAGAGCGGGACATTTAGGAGGGGACATCCCCTTTCATAAACAGAATAATTTCGGCTCGATTTAAGTTTTAATGTCACTCCTTACTTTCAGGAAAAAAACTTACTTTCAGGGGAAGGGGAGGGAGCCTAGTTGCCCTCCAATTTTTTGGCTTACTTAGAAAGGCCACTAGAACTTTTCATTTTATTTACGAACGTTTTTTATTGGTAATAAGTATATATAACTTAAAAATTAACTTACATAAGGAACTTATATATTCTTATATTTTTATTACGTATATAATAGGATTTGCCCCCCCCCTCAATATTTTGCACTTTAAACTAAAGCTCAAATTTTGTTCCAATTCCTTAAGAATGACCCCTGAACCACAAAAGCCGTTTAATTAGGATAAATAGCTCATTTTTTTTATCAAAAAATGGATGACATACACTTTGATCAGCTTATCAAGAGCTATCGATTGCCGTAAAAAAAAAAATTATCTGTCTTAGTTCAAAAGTTGATTTTTTTTTGTCGTGAGCCAACTAACGTCACCGCTTAGTAAGGAGCAAAGGATAAGCTCCAATTTTTTTTTTAGCAATTACAGAACTTTTAAGGTTAAGAGATATCATATTTAAGATAAGAGAGTCATAGAATATATTTGATGTGATAAAAATCCTTGACTTATAAATTTCAAATTTTTAGATATGGCTCGGAATTCAGAGAAAGCAATGACAGCGTTGGCAAGATGGCGTGCAGCAGAAATGGAGACCATAAAAGCCAAAGATAGACGACTTTACCTTGCAACAGAGTGTGACGATTTACAGGAAGCAGAAAAATGGAGGATGCAAATTATAAGAGAAATTTCTAAAAAAGTATCACAAATTCAAAATGCTGGCTTAGGCGAATTCAGGATCAGAGATTTGAATGATGAAATTAATAAATTACTTCGAGAAAAGGGCATGGGGAGGTTAGGATATCAGAGCTTGGTGGTCCAAACTATCAGAAACTTGGTCCAAAGATGCTTGATGAAGAAGGGAAAGAAGTGCCTGGAAATAGAGGATACAAGTATTTTGGAGCTACAAAAGATCTGCCTGGTGTATGTGAGTTATTTGAACAAGAACCACCACCACCTCCCAGAAAAACACGAGCAGAGCTTATGAAAGATGTTGATGCTGACTACTATGGGTACAGAGATGATGATGATGGCATTTTAGTACAATTAGAAAGAGAGGAAGAAAAGATGGCAATACTTGAAGTAGTCCAAGAATGGAAGAAAGGAAAACAGGGAGACATTGCTGATAATTTGGAACCGGAGGAAGAAATTGACTTTGAGAGTCTGCTATCAGATAAGCCTTTATTGTGTATAAAGGCTTATCTGATAGCAGACTCTCAAAGTCAATTTTCCATGTCGACGTTCTATCACAGAAGGATATCAAAGAAGCTCTGCTACAGAAAAGGAAGAAAGAACTAAATACGTCGGTGATGCGGAAGGATTATGAAAACAGTAATTTTTGACTATATATGTATTTTTGTAGGTGCAATTTTTGTATTTAAATTTTGTTTTCCAAAAAAAAAAAAAAAAAAAACTCGGATCTATTTAGCGTATAGCCGTGTTGTAGTTTACAAGCGTCAGTTTGATCGGCGGATTTTGGTCCATCTATATAATGCAATGCCACTACCCCATTATCTGTATTTAAGTCCCTTTTGGAGGATATTCCAAAAGGAAGATAAGAAAGAATTGCGGTCTACATATTATAAATATGCAAAGTACCTCTTACGGCTTCCACCATGGACAAGTAACCGTATTGTGACAAGTCGGCATGGGATAATCGACCCTAATGAAGCAATAATAGCCCAGATCGCCAGATATAACTTTAATATTGTTACTCATCCTTGGGCAATTATTTTGTGGCAATAGGTTTTTGTTTTTTGTAGTTAGATATCCATTTGTTCTTTATTTTTCTTGTGTTTGTGTATTCTTTTGTAGTGTGTTTTTTGCTTTTTTATCTTATACTCCATCTGTTTCTTTTGATGGGAAATAAATATATACATACATACATACATACATCTGATAACATTTCTCTACCTCAATCCCAAGTAAAAAAAAAAAAAAAAAATGATAAACCCAGCCGGAATCACGGCAGCACTTTTGGACCCGTGGGAAAATGCTGCTTTTTTGCTTCTGTAATTTTTTTATTTATCACTCAAAGAAGATATATTGGCTGTGGGGCCGGGTAACTGCCGCATATAATCAACACTTATAGATTTTAGTCCATCTTCAATTTGAAAGTGGTGCCTGCCTGCTTGCCTGCTAGAACGGACCTTTCCAGTCGAAAGCAGAAACAAGGTTTGATGAACCGAAAGCTTGGCTGAACAACTTCAGATATTCCTCTCTGACAAAGGCTATATAACTCCACTTCACTTCGCACACAACAGGCTCTGGCTCGTGGACACCTTTTTAGCCCCAGGCAAGAGTTCTGCGGAGCTTTCCAAAATGTAATGTCATATTCATCAATCCGGCCTGAGGTCCACACTTTCCTTAAAAACTGCACAAGTTACATCCTTACCAGTTTCCAGGAATGAGCTGATATCGATGGCATAGATGTTGTTTCTTCTTATTCATTTAAATCACCCTACACTAACTTTGGTTTTGAATGTTTTTGCTTTTCAACCTATCCATGAAAGGCTTTTATAATTGTAAAGCTTAATACATTTTCTAAACTTGCACAAAAGGCTCAGGGTTGTCTTTTTTGTGACAGGGTTGTCTTTTCTTTTTTGTCTTGTCTCAAAATCATAGATATTCTGTTATATTCTAAAATATAAGAAAGCGAAGTGTACTACCAAAGAGTATTCAATACTTTCTAATAAATTTTCAGGCATCCCTTCCATTGGCTAACATTTCCCAATAAAGACCCAGATATTTTTTTTTTCTGATGGCCTTGAAACTTATATCCTAAAGTTGTTGGCCAAGGGGACCTCCGTGTAAAAAAAAGTAACCCATTGCAGTGTAAAAAAAATAACTATAAGTGAAGGAAGTTTTAACAACAATTTTCCCCGAAATTGAAAAGGTTGTAAAAAAGAGGTATTTTGTTCTGAGGTTGTTTATACCTCTCAGTGCCCAAAACACTGGCTACCACACCGCCACTGACCACCGCCAAAACGCCGTTACAGTATTTTGTCCACCTCCACTCGCTCGGGGCTTAGGACCTTTTAACTGTAACTTGACTTCATATCAATCTTCTCAGAATTCAGATTGCTCAGATCAGTAATTCATTTGCTAGAGTTTTTTGGGTTTCAAGGTTTTTATTTTCTTTCTGTTTCAGGTAATTTGAGCCACGCCCACTCATGATCTATTAATTGCTTGTATCACGTGATTAGAGTTATAGATGTCGCTACTTAAACACAATCACTGGATATAGCAGTATAGATGGCTTGGAACTTAAATCAGGAACCTTTTCATAGATGTATAGAAACAGATTTGAAATGCTACAAATTAAATTAAAATCAACCTTAGTGTTTGCTTCACAAGAACAAGAATCAGTTCCAACTACTTTTTGTAGACATTTTTGAAATTATATCTGTTGTAAGTTTGTTTGAGTCTTCTCTAAAAGTAGAGCCAATCATTTGCAAGATTATGAATCACACACGTTAATCTTATGTCCAAAAAAAACTGTACAATACACCCTCCCTTCTCCCAGGAAAACCTACAAACTGAAATTTTTGGGTCTTAGATTTGCAATTTCTCATATTAGAAGTAGTACAGTCCCACAGTTCTGAAAGTACATATTCACGCCTTAGGCAACATAGTAATTCTAACCAAAATGGCTATTTTTAAAGAAATGCTCGGGAAGTCAAGCTCTTTTGGAAGCCAATCAAATCCTGACTGTGTATACAAGGGCTTACAATTTTAATCTGTTCAAAGTTTCACCTTTTCCCCCTCAGTTTCACCCTTTAACCCTCTTTGATCATTTCTAATTGTACTTTCCGGACCCACTCGTAGCGGCCGATAACTTCAATTACCCCTAGAGTGAAAGTTGGAAAGCTAGCTCTTAATCCCCCCCACCTGAAATTTAGGGACTTCGTAAATCTCGTCAAAACCAACATAATTCAAGCATCCCCGGAAAGAGATCAGTTGTCTTTAGTATACCTTTACTCTTATGGTGCTATATGGTTCATTTTCACTGGTCTTGGCAGATCGACTCCAACGTTAGCCCAAAGTTGCCATAGATTTTGTTACTTTGCTATGTTACAAATTTTGCAACAAAGACACCGACTTTGCTACAAATTGTATTAATGAAATTTATCTATGTCTGCTTAAGCGTTAAGACACTATAGCTTATTTCAGTTGAAAGATGGTCGAGAACATTGCATAAAAAAGCCCTTAAATATTTATATTACCAACTATGAAAAAAAAAATAACGCAAAAACTGCGTTAAATCTAACCCTCCAAATAAAGTACACACTTTATAAAAAGAATTTATAGAACTGTGTAAAGTTACCATCTAGTGCGTTTCTTCAACTCATAGATAAAGCTTGTACAAAAAAAGAAAGAAAAAATGATCGTTAATATTTCTTATATTAAAATTTTTTATATACCTTTAACTTTGTTCAAACACTACAATTATGTATATCACAGCACAGAAATTTAAAAGAATCACATTTGTGAGTCAACATAAAACTCGAATTAAAAATGAACACAAATAAAAGATCTGCCAAATAGTACGACACTAAATCATACCAGGCATCAATAGTGGTCTTTAATGAAGTTTTGTCAGCCCGTTCGTAGACGCGTCGTGAGTTAGCACCGGGTTGTTGTCTTGCAATTCTGGCTCGACTGCTTTCGCCAGCTGCTTCCCCAACTCCACCCTATAAAAAAACTTTAATACCGGGTGTTTAGGTAGAACAAAGCACAAGCAAAACAAACATGCTATAAATTGTTATTAAACGCAAAATGAGGATAATATAAAACGGGATACCATTAACAATGTTAAATAAACAAATAAAAAATAATAATAAATAAATTCAAGTCTTTGTCACAGCTCTAATATCAGTTTCATGAATTCGTAACTTCAAATCTTAACAAAAATCGTTGGTCAACTTCTTTTTATTATGGATTGTTAAAAAAAAAAGAACGGGACACACAATTCAAAAAGAATATGGTAAAATAAAAAAAAAGGAAAAATTAAATAAGCCATAAAATAATGTCATACAAATCTAGCGAGAATTCATCCAATGGCTAAGTCAAGGCGAGAATATTTTCCTTAATAAACATTGACATAATATTCCATGTTATGTAGTCATGAGTTTTCTTTGTGTTTCACTATAATTATCAATTAACTGCACCAAATATGTAACTGAAACCAATTCTTCGTGGAATGAGAGTTGCGTTGACCTCAAGTCAGTGTCGGTTTCAATTTTCTTTATTGCGTTTAGTGCTTTTCGCAGCTTGTACTGCTTATCTCTTCTTAATCAGGTTGTCCTACATCAGTGTTGGGTTCGCCAGGAGCCACCCCCCCCCCCTCCCACGGAAGAATTATCCCAGGTAAATTCCTGCTTTTCCACTTGTTAGAGCTTTTTGTTTTCAGTTAAGTCGTTTTATCTTTTTTGCAGGTTATTTGGAGTTAACGGGTAAGAAACTTGGGAAAAAAGAAAATTGGGGCCATGCTTATCTTATTTAAGGCAGCAGAAAATGAAACAATTCTTGACCAGCTCCGCTAAAGGAAATTCCTAGAAAAAGCTGGAAGTTCTGGGAAGTATGTAGAGGCAAAAACGCTCCCATCAACAAGTGATGTTTGCAAGTATAATTTGTTTCGAGCATACTTCCAAGTACAAGCGTGGCAAAATGTTGAGCGTCGACTAAATCCTTTGAAGATGGCCTGGATTGTGCATAAAAGAGAATTACAACCTGTATGTTCGGATATATCACCAGCACCTTCCCTTCTCTCAGTGTTTCACTTTAATTGCAAGAGCGAGTGTTCGACACTCCGATGCTCTTGCAAAAAGCATGGCTTAAAATTTACCTGGGCTTATATTAATTGTAAAGGAACAAGCTGTTCTAACTGCAAAATAGTTGGTGCTGGAAACCTTGAAGATGATGGTAGTGACCAAAAAGATCAAAATTTTGATTAGCTTTGCCACTATGCAATGAATATGTTTGTCACTATAACTTGTATCTGCCTTCTGTAGTTGATCTCTATGTTACATTATATCTGAGTATGTTGATCTCTTATTGTCCGTCCGTGGCCGAGTGGTTAACGCGCCGAACTCACGAGCGAAGGGTCGCTGGTTCGAATCTCGGTGGTGCCGACCGTTTGGTTTAGGACGAGGGTTAGTGGCGTTTCCCCGTAAGACAAGCCAAAAGTCCACCCAGCTTCAAATGGGTACCTAGAGAAATCTAGGGAAAAGCACGGGAAAGCGTCGGATGGCTTGCCCCCAACCACGCATTGCACCCCGGCCGAGGGCAGAGAATCAGGAGATCGGCACCTGCGCTACGCGAACCCTAATCGGTTTGCATGCGAAAGTTTGCTTTTTTTTTTTTTGATCTCTTATTTGTTCCAGCTAAGCGAAGCTCTTTGACAGAATGTTTTTTTTTGTTGCCAAGTATGCGTTTCAACTTCTCCTCCTCACTCTTACTCACTTTCACGAAACTAAGGTTGCAGGCATATTGAACTTTACTGGCATACTGATTGTTACCAAGGCACGAGGCTTCAAATGTATTGCCATAAACCAAGTTTAATATACACCTGTAGGCTGAACCTCTCCCTACATCTCACCCTCTCCCAAAGCTTTAAGCCCTGAACAATTCTTTTAATGTTAAACATACAGTTTTATATTTATCAGCAAAACAAGAGCATAACAATGACATATCTGATCACATTTGCTGGTATTTACTCAATGGACATTTTGCCTCAACCTCAAGATAAACCTAACAAAACGAATTTTTGAAAGAGCTAGAGGGGCAAACTTTTAGGATTCGGAATCAGCACGTTTATTTTGGCCAGGTGGTGAAAGAATCATTTGAATAGCAATTTGCTTGAGTTTGAACCCTTTTTTCACAAATTTACCAGGCTATCAAATCAGACTCCATGGATAAACCAGTATCATCCAGAGAATTGGGCTGAGACAGATGGCTTTGAACTTTGGATTCCATGGTTTTGTGAATATGATGATAGTTTTAGGAATGCTTGTTCTCACCAAATTCCTGGCTTCCCTGATCATACAAAGAAGAACTTTGACGATAGATTAAATAAAAAAACAAGTTTTTTTTTAATTGAAAGTGACGAGCGACATTAAAACTTAAACTAACAGAACTTACTCCGTGTATGAAAGGGGCTGTTCCCTCTTCAACGCCTCACTCTTTACGCTATAGTTTGACTCTTTCTCTCAATTCTACTTTATAAAATATTAAACAACTTTAGTGTAAAGAGCGGGGCGTTGAGGAGGGAACATGTTTAAGATTCTATAACTTTTAGGGGATGTTTCCCCTATTTTCTAAAATAAGGAAAATTTTTCTCAGGCTCGTAACTTTTTACGAGTAAAACTAAATTAGATGAAACTTACATATATAGATAAAATCAGCATAAAAATCCCATTCTTTTGATGTATCAATTAGTATTAAAATTCTGTTTTTTAGAGTTTCGTTTACTATTGAGCCGGTTCGCTCCTTGCTACAGTTCGTTACCACAAACTGTTTGATCAAAAACACTGGAGAACTAGATGTTTGAATATCTTATAAGTTTAGTAATCGATGTTTGACAAAAGTAACATTTAAGAAGCTGGATTAGTAAAATACCACCCTAGTTATTACATAGTTTACTTCTTAATGGACTTTAAACTTTGACGCCTCTGTCACAAGGAAACTAAAATCCCTTCTCTTTTTTCTTATTTTTGTGTTTAGTTTAATATTTTGAAGTTTGTACTTACTTTCATACAGATAGGACAGCCGTCAAGACACTCACTTCCACTGCCCCTAGGACTGGTTGTGTTGGACTTCTTACATTTTAGATACGTTATACAAATCTGTAAACAAATATCGTGGAGCCCCCTCCTTTGAAATTTAGAACAGTCACGGATTCTATTCTAAGTGGAGCAGGATTGTTTAAGTGTTCTATTAATTGGCATTTTATTTCGGTTAGAAATTTTAAATTTATGTCGTAGACCCAAACATCTCTACTGTGCACTTTCAAAGTTAATCACAAAACAAACACCAAGAATGTACAACAAGAAATCAAGTAAGCTAGTCAAAAGTTCTTTGCCAGTCATTTGCGTCTTGATTATGAGGAAATGTTATTTGCAAAACTCTAGCCCCATCCTCTCTCATAATCTTGTAGCGACGCCCTCGTCGAATGTAGCCTGTGTCGTTGACCTCAAGAATACGTGTTGCTTCACCGGCAACGTCAAGAAAGGATGTCCCATGCTATAAAAAGGGATACTATGAATTGAAAAGTTGATTCCACCTTTAAAAACTTGGACACGTTTATTAACATTGTGAAAAATACAAACAAAAAGGGTGGTTGAAATTACTGATTATATATCAGTAATGAATTTTAGGCAAATAAAAAGAAAACAATGAATCAGCAAACACCCCATTACGTCAAATTTTTCGCTCTTTTTTGACTTTTTTTATCATTCAACCATCCAGCAGAGGTTTGAAACTCACTTCACGTCATCTATTTTGTTTTTCTTTCTTTTCAAAAATGGTATCTTAATAGATAAAGATAAGATAAGATTTTTTTGAACAATAATTTTTTGTACAGTAGCCTATAATTTATTAACAAAAGAAGTAACATCTTTCAACAACAATCAAAAATATCCACTGGGTTTCTTGTGATGGTTGTTCCCATCCTGACAACCTGCTATATATTTAAAAACAAATTTAAAATGAGAAATTATAATTTAAATTATAATCAACTTCCTAGAAGATAACGCTTCACTCTACTCTTGAACTTGTTAACATTTTCTGTCAGCCTTATATCATACGATAGAAGGACACTATCTAAGAATTTCTGGTAACGAACTGTAGTAAGGACCGACCCAGCTCAATAGTAACCGAAGCTCTAAAAAATAGAATTTTGATACCAATAGTTACATCAAAAGAATCGCATTTTAATGCTGATTTTAAATATATAAGTTTCATCAAGATCAGTTATACTCATCAAAAGCTACGAGCCTGAGAAAATTTGCCTCATTTTAGGAAATAGGGAGAAACACACCCTAAAAGTCATACAATCTTAACGAAAATGACACCATCAGATTCAGCGTATCCGACAACCTTATTGTAGAAGTTTCAAGCTCCTATCTACAAAAATGTGGAATTTCGCAATTTTTTGCCAGAAGACACATCACGGATGCTTGTTTATTTGTTGTTTTTTTTTTGTTTTTTTTTCCAGGGGTGATCGTATCGACTGAGTGGTCCTAAAATGTCGCAAGAGGGCTCATTCTAACGGAAATTGAAAGTTCTAGTGCCCTTTTTAAGTGACCAAAAAAATTGGAGGGCACCTAGGGCCCCTCCCACTCTCATTTTTTCCCGCAAGTCACCGGATCGAAATTCTGAGAGAAAAGTTTCTTACTGTTTTGAAAAGTAGAGTTAAGAGAAAGAGTCAAACTTTAGCGTAAAGAGGAAGGGGTTGAGGAGGAACAGCCCCTTTCATATACAGAGTAATTTCTGTTCGTTTTAAGTTTTAATGTTGCTCCTTACTTTCATTAAAAAAAACTTTTTTTTAAATTTAATTACTAATAAAACCCACTGCAAAACCATGCCAACACAGATGCACACGCTGCTCCTCCACCCCAATATACCCAGTTCTTAATACTTTACCCCCTGCAATAAATTTCCAGTTTACTTTAAATTATTCCTAGTAGCCTTTTCCTATCCCCTTTGTAGACAACCTGCTTTTGTTTGGGAAAATATAACCTGTATCATCATTGTAAGGAATAATAGTTTAGTCATGCAATTTTTGGTTTTAATTTGTTATTTTCACGTTGAATGTGATAAACAGACGATCTACTGAAATTATATGCATTTTTTTTTCTTTAGATAGATTGTACAAACTTACAATAGCCCATATAAAAGTGTCTCTTTCTTTATTGACCACCTCATCCTTTCCAGTTCCATATACAATTACTTCAGCTTTAAATTCTCCTTGGAAAAGATCTAACTTTCCATTGTTAAGTCTTTGGCTATTTCGGTCAAGCCACTGCTCAAGTGAAAAAGGCTCGCCTACACACAGCTTTTCATTTGGTTCATATGGAGCAACCATTAACTTAGAATTTTTTGATGGGATACCTAGAATAGGAGAGAAATTCAACTTTTTAGTTCCTAAAACTCTTATAACCATAAATTCAAAAGTTAGAAAAGAAGGCATTTAATGACAAAAAGTACAGTCTTACAAGAGGTATAAAGCCCTATTTTTCGGAGGAATAACTCCGAGAGAAGCTTCTTTCAAATCCCTTTTTAAATGCTAAGGTTAACCTATTTTCCGAAAGTATCTATTTTTACATATTAATTTTAAAAAACTTTCCGGAAAAAAATTTTCAAAGAAAAGTAATGGCCGGTTTAAAACTTAAGATCAGCAAATAAAAGAATTAAATTACAAATATTTTCTTTTGTACTTATTGCAACATTGAAAATAGACATGATAATTAGAGTAGAATTCAATTTTGAAGTGATGAGCTTCCTGCATTTAATATCATTATATTTCAAATCTTCAGTTTGATTTTATTAGTTCTTTCCAAGACTGTTCAAGACAAATATAGTTTCAATACAAACAAGAGTTTGAATATTGCCCCCTTTCTTAACTCAAAAAGTCTAAAGCCTAATTCGTCAGTGGCGCTTCACTGAAAACGAACTATATGACAATTTTTTCTTTTCCAGTTATTAGACTGTTGAAAATGGAAATAAAAATTACAGAAAAACAAAATTTTGAACTGACTGTCTTTCAATATATTAATATCATTATATATCTGATGTTCTGTTTGATTTTATTTGTAATTTCCAAAACTGTTCAAGACACATATAGTTTTCAGTAAAGCGCCAGTGACAAGGTAGGTTTACACTTTTACCGTGAGAGCAGAAGGCAGAAGCCAAACTCTTGTTTGTAGTCATTTTTACTCGTTTCGAGCTTGATTTGCATATTCAATTTAAGTTTCACTCGTTTTAATATTTATTTATTCATTTGTATTAGTACCTATTGTATGTTTATTTGCTACGATTGTTTATTTAATTTCTGTTCTTTTTGGGTTTCATTTATTCTTTAGTAGTAATTTCTTGCAATTCATTCATTTATATTAATGCTTATTGCAGGTTCTTTTTACTATCATTTCTTATTTAATTTTTCTTCGTTTTGGGTTTCGTTTATTCTTTAATAGTAATTTCCTGTCGTTTCGAGAGTGAATTTAACAGGTATTTGTATCTGCTGATCTTAAGTTTTTTGAATGAATGAATGCTTTATTAGCTACTAAATTAAAAAAACTATACATACACACAACCGCCCGGGGAAGGATTAAACAGCCTGATGTTGGACGAAACGATGTTGGACGGACGAAATGAAACGAAGTTTAATATGGCCTTTACTTATTTTTGAAAAACTTATTTTTTGGAAAGTTTTTATTTAATTAATTTTTGTTCGTTTTCGATTTTTGAATTAAAAACGTGACGCATTTTTAGAAAATGCCTTTTTTTTTCAAAATCAGTTTTTTCTTTCAACATCGGACTTTCATCAAGTATCAAAACTAGTATCAAAGCACCAAAGTATCAAAGTAAAGAAAGCACATAAGTAATCACGGAATTAAAGTAAACATAGTATCAAAGTAATAATAAGCAAGTTCCGTAACTCAGAGCCATTTCCCTGGTGGGGAAATAGGCTGGGGGAGGGGTCATACCGAGAAGCACATTTGTTTGAAATTTGTTTGAAAGCAGGGTGTGGGCTATTTGCCCATTGATCACTTTTGACTTTTAAAAAAGAACTAAAAGTTTCAATTTCCGATCAAATGAGGTCCGTCAAAGTTAATACGTCGACCCCTTCCACAACAAATTTATATTCTAATAATGGGCAACTTATATGAGTTACTATCCTTTCCCTGGGGGCCATGGAGGGTTTTTCAACTCAAGTTATAGAAATTTGGATTTAGGAATATTTTGAAAAAAATAGTTATTTCAAAATTTTTATAAGATGAATTTGAGGAAAAAAGGCTTGCTACTTTTCGATCATTTCCGATTCTTAAAAAGGGCACAATAAATTTCGATTTTCGATCGAATAAGCATCCTCCAAAGTTTGCATATGAAGTGTTTCTGGAGATAAAATTTAGAGCCTTATGGTCTTGGGGTTCGTGGGGGAGGCTAGTTGGCATCGCATCATTTTTGACTCTTTAAAAGGGAACTAGAGCTTTCAGTTTCTAATCATTTGACTCCCTTTCGGAGTTTATGCGACCACCTCCGTAGAAACTTTATAAGACCCCGCAGCATAAGTTACAGTCCTTCTCCTGGGTTTGGGGGGGGGGTATGTGGGCCCCTTTTGTTATCTGATCGTTAGAATATTCCAAAAAAAAATCACTATATCAATATTTGATCGGATGCATTTGGGGAAAAGAAAGTAGGGGGTTGGGGTGGGGGGCATATGTTCGCTGATCACTTTTGACGACTCTTTAAAATGTAAATGAAAATTTCAATTTCCAATCAAATGAGCCATCTCTAATGTTTAAACGGCTACTCCATACATAGAATCTGGGTATACCTTACAACACTTCCTCTGGGCTCTGGGGGCTGTGTTGACCCCCGAGTTTTTGTCATTTGATCTCAAAACCTTGATCAGATGTATTTGGGTAGAATGGGGCCTAGGCGGCTAGTTGCCCTCTGTTCACTTTTGAATCTTGAAAAGGGAACTAGAAATTTCAATTTACAATTGAATGGGCCCCCTCAGAAATTTAAACTACTATTCCTTCCATATAACCTTATATACCCCCTGGGCATATTACAACACTTGCCTCCAGGTTTTGGTGGGATGTATTATCCCTAGAGTATTTTTTACATGATCTTTGGTCTATTTTGAAAAAAAAATGGCTATAGAAATTCTGTCGGACGCATTTAGAAAAAAGAGGTTAGGTGGGTGGGGGGGGGGGCTAGTTGAAATCGGATCACTTTTGAATCTGAAAAGGTAATTAGAACTTTCAATTTCTAATCATTTGAGTTCCCTCCGAGGTTTATACCTCCACTTCTTCCATAACACTTTAATGTCCCCAGGGAATAAGTTACAACCGTTCCCCTGGGCTCTAGGGGTAGGGGCTATGTTGACCTTGAAGTTTCGTAATCTGATCGTTGAACTATTTCAAACAAACTGGCAATCTTAAAATTTTGATCGAATGCATTTGCGAAAAAGAGTGCGTGTTTTTTGTTGTTGTTTTTTGGGGGTGGGGGGGGGTGGGGGTGTAGATACCCTCCGATCCATTTTGACTCACAAGAAGGGTAACTAGAGCTTTCAAATTCCAACCAAATTTGCCACCTCTGAAGTTTATACGACTTTCACTTACATAAAACCTCACATGCACTCTGGCCATAACTAAAAACACTTGCCCCGGGCCCTGAAGTTTTGTGTCGACTCCAGAGCTCTTACTATCTAATTTCTGAACCATTTTTAGCAAAATGGCCTTCGGTTTCTTTTGACTCTTTACAAATGAACTAAAACTTTCAATTTCCAATCGAATGAAATGTTTATACGAGCATGTCTTCTATACGAACCATATATGCATATATCCCAGGGCGTAAATTACAATGCCTGCCCCCGGTCCTTGGGGTATTTTTTTCAACCCTGGAGTTTTATTATCTGATGTTTGAACTATTTTTAACACAAAGGCTATCTCAAAATTTTTATCGGATGGACTTAGGGAAAAAGGGCGTGGGAGGGGGTGGGCTAGTTACCCTCTGATTTCTTTTGACTCTTAAAAAGTAAACTACAAGTTTTAGTTTTTAACCAAATGAGCCCTCTCTGAAGTTAAATCGAGAATCCCTTCTATAAGAACCGTATATGCCCCAGTGCATTACTTAAAACACCCAACCCCTAGCCCTTGGGGGTTGTTTTTGTCAGATTTTTCAGATCATTATCAGATTTTTGAACTATTTTTAGCAAAATTTCCGTCTCAAAATTTAATCGAATGGGTTCGGTGAAAAAAAGAGCCCCGGGGAGGGGGGGGGGCTAGTTGGCCTCTGATCCCTTTTGACTCTTGAAAATAAACCACATTTTTCAATTTCCAATCAAATTAGAATGCTCTGAAGTTTATACGAGCATCCCTTCTATAAGAACCAAACATGCCCCCAGGGCATAACTTACAATGCCTGCCCACTGGTTCTAGGGGGTGGTGTCGACCCTGGAGTTTTCTTATATGTTTTTTGAACTATTTCTAACAAATTGGCTCTCTCAAAACTTTTAACGGATGTATTTGGGGGGAAAAGACGTGGGGGGGCTAGTTGCCCCTTGATCTCTTTTTACTATTTAAAAGTGAACTAGAAACTTCCATTTTCAATCAAATGAGCCCTCTCTGAAGCTTATGCAAGCATCCCCTCTATAAGAACCACATATTCCCCCAGGGCTTAACTTACAAGGCATGCTCCCGGACCCGGGGGGTTTTGTTGACCCCAGAGTGTTTGTTATATGATCTTTGAACTAGTTTTAACAAAAGAGAAATCCCAAAATTTTATCTGATGTATTTTGGGAAAAGGGTGCGGGGTGGGGGATATTTGCTCTCCGATCACTTTTGACTTTAAAAAGGGCACTGGAACTTCCGATTTCTAATCAAATGAGCCCTCTCTGAATTTATATGACGATCCCTTCCCTATGAAGTGCCTTTGGGGAAAGTGCCTTTGCGGGTCAATATGGTCGTAAGACTCGTAAATTGAGTATAAGCTCAATTTTTTTTGGCATTCGAAGGATAACAACTTTTGGAAATTCACAAGTTTGTTTACTGTGAGAGAACAAAAATGCTAATCGTATTTTGAAAATCAGAATAACTGTTACATCAAGAAAGTAAGCAGAGTTTAAACCCTTTCATTTTTACCCTTTTAAAACCATTAAACCTTTGTCATTACAAAAATCCCTAAGAAAACTCCAAAATGCTAAATTTAGACACATTACGACTGGACATTTTAAAATAGCGCAAAAATTTAACATTGGAAATAAAATTAAAACAAATGATAATAAGGGATATCTCTATTTCCAAACTAAAAAAAATCTCCACACTTTCGGACAACAGCTATATTTATTGACTGCAGTTTTTTAATCAAAATATTCTATTAGTTTAAAAAAAATATTCAACAGAAATTAACGGAATGAAGAATTCAATAAAAGTGTTCATAATTTGTTGTTTGATGTTATACTCTTTTATCAAGTTACGGCCAGAATTACTTTCAGAGACAACATGTAGAGAAAAAAGAAACTACGAAAGAATAATAGACACAAAGAGACAAAAGAAAGCATACAATTGAATAAATTGGCTCTTATGAACGGATTCTTATGAGCTCCTGTAGTTGATAGAATATCCAATAATATAGAACCTATTTTTGATTCTTCGGATGCAAAGAAATCGTCAATAACAGGTTGAATATCTTTTGGTTCGGTAAATTTGAACCATCTTTCATAAAGAACATCAGAGTTGTCCTTTGTATAAAATCTGTAAGTAATTTAGACTGACTAATAACGTTAAATATTCGACCAATACTGCTACGCCCACGATATAGGGCCATAATTTGATTTAAACTTATATTGGGGGTATGTTTATTTTTTTCAAGCATTCAGTTCAAGTACCATTCTACAAAATCGCTGTGTATAAATACAATTTTGGATTTTTACCCTATGATTAAATAGAAAAAAAAACGTTTTTTTAACTTAAAGTAAGGAGCGACAATAAAACATAAAACGAACATAAATTATTCCATATATAAAAGGATTGTCTCCTCCTCAACGTCCTGCTCTTTACGCTAAAGTTTTTTATTGCTTTAAAAAGTAGAGTTGTGAGAAAGAGTCAAACTTTAGCGTAAAGAGTGGGGTGTCGAGGAGGGGACAGGAGGGAAGTTGTTTTAGTTAAGACATAAGAAGATTCGAAAGAAACCTAGGCCTATTCTCATTTTTCATTCTTCATTTCATGGTTGCAGATCAAACTCTAAACCACAGTAACTGAAAATTTAAAGACACATTTAAAAAAAACAAAAAACTGTCAAATGAAGAGGAGTTGCCATTTGAAGCCGGTTAAAAAAAATTATTGAGACTAATCTTATTGATAAAAGTTGTTATTTTGGATAATCTTATTAGTAAAATCGTGAAACCTCTCGAAATCAGCGTCAGACTGAAACAAAAACTGTATCATTGGAATCAACATAGCTGATGCTAGCATATATAACATGATTGAAAAATTCCAAGCATTTCCTTATTTCCAAACCAATAGCAATTAGAAAATTGTAATCAGGCATTGCTTCAATGCTAAAATAAATAAAATAAAAGGAAAAAGTATTGTACCCTGGCATTATTGGGTTTATTTGCCTTTTTCAACTCATTGTCCATAGTCGAAAGGTCCTTATAATTATTGTTTTATAATTAAAACAAAACTATGCACCAATTTAAAAAAGGTAAATAGTGCAAAAATGAACTTTAAATTCCCTACCAGTGGTGCTGATCTCTGTTTCATGGCCCTTCAGCCAAGAAGTGCAATGGAGGGTTAAGGGCTAGCTATCCTATACTTTCGTACACCTCTCCTCCTTACCTTATTCAGATTTCTCCAGCTACCCATTAAGAGCTAGGTTGACTGTGGCTGAGCTAATAGAGTCATGCCACTGACCCCGCTCCAAACCAAACAACTAGTGACACCAGAACTCGAACCTCTGTCCTCACAGGTAGCGGAGTTCAAATCTAGCGCGCCAACCATTTAACTAGAACGGCTCAATAAGAATATGGATAGATCTCCTTGCGACGGTCAGGGTCAAACCTGAGTACCATCGGGTTAAACACTTGATCCGATACACTGCGCCTTCACAGGGTATGCATCAATTACACCATTTAACACAACAACTTTGACGGACTTTAACTCGATCTTACTTCAAATTAAATTAAAAAAGCAAGTTTTCAACTAAAAGTCAGAAGCAAAATTAAACTTAAAACGAACAGAAATTATTACGTATATGATGGGGGCTGCCTCCTCGTCAGTACCTCGCTCTTTACGCTAAAGTTTTATAGTAGTACTTTCGAAAAAAACCTTCTGACTATTCCAAATAAAAGACCCTTGTGTCCTCCCTTTTTTTTCACTTAAAAATGGCTCTAGAACTTTAAATTTTCGTTCAAATAGGCCCTCTCACGATTTTCTAGGACCAAAGGGTCCTGGTTGAAATCACCTATAAATAATTGATCAAATCGACAAGTATACTTAAAAAAGGAGTAAAAACAGAAAAAAGAACGGAATGCGAATGAGGACGCCAAAAAAATCTTGGGGAGGGGGCCTAAGGCCCCCGGGATCGCTCCTTATTTACAGCTCGTTAGCACGAACTATTTGATACGTGACTTTCAAAACCATATAGCTTGAATTTGTTGACAAATTTATCTAACAATAGAAAGACCTACCTAATGCAGTCTAACTCCTGTCTAGTTCTGCTTCTCTCTACGCGAAGACCAACAGTATTTGAGTAGCGTTGAGGAGACATTGGTATCCTTGCAGGCAAAACAAATACCTAAAATTATGAGACAATGAGGATCAACAAGATAAATGTAATCTTTAGAATATGATAGTTTCAGGTTTATAGCATAAGAAATTATTTTTATAATTATTTTTATTCATCTATTGAGAAAAAATTGAAACTGTTCCAAATATGCATAAAATGGTAAAAAGCTTATATGCATAATGCATAGCAAAAGCACGATTTAAGAGAATACATTATAAAATACAATGAAATTCAACTGTCAGAAGTACATGCTTTCTTGGCTAGTTAATCAGCATAAGGATTTTAATGAGATAATGAACTAAAAGTATACAAAGAAATCACCTTTCAGAGAGTTAACGCAGGTTAATTAATTAGGGAAAAGCTGTGTCGCTTAAACTTATGAATAATATTCAAGTTGACCGTAAACTTGAATTTATATTGCTCGAATGACCGTAAACTTGAATTTATATTGCTCGAATGACAATTTAAATATCAAAAATATTTTCATGACATAAAGCAAAAAGCCACGTAAGACTATTCTTTGTTAAGTTTTATTATTCTGAATTAGAACGCATTATTTTAATTGTATTATCTTACTAACCTCTCCTTGTTTGATAGTGATTTTCCGGGGGATTCCTTTTTCCATTACATACAAATCCATATCTCCATTCTTCATATAGAAAAATTGGTCACAGTTGGTTATGCGATAATCTTTACGAAGTCTTGGACCTCCAACACAGTAAACTTTCAGCTGACCTTCATGCCTAAGAAAGATGTAAAATTAATTCATATATAATCCCCTTAACATTAATACTATGGAACCATGAGCTATTACACCTATATAGTTCTGTCCTTTTGCAATTCATAAATCTTTCAAAGGGATACTAAAATTTTTGCCCCAGTTATTTCTGTTCATTTATACCTACTCAATATAAGTTTGCTCGAAGGATGGCAGGTTTTTCATGATTCATCAATGGCACGGGGTCCTTGTCGCGCGGACTGCTGGCACGAGGTATGATCTTTCTGACTCTTTTTATATGAATTCTAAGTTTGCGGTTGTGGGGGGACGCGATAGGCTGGCAGCTTTGAAGGGGAAACCTCTAAGCCTTTGGTTACTTTCTGAAACTTTTGATGTTTTTGGCCAAAGAGAAAATAACACTTTTTCAGAAATAAAACCGTCATCGTATGTTTCTCCTGATGAAATAAATAGACTTGAAGATAATTCGAAGAGAATTGGATTTATAAAAACGCAGGGACTAATTAGTTCTATTGATGAACTAACCAGATTATTGCCAAGAAATCAAATTGATATTTTGGGAGTTTGTGAAACATTCATCAGTGATGCGACAAAACATAATGTTAAAATTCCGGGATATACTTTCATTGAAAAAAGTAGACAAAACCATGGAAAAGGTGGCCTCGGGCTATTTTTGAAAGAAGGAGTGCATTTTAAACGTCTGCCAGAGCTCGGAAAATATGACGTTGAAAAATTGTGTGAAATTTCGGCTGTTGAATGTCGGGCCGGAACCAAGAAATTACAAATGTGTCGTTTATAGCCTCCGTTGGCACCAATCCCGCTTTTTCTGCAGTCTTTGGAATCCTTATTAGCATCTTTAGACGATAAAGATGTTGTGGTCATGGGGGATTTTAATATAAATTTACTGAAATATGATGAAAATACTCAAACAACCGAATTTATTTCTCTAATGACATCAAAATCACTGATTCCCTCATGTACAATCCCAACGCGGGTTTCACTCACTAGTGCAACTCTCATCGACAACATATTTTTAACAACACCAGCCATGTCTTCACAAGTTGTTTTAACGGATTTTCTGATCATTTTTTGTTAATTTCCGATGTGAAATATCAGCTTCAAACAAAAAAAAAGCACCAGAAATATCACACCGGATTATCAATAAAAAAATCTGGACTGTTTAAAGGATAAATTGAATATTATCGATTGGTCTCGTGTATTTGATGCTGAAGAAAAAAACTCTGCACTGGCTCATTTTTTCGAAAAATTTAACGCTGCTTTTGATGAGTCATGCCCCAGAGTAACATCACGAAAAGGAAAATATAATCAACCCATTCAACCGTGGATATCGCCCTCCCTTTTGACCTCAATAAAACAAAAAAACTGTCTTTATAAAAAATTGTTATCATTCCCAAGCGAAGAAAATAAAACAACTTTCAAAAAATACAAAAATCTACTTTCAAAAATAATACGTAATGCTAAAACAAAATTTTATTTTGATTCTTTTAGAGAAGTAAGCAAGTCACCAAAGAAAACTTGGGAGCTAATCAATTCATGCTTAAATCGATCACAAAAAACTTCTACACCATCAGAAATAAAGGACGCTCATGGTCATATAATTGAAAGGGAGCTAGAAATAGCTAACTACATGAATTTGCATTTCGCGTCAATTGGACAATCGGTAGCCAACAAGCTCCAACATAACCTGCCCCATGGTCAATGTGATTATCGTGCATACCTTGTAAAGCCTTCTGTAAAATCTATGTTTTTAACACCGGTAACAGAGAAAGAGCTTGCCAATATTGGTAAGCTTTTAAAAAATGGGAATTCCTCGGGGATTGATGAATCGTCTACGAACATTGTGGAAGTTATTTTACCGAGTATAAATAAAGTAATGTGTCATTTGATAAATCTGTCATTTAGATCGGGAACTTTTCCGGATTCATTTAAGAAAGCGAAGGTGATACCACTGTATAAAAGCTCTGACCGGAGTAATTGCACGAATTACAGACCGATATCTATTCTTTCAGGTTTTTCTAAATTAACGGAGCGATGTTTTTATAATCGAGTTTATAATTTCCTTATTTCGAATGATTATTTTTCAAAAAATCAGTATGGGTTTAGAAAGGGATATAGTACACAGGACGCTATCCTGACAATGGTCCAATTTATTCACGAATGTCTTGATAAAAAAATGATTCCGGCAAGTATTTTTTTGGGTCTTGAGAAGGCATTTGACACGATTTGTCACGAAATATTGTTGTTTAAATTAAGCCATGGCGGGATACGAGGACCAGCGCACGATTTTATCGCATCTTACCTAACAGGTCGATCCCAAGTAACAACTATCAATAAAACAGTTTCGGATCCATGCTTATTGCCCAATATTGGTGTTCCTCAGGGTTCAATTCTGGGACCACTGCTCTTCCTAATATACATAAATGACCTTCCATCAGCAACAGAAACCAACAGCCTGAATGTCCTTTTCGCCGATGATACCGGACCAACACTTGCAGGGAAGTCGGAAGATGATGTCAAAGAGAAGCTGCAAATCGTGTTTTCCCAGCTGATTGTATGGCTAAAAGCTAATGTTTTGTCATTGAATGCCGCCAAAACGAAATTCATCATTTATAGTAGACTTGGACACAAAGCAAAAGAAATTTCAGCTATAATTGATCAGGCTACAGATATTCGAATTCAAAGGGTAACTTCACTCCGGTATCTTGGTATAACTATTGATGAAAATCTATCTTATAAAGAACATTGTAATAGATCACGCGTTAAAATCGCCCAAGGAGTTGGTGTAATGAGGAGGCTTCAGCATTTTTCCCCTATGAAGTTCTACGACTCATTTATTTTGCCTTGGTGCATTCCCATCTTACGTATTGTCCCCTGATTTATTTAGCAACTTTCAAATATCATATAAAACCGACACAGACTCTTCAAAACCGGGCTCTTCGAATTTTGCAAAGATATTTACCGTCACCTTCTTCCTATCCAAATAAATCTAAAACTGAAACTATATATTTATTAACTAATATTTTGCCTGTTTCAGAATTATTCACTCTTCATTCTTTTTTATTCAAGGTAAAATATAACCGCTCAGAACTGCCTTCGTACTTTCGTACGAGAAATTTTTTCCCTGAGCAACCTGACCATGTTTATGAAACCCGTAATAAATGGAGAATGCAGCACCTGAAATTAACCACTGAGAGATCACGGTTCTCGCCATATTTCTCGATCATGGGTTCATGGCATCTTTATCTACCATATATTGACTACAGTAAATCTCTCCCACATATTAAAAAGCAACTTCATTCTATCCTTATAAATAAATTCAAGAATCAGTGATAAAAAAAAATCTTAAAGTGAATAGTTGTTTGTTTGATATTGATAAGGTGGGCTCATTTTTTTTTTTTTCAAATAAGTTGCCGGTCATCGGTCACCCTCGCTTGCACACTGTTTTTGTTTTGTTTTTCGGATTGATATTTGCCAAGTGTCAGTTGTTTTGTGGGTGGGTTCCCGTCTAGTGGTGAGTCGTGGATTTATTTATATTTATTTTATGCATTTGTTTTTGTTTCTTTTTTCAGTCAAATAGGTGTGCTATATTGTTATACCGGGTCTTTGTCAATCGACCTTGTGTCTCCGGCTTGACCCTTTTTTTTTATATTGTGTGTGTTGTACAGAAGTTTAAATAAAAATCTTGAATCTTGAAAATCCTAATGAAGGAGATCAAGGAGACCCGTAATCCTCTGAATATTCATTCACTTCATAAGAAAAAGGAGACATTTGGAATTTTTTTTTTAGATAGTTCCTTTAGGACTCTCGTACATATTGAATTTGATTACTTAATTTTCATCAAGATCCCACCCTTTTTGGGAGAGTTTCATTCCTATTTCTAAAGTTATGCAAATTTTCATGGGCTAAAAGATTTTAAAGAGTTACTATAAAATTAAGATGTGTTGCATATTGAGAATCAGCAAAAACAATTGACCTAGCTTTATAAGATTACTTTTCATTTTTGCTTTGTTATTAAAGTTTGTTTGACCTAAAATATGTCTGTTTTGTTTTGATCCATTGCCACTAAACTATACTTTATTTGTTTTTTTTACACCCTAACAGTTCTCTTCTGCTTTATTTTCCCTCATGACAGGGGTGGGGCTGTGTCGATCAAAGGAAGAGGGGGGCTGAAGGACAAACCGTCCCTTCAAAATAGAAAAAATTATCTTACGCGTCGTTTTAGAGAAATTATTGCGAACATTTTTTCCTTATCAAACAGTTCGTGTAACGAACTGTAGTAAGGAGCGACCCGGCTCAATAGTAAACGAAACTCTAAAAAACGGAGCTTCTATGCTAAAAGATATATCAAAAGAATCAGATTTTCATGCTAATTTTAAATATATAAGTTTCATCAAATTTACTCTTTGTCATCAAAAGTTACGAGCCTGAGAAAATTTGCCTTATTTTGGAAAATAGGGGGAAACACTCCCTAAAAGTCATAGGATCTTAACGAAAATCACACCATCGCATTCAGCGTATCAAAAAACCCTATAGAAAAAATTTCAAGGTCAAATCTACAAAAATGTGGGATTTCGCATTTTTTTTGCCAGAAGACAAAATCACGGGTGCGTGTTTATTTGTTTGTTTGTTTTGTTTTTTTTCCCCAGGGGTCATCGTATCGACCAAGTGGTCCTAGAATGTCGCAAGAGGGCTCATTCTAACGGAAATGAAAAGTTCTAGTGCTTTTTATAATTGAACAAAAAAATTGGAGGGCACCTAGGCCCCCTCCCACGCTCATTGTTTCTCCAAAGTCAACAGATCAAAATTTTGAGATAGCGGAGATGATTGATCATCTGTCAATTTTGACAGATGAGATTTTGAGATAGGGGAGGGGGCTATGTGGGTGGATCTTTCCTTGGTGAAATATATCATGGGGGAACAGAAATTCAATGAAAAGGGCGCAGGATTTTCTAAAATTACTATAAAAAAAAACCAATGAAAAAATAAACATGGAAAAGTTTTTTCAATTGAAAGTAAAGAGTAGCATTGAAACATAAAACGAACAGAGATTATTACGCATATGAGGGGTTCTAAAAATACTTTAGCATAAAGAGCGAGGTATTTAGGAGGAGATAAATACCTCGCTCTTTATGCTATAGTATTTTTAGTAATTTCAATTATTTATTCTACGGCCTTTCTGATTCAGGGGTCATTCTTAAAGAATTGGGACAAAACTTACGATTTAGTGTAAAGAACGATGTATTAACGAGGGTACAAACCCCCTCATATACATAATAAGAATTAAAGAATATAAAAGTTTGTTACGTAAGTTAATTCTTAAGTTACGAATATTTTTTACTAATAAAAAAATTCGTGAAAAATTAAAATTTATAGTTGCCTTTTTATGTAACCGTTTGTTGCCTTTTCGTTTAACTAATAAAAACGAACGTTTTTATTAGTAAAAAATATACGTAACTTAAGAATTAACTTACGTAACAAACTTTCATAACCTTATGTTTTTATTATGTATACGAGGGGGTTTGTACCCTCGTTAATACCTCGCTCTTTACACTAAATCGTAAGTTTTGTCTCAATTCTTTAAGAATGACCCCTGAATCAGAAAGGCCATAGAATAAATAGTTGAAATTACTAAAAATACTTTTGCATAGAGAGCAAGGTATTTATCTCCTACTAAAGACCTCGCTCTTTATGCTAAAGTATTTTTAGAACCCCTCATATGATTAATAATCTCTGTTCGATTTAAGTTTCAATGCTACTTCTTCCTTTCATTTGAAAAAACGTTTTCATGTTTATTTATCATTGTTTTCTTATAGTAATTAAATAAAAAAAAACAAGTTTTTTCAACTGAAAGTAAGGAGTGACATCATAACTTAAAACGCACAGAAATTACTTCGTATATGAAAGAGGCTGCTTCCTCATCAACGCCCCGCTCTTTACGCTAAAGTTTGACTCTTTCTCTCAATTCTCCTTTATAAAACAGTAAAAAACTTTAGCGTAAAGAGCGGGGCGTTGATGAGGAAGCAGCCTCTTTCATATACGAAGTAATTTCTGTGCGTTTTAAGTTTTGATGTCACTCCTTACTTTCAGTTGAAAAAACTTGTTTTTTTTATTTAATTTCTGAACGTTTTTGAATCAATGCATGTTTTGATTTTGGCTCTCCGCAGAGGAATAATCAAAAACGAAATTTGCATATTTTTTTTTTTTTTGGCTCAATGGCTTTCTCATAATTTTGATCGAATGATTTTGAGAAAAAAAAGAGCGGGGGACGAAGCCTAGTTGCCCCCCGATTTTTTGGTTAATTAAAAAGGCAACTAGAACTTTTAATTTTATTTATTGGTAAAAGATTTACGTAACTTATAAATTAGCTTACGTGAAGAACTTTTGTATTCTCATGTTTTTATTACATATATGAGGAGATTCGCCCCATCGTCAGTACCTCGCTCTTTACACTAAAGCTTAAATTTTATCCCAATTCATTAAGAATGACCCCCTGAATCACAAAAGCCGTAGAATAAGTAGTTGAAATTACCGAAAATACTTTAGCGTAAAGAGCGAGGTATTAGAAGGAGGTGAGCCCCTCATATGGGTAATAATTTCTGTTTGTTTTAAGTTTTATTGCTGTTCCTTACTTCCAGCTGAAAAAGCTTTTTCACTTTTAATTTTTAATTGTTTTTTTTTTTAAATAATGCTAGTAAATCCTGCTCTCCCTTCATGGAAATTTTCTTCTCCCATTACAAATTCTCGAAGGAAAGTTCCCCCAGCATATCCCCCTCTTCTCAACCCCTCCCCCAAACCAAAAAAATCCTCTTGAAAACGCCTGTATACTTCCCAATAACCATTACTATATGTAAGCACAGGTCAAAGTTTGTAACTTGTTGCCCCTCCAACGGGGACTGTGGGGGAGTAAGTCGTCCCCAAAGACCTAGTTATAAGGTTTTTCGACTACGCTGAATAAAATGGCTATCTCAGAATTTTGATCCGTTGACTTTGGGAAAATAATTAGCGTGGGAGGGGGCCTAGGTGCCCTCCAATTTTTTTGGTCACTTAAAAAGGGCACTAGAACTTTTCATTTCCGTTAGAATGAGCCCTCTTGCAACATTCTAGGACAACTGGGTCGATACGATCACCCCTGGGAAAAAAAAAACAAAAAAAAAAAAAAAAAAAAAAAAAAACAAATAAACACGCATCCGTGATCTGCCTTCTGGCAAAAAATGCAAAATTCCACATTTTTGTAGATAGGAGCTCGAAACTTCTACACATCTGATGGTGTGATTTTCGTTAAGATTCTATGACTTTTAGGGGGCGTTTCCCCCTATTTTCTAAAATAACGCAAATTTTCTCAGGCTCGTAACTTTTGATGGGTAAGACTAAACTTGATGAAACTTATATATTTAAAACCAGCATTAAAATGCGATTCTTTTGATGTAGCTATTGGTATCAAAATTCCATTTTTTAGAGTTTTGATTACTATTGAGCCGGGTCGCTCCTTACTACAGTTCGTTATCACGAACTGTTTGATGCTAGAAAATCCTGCGCCCTTTTCATTGAATTTTCCTTCCTCCGTGACAGATTCCTCCAAGGGAAGATCCTCCAACATAGCCCCCTCTCCTCAGCCCCACCCCCAAACAAAATAAAATCCCCCTGAAAACGTCTTTACACTTCCCAATAACCATTACTATATGTAAACACTGGTCAAAGTTTGTAACTTGCAGCCCCTCCCCCAGGGATTGTGGAGGAGTAATTCATCCCCAAAGACATATTTATTATGGTTTTTGACTATGCTGAACAAAATGGCTATCTCAGAATATTGATCCGTTGACTTTCGGAAAAAAATGAGCATGGGAGGGGGCCTAGATGCCCTCCAATTTTTTGGTCACTTAAAAAGGGCACTAGAACTTGTCATTTCCGTTAGAATGCGCCCTCTTGCGACATTCTAGGACCACTTGGTCGATACGATGACCCCTGGGAAAAAAAAACAAAACAAAAAAACAAACAAATAAACACGCACCCGTGATTTGTCTTCTGGCAGAAAATACAAAATTCCACATTTTTGTAGATAGGAGCTTGAAACTTCAACAGTAGGGTTCTCTGATACGCTGAATCTGATGGTGTCATTTCCGTTAAGATCCTACGACTTTTAGGGGGTATTTCCCCCTATTTTCCTAAATAGGGCAAATTTTCTCAGGCTCGTAACTTTTGATGGGTAAGACTAAACTTGATGAAACTTATACATTTAAAATCAGCATTAAAATGTGATTCTTTTGATGTAGCTATTGGTACCAAAATTCCATTTTTTAGAGTTTTGGTTACTATTGAACCGGGTCGCTCCTTACTACAGTTCGTTACCACGAACTGTTTGAAACCTATCTTCTCAATATTTATTAGAGTTATTATCTAATTTAAAAATAATTGTAAACCTGTTGAATTTCGTTTTTTCTTCTTTTTGTTCCCTTTTGAGCTTTGTTGCTCTTTCTTATCGACATCCCATATCTCTATGTGTGTTCCCACCTTTCTCTCACTGGCATTTTTTTTAAGACCTTAATTTTATTTATTTTCTTCACACAAAAGCTTAAGGCGATAAATTTTCCTTAGGTTGCTTATTTTATTCTGCGCTTGTTTAGTGCAATACATTGATTGATTGATTTAATTGCTTTCTATCTGTTTTAGGAATTTAGTAAACTGGCAACGTTTCAGATAACGCATCAGCGATCTAACAGTTTTAAGTGACGTAATCAAACAGTTCGTGGTAACGAACTGTAGTAAGGAGCGACCCAGCTCAATAGTAAACGAAACTCTAAAAAACGGAATTTCGATGCTAAAAGATATATCAAAAGAATCGGATTTTTATGCTGATTTCAAATATATAAGTTTCATCAAATTTAGTCTTTGTCATCAAAAGTTACGAGCCTGAGAAAATTTGCCTTATTTTGGAAAATAGGGGGTAACACCACCTAAAAGTCATAGGATCTTAACGAAAATTACACCATCACATTCAGCGTATCAGAGAACCCTATAGCAATAATTTCAAGGTCCAATCTACAAAAATGTGGAATTTTTGTGCGGGTGCGTGTTTATTTGTTTTTTTGTTTTTTGTTGTTTTTTTTCCCAGGGGTCATCGTATCGACCAAGTGGTCCTAGAGTGTTGCAAGAGGGCTCAGTCTAACGGAAATAAAAGTTCTAGTGCCCTTTTTAAGTGACCAAAAAATTGGATGGCACCTAGGCCCCCTCCCACGCTCATTTTTTCCCAAAGTCAACGGATCAAAATTTTGAGATAGCCATTTCGTTCCGCATAGTCGAAAACCATAATAACTATGTCTTTGGGGATGAATTACCCCCCCAAAGTCCCTGGGGGAGGGGCTGCAAGTTACAAACTTTGTCCAATGTTTACATACAGTAATGGTTACTGGGAAGTGTACCGACGTTATCAGGGGGATTTTTTTTAGTTTGGGTGTGGGGTTCAGGGGAGGGGGGTTACCACGTTACCACGTTAACACGAACTGTTTAATCTTGCCAACTTAATTCTGTGTGTGGAGATGTTCCGGGGTATCGTCCGGAGAAAATTTTTATTGTGCTTTGATCTCCGGGCGAAAATCTTCATGGAAGAGGGGATTTCCAAAGTGGTTGGAAAATTGATTAAAGATTAAAGTATTTTTAATTGGAAGTATTCTAAAGACAATTTTTCAGAATGAATTGTCTGCAAGAACTTTTACGGAAAGGAGGGGGATTTTCAGCGAGGATGGAATTGTCTTGAAGTAATTTTAAGGGGGAGGGGTGTATTTTTAATGGTAGAGGAACTTCCACGGAGGAGTTTCCCGTGGATAAAGGGAGTTTTTCATAGAAGGTAAGCCAAATTTACCGGCATTACATGAAAACCAATCGGAAATTAAATAAAAAAAAATAAGTTTTTGCAAATGAAAGTAATAAGCAGCAATAGAAATCAAAACGGACAGAAATTATTCAGTATATGAAGGGGTTGCCTCCCTCCTCAATACGCTGCTCTTTACGCTAAAAATTGGCTTTTTGTCCCATTTTTTTAAGAATGACTCCTGAAACACAAGGGCCGCTTAATTAGAATAGGAAGCTTTTTAAAAGTGCTAAAAACTTTAGCGTGGAGATCTAGGTATTGAGGAGAGGGGCAGCCCCCTCATATACGGAATAATTTCTGTTCATTTCGAGTTTTAATGTTGCTCTTGGAATAAACTTGTTTTTAATTCAATGACAATGTGTGTACTTTTTCAAATAATATTAAGCTATAATATTACTATTTGGAATTTCCCACTTGTTCAAAATATGAAGGAATATAAATGAAAAATGTATAGAAATTCAGAAAATCATAAAATACGGTATTAAAAAACTGGCTTTATTTTATTTATTACTTTTTGAATGGTATTTCTACATCCAGTTTTAATTATGAAACTTACCTGTTTTACTTGTTGCTAGACCAGCTTTTGGCATTAAACCTTTATCGTACTTTTTTTTATAGAATAACTTATATATAAACAAAAAAATGTTCAATAAAGTATCAGTTTAGCTTCAGCTTTCTAACTAAAAACAATCAAAATGACTACTAATTCAGAGACGTTTAGAAGGAAGAAAAATATCAACCAATTCCTCAAAGAAAATAAAGAAGTATTAAAGCCAGCCTTTTGTGCCAAAATGTTGTAAGTACCTATTCTATTATTTTACATAAACTGTTCTGAAACCAATCAGAACAAGTCCATGAAAAAAAAAACAATAAGCTGTATTCCTTGCTGGTATAGATGGAACTAGTATTTTATGTTATTAAACAAAAAAAAACAAGTTTTTCAACTGAAAGAAAGGAGCAATATTAATACTTAAAAAGAACAGAAATTATTACGTTTACAAGGTTGATAACCCCCCTCTTCAATACCTCACTCTTTACGCTAAAGTTTTTCGACATTTCAAAAAAAAGTTACTTATTATTTTAATTAAATAACCCCTTTGTTTCAGGAGTAGTTTTTAAAGAATTGTAAAAAAACTTAAACTTTAGCGTAAAGAGCGAGGTGTTGAAGAGGGCGCAATCCCTCTCGTATACGTAATAATTTCTGTTCGTTTTAAGTTTTAATATTGCTCCTTACTTTCAGTTGATTTTTTTTATTTCATTTCTGATCGATTTTCAAATAACGCCAGGAAATCTGGCTCTGCCTCCACGGAAAAATCTCCCTCCCACGGAAATATCCTTTGGACAACTCAATGCTGGTGAAAATTTACCCGGACAATTAACCTTAACAGCCCCAGGCGTAACATTGATTCAGTAAAGAGAAAGCAAGACATATAAAGAAATGTCGTAAAAACATTCTGGCAAATTCCCTTAGTATACAATTTCCCCAAAAAATTTCACCCCCGGATAATTCTCTCTCCCTGTAGAATTCTCCCCATGCAAAGTCCCCCGGCAAAAAATTGTCTTCCCTTCCTCACCCAAAAATGTATGCATACTTTCCAAAATAATAATACTATACAAATACTATACGTAAACAATGGGCAAATTTTATAACTTAAAGACCTTTTCCCAGGGGCTATGAAGGGTCATGTTATCTCTAAAGACATAATTTTTAGGCCTTTCAACTATGCTGAACAAATTGGAAATCTCAGAGTTTTGATTGAACGACTTTGGGAAAAACCTGCCATGGGAGGGGCCTAGTTGCCCTCCTATTTTTTGGTCACTTAAAAAGGGCACTAGATTTTCGTTGTAATAGTTCACTCTATTATAAAGTTTGACTCTTTGTGACAGTTCTGCTTTTTGAAACAATGAAAAAAAACTTAAAGCGGGGGCGTAAAGAGCGGGACGTCGAGGAGGGGATAGCCCCTTTCATATCCGGATTAATTTCTGTTCGTTTTAAGTTTTAATATCGCGCCTTACTTTTAGTTGAGAAGTTTGTTTTTCATTTAATTTTTGAACGTTTTCGAATTAATGTATGTCTTGATTTCCCACACATGAATAATTAAAACGAAATTTGCATATTATCATTTTTTTGGCTATTTGGCTTGGTCATAGTTTTGACCGGACGATTTTGATAAATAAAGGGGTGGAGGAAGAGGCCTAGTTGCCCTTCAAGTTTTGGTTACTCAAAAATGCAACTAGAACTTTTTATTTTTTCTACGAAATGTTTTTATTAGTAATAAATATACGTAACTTACGAATTAACTTACGTAACGAACTTCTATATTTGTATATTTTTATTACGCATATGAGGGAGTTAGCCCCCTTATCAATACCTCGCTCTTTACACTAAAGCTTGAATTTCGTCCCAATTCTTTAAGAATGACCCCTGAATCACAAAGACCGTAGAATAAATATTTAGAATTACTAAAAGTACTTTAGCGTAAAGAGTGAGGTATTGAGGAGGAGACGCACGCCCTTATATACGTAATATTAGCTGTTCGTTTTGGGTTTTAATTTTGTTCCTTACTTCCAGTTGAAGAACACTTTTCTTTTATTTATTTACTCTATGTTTTTTTATAATGCTAGAAAATTCTGTGCCCCCTTCATGGAAATTTTTTGCCTCATGATAAATTCCTCCACGGAAAGATCCTTCCACATAACCTCTTCTCCCATACACCCCCTAAACCCCCAATATATTTTTATGGTCACTTAAAAAGGGTACTAGAACTTTTAATTTCTGTCAGAATGAGCCTTCTCGCAGCATTCTAGGACCACTGGGTCGATACGATCTCCCCTGGAGAAAAAAACCCAAAAACGAATAAATACCCATCTGTGATCTGTCTTCTGGCAAAAAATACAAATTCCACATTTTTGCACATAGGAGCTTGAAACTTTTATAGTAGGAAACTCTGATACGCTGAATCAGATGGTGTGATTTTCGTCAAGATTTTATAGCTTTTAGGGGGTTTTCCCCTATTTTCTAAATTAAGGCAATGTTTCTCAGGCTCGTAACTTTTGATGGGTAAGACTAAACTTGATGATACTTATATATTTAAAATCAGCATAAGAATACGATAGTTTTGATGTAAATATTAGTATCAAAATTTTGATTTTCGATTTTCGTTTTACCGCGAACTGTTTGTTCTACTGTTTTTTTTTCTTCATTTTAGGCTGCCTTCACACTATTTTTCATTTTAGGTCATTTTTCTGGTTTCCATCCGCTCTGCTTTGTCGGCTTCGCTGCGAGGCTATTCTTTTTTTGCCAGTTTGTCTCGCAAAAATAAAACTTAGCTTATGAAATTAGGCAAACCCAGATAACACTTACATAGACATGTTAAAAACATTAAAATGTCTTTAAAAGAAGTAAAAAACGTTCCAAATTAATGCAAATGGACTTATTCAGATTAAAGAATTTAGTGCTTTGGGCTCCTATAACCAAAGAAAATCCAACAACTGTTCTCTTCAGTAGCACTAAATTTATCTCTGTTAAGGCCCGTTCATACTGAGATTTTACTAATACTGAGATTTAGCTAGTGCCTTTTGAGCCAATCAGAATTTTCATATACTTTTTAAACGTTATATCCCGATTCTTTAATGTGGCTAATGACACAAAGGAGCAATGGGTAACCCCCCTCCTATACAGAATCGTTTCTGTTCGTTTTTTTTAATGTTGCTCCTTACTTTTACTTTAAAAAATTTGCATAGTCTTGTTTTAATTTAATTAAATTAAGGTTTACAGTCCCTGTTGCAATTTTTTTATCTTATTTTTATGAAGTCCTTTGGTTTCAATGTTTCAATGCAAGAAAATAATATTGCCATTATTCGATAGCTAGTATTCATATCAGGTCTATTTGTCTATTAAATAAAAAAAACAAGTTTTTTTCAACTGAAAGTAAGGAGCGACATTAAAAAGTAAAACGAACAGAAATTACTCTGTATATGAAAGGGGCTGTTCCCTCCTAAACGGCCCGCTCTTTACGCTAAAGGGTGACCCTTTTTCACAGCTCTACTTTTTAAAACAATAAAAAAAACTTTAGCGTAAACAGCTGGGCGTTTAGGAGGGAACAGCCCCTTTCATGTACGGAGTAATTTCTGTCTTTTTAAGTTTTAGTGTAACTCCCTACTTTAAGCTGAAAAAATTTGCTTTTTTGATTTAATACTACATTAATAATTACCAGACAAAGCTATTGGATCTTTCAACTATGCTGAAAAAAAATGAGTATCTCAAATTTTGGTCAGATAGTTTCGGGGGAAAAAGGGTCGTGGAAGGGGGCCTAGTTGCCCTCCAATCTTTTTAGTTACTTAAAAAGGGCAAATAGGCCTCCTATCCCACCCGTTTTTTCTCAAAATCGTTCGATCAAAACTATCTGAAAGCCATTTAGCCAAAACAGAAATAATATACAAATTTCGTTTTAATTATTCATGTGTGGTGAGCCAAAATTAAAACATACATTGATTCAAAAACGAACTGAAATTATTCTGTATGTACAAGCCCCTTTCAAACAGTTCGTGGTAACGAACTGTAGTAAGGAGCGATCCGGCTCAATAGTAACCAAAACTCTAAAAAATTGAATTTTGATATAAATAGCTACATCAAAAGAATCGCATTTTAATGCTGATTTTAAATATATAAGTTTCATCAAGTTTAGTCTTAGCCATCAAAAGTTACGAGCCTGAGAAAATTTGCCTTATTTAGGAAAATAGGGGGAAACACCCCCTAAAAGTCGTAGGATCTTAACGAAAATGACACCATCAGATTCAGCGTATCAGAGAACCCTACTGTAGAAGTTTCAAGCTCCTATCTACAAAAATGTGGAATTTTGCATTTTTTGCCAGAAGACAAATCACGGGTGCGTGTTTATTTGTTTGTTTTTTTGTTTTTTTGTTTTTTTTCCCAGGGGTCATCGTATCGACCAAGTGGTCCTAGAATGTCGCAAGAGGGCTCATTCTAACGGAAATGAAAAGTTCTAGTGCCCTTTTTAAGTGACCAAAAAAATTGGAGGGCATCGAGAACCCCTCCCACGCTCATTTTTTTCCCAAAGTCAACGGATCAAAATTTTGAGATAGCCATTTTGTTTGGCATAGTCGAAAATCTTAATAACTATGTTTTTGGGGATGACTTACTCCCCCACAGTCCCTGGGGGAGGGGTTGCAAGTTACAAACTTCAACCAGTGTTTACATATAATAATGGTTATTGGGAAGTGTACAGACGTTTTCAGGGGGATTTTTTTGGTTTTGGGGGTAGGGTTGAGGGAGGGGGCTATGTGGGAGGATCTTTCCTTGGAGAAATATGCCATGGTTGAAAAAAATTCAATGAAAAGGGCGCAGGATTTTCTAGCATTACTATAAAAAAACAACAATGAAAAAATAAACATGAAAACGTTTTTTCAAATGAAAGTAAGGAATAGCATTGAAATTTAAAACAAACAGAGATTATTACGCATATGAAGGGCTCTAAAAATACTTTTGCATAAAGAGCGAGGTATTTAGGAGGAGATAAATACCTCGCTCTTTATGCTAAAATATTTTTAGTGATTTCAACTATTTATTCAACGGCCTATTTGATTCAGGGGTCATTCTTAAAGAATTGGAACAAAACTTACGATTTAGTGTAAAGAGCGAGGTATTAACCAGGGTACAAACCCCCTCGTACACATAATAAAAATATAAGAATATAAAAGTTTGTTACGTAAGTTAATTCTTAAGTTACGTATATTTTTTACTAATAAAAACGTTCATTGAATATTAAAAGTTATAGTAGCCTTTTTAAGTAACCGAAAAATTGGAGGGCAGCTAGGCCTCCTTCCCCACCCCTTATTTCTCAAAATCGTCTGATCAAAACTAAGAGAAAGCCATTTAGCCAAAAAAAAAATAATATACTAATTTCATTTCAATAATTTATGTGCGGAGAGCCAAAATCAAACATGCATTAATTCAAAAACGTTCAGAAATTAAATAAAAAAAACTAGTTTTTTAACTGAAAGTAAGGAGCGACATTAAAACTTAAAACGAACAGAAATTACTCCGTATATGAAATGGGTTGTCCCCTCCGCAGTCCCACGCTCTTTACGTTAAAGTTTTAGTTGTTTTAAAAAGTAGAATTGTGGCAAAGAGTCAAACTTTAGCGTAAAGAGCGTGGGACTGCGGAGGGGACAACCCATTTCATATACGGAGTAATTTCTGTTCGTTTTAAGTTTTAATGTCGCTCCTTACTTTCAGTTAAAAAACTAGTTTTTTTTATTTAATCATATACAGAATAATTTCTGTTCGATATAAGTTTTAATATCGCTCCTTACTTTCAGTTGAAAAAACTTGTTTTTCTTATTTAATTTCTGAACGTTTTTGAATTAATACATGTTTTTGTTTTGGCTCTCCTCACTTGAATAATTAAAACAAAATTTGCATATCAATTTTTTTTTTGGCTAAATGGCTTTCAGATAGTTTGATCGGACGATTTTGACAAAAAAGGAGTGGGGTAGGAGGCCTATTTGGCCTCAAATTTTTTGGTTACTTAAGCCAACTAGAACTTCTAATTTTTTAACGAACGTTTTTATTAGTAGTAAATATACATAAGTTACGAACTAACTTACGTAACGAGCTTCTGTATTTATATAATTTTATAACTTTTATGAAAGGGTTCGCCACCTCGTCAATGCCTCGCTCTTTACACGAAAGCTTAAATTTTATCCAAATTCTTTAAGAATGACCCCTGAATCACAAAGGTCGTAGAATAAATAGTTGAAATTACAAAAATACTTTAGCGTAAAGAGCGAGGTATTTAGGAGAAGATGAATTTCCTCATTTCTGTTCTTTTTAATGCTGCTTCTTACATCCAATTGAAAAAAAAAACTTCATCATATTTATTTTCACTGTTTTTTTTTAAGAATGCTAGAAAATCCTACGCCCCCTTAATAGAAATTATCTTCTCCCATGATAAATTCTTCTCCATTGAAATATCATCCCCGTAACCCCCTCCCCAACTCCCTCCTAACAACCAGAAAAAATCCCCCTGAAAACGTCTGTACACTTCTCAATAACCATTACTATATGTAAAAATCGTCAAAGTTTGTAACTTGCAGCCTCTGGGGACTGTGGGGAGTAATTCATGCCCAAATACATAGTTATTAGGTCTTTTGACTATGCCAAACAAAATGGCTATCTCAAAATTATGATCTGTTGACTTTGGGGAAAAAATGAGCGTGGGAGAGGGCCTAGGTGCCCTCCAATTCTTGCGATCACTTAAAAAAGGTACTAGAACTTTTAATTTTCGTTAGAATGAGCCCTTTTGCGACATTCTAGGACCACTGGGTCGATAAGATTACCCCTGGAAAAAAAACACACACGCAAAAAAAAAAAACCAAATAAACACGCACCCGTGATCGGTCTTAAAACAAAAAATACAAGATTCCACATTTTGTAGATAGGAGTTTGAAATTTCTACAGTAGGGTTCTCTGATACGCTGAACGTGATAATGTGATTTTCGTTAAGATACTAGAACGTTTAGGGGAGTGTTTCCCCCTGTTTTCCAGAATAAGGCAAACATTCTACGGCTGGTAAATTTTGATAAATAGGACTAAATTTGGTGAAACTTATATGTTTAAAATCAGCATACAAATCAGATTCTTTTGATGTATCTATTAGTATCAAAACTCCGTTTTTTAGAGCTTTGGTTACTATTAAGCCGGGACCCCTTACTACAGTTCTTTACCACGAACTGTTTGATTATATGTGACCTTTGAAAATTTATTTTGGTATTTCTTAGATTGAAAAATACGTTGAAAAGCAGTGGCTAATGTAGTGGCTGCAGTGACAAAAATGATGTGGGTAACTTTTTAAAGCGAACTCAAATCCCCATATTTTGCCCTGTGGTAAAATTCGTTTTTTATTGCCAGCCCCATATCAAACTAAAATAAAAACTGAGATAGAAAACTTTATGCAATGAACATTTTATATAGGTTTTTATAGTTAGTTTCAGAACTTTGATTTTTCAAAGTAAATGACGTAGCTCATTTTTTCTTTTCAGATACAGACTCATGTTACCAGATTTTTCAGTTTTCAAATGTTTACCAAAAATTAATGATAATTTGAACAAGACGGAAGGGAAATCAGATATTGCACTTTCTGTAGATTTTTGTTGTTTTGGGGGGACATGAGATGAATGCCAAGTATTCCCTCCCCCCTTCTTTTTGTGTCAATGTGGAAGAGGGTTATTTATATAATCCATTTTATTTCAGAAATTAATTTTTATCTTTATTAGGTATGACGGACAATTGAAGGTTTACTGCGTTGGAGGTCCAAAGCTGCGTAAAGATTACCGTATAACCAACTGTGATCAATTTTTCTATATGAAAAATGGAGATATGGATCTGTATGTAATGGAAAAAGGAATCCGCCGCAAAATCACTATCAAGCAAGGAGAGATTAGTAAAAAGAAAAACTATTTTCTAAAGTGTATATTTACTTTGACAGCTTTTATAATATTTTCAAAACCAGATACTAGTAATGCATTGTTATGCAAGCAAAAGAAACTACAGAAACCTAAAATATAGTCAACTTATGTAGTCAACATAGACACTTTTATAGTAAAAAGAAAACTGGAACTTTTATAGTAAAAAAAATTTAGCCCCCTGTAGGTAATGGATCTATATTAATGGAAAAAAGGAATCCGCTGCAAAATTACTATCAACCTTTTTTTTAAACTTTTTTTTAAATATATGGTGTCATGCTAGGATGTTTTTTACTGAGTCTAAACCAACACAGCCGATGTCCTTACTCCCTCATTTAAAGATCCATTTGATAAAACTTTCCGAAATACAGGAACAGCTAGACCTACGTTGCCTGAGCAAGCGTGAAGTGTTGCGGCAACCTTTCTCCGGCTTCGCCGAATAAAGTGTTGCGATATCAACACTTTGGTTTTGTTTCTTTGTTATCGCTTAAACACTGAAGTTGTCACTCTATCGAAGCTTTTAAAACGTTATATTCAAAGAAGAACGCGATCAGCAATCACATGATCAAAGGCTATTCCTCAGCGTTGAAGAAACAACAATAACAAAAGAATATCGAAAGAAGGGACTAAATTAACTTTGCAGCCAGTTGAACTTTATCCTTTTCAATCGTAGACATCGTGCCGGATGAAAACTTGGAGCAATATCTTGTATAATCTAGTTGGTATTATGAAGCTATCCGTAACTTTTTAGGATTAAAATACCATAGGTGACACTAATTATTATAAAACTACCTCATTGTTTTACGTTATCGTTTGTACCCATTGCAAAAGCAAAAAAAAGCAAACTTTCGCATGCAAACCGATTAGGGTTCGCGTAGCGCAGGTGCCGATCTCCTGATTCTTCGCCCTCGGCCGGGGTAAACACTTAAACATTACCCATTGCGTAAACACTTAATTCTAAATTACAGTGAGTATGGGTAGGCTATACCAACTAGCAAGAGTTACAAACCCCTCTTCACTAAAGATGATTGTAGCCTAACAGACGATTATTACTTAAAAGTCCCCTGCATGTCTTGCCACTGGAACCAAACTGGTTACCAAACAGGTTACTGGAACCTGTAAAATTAGAAGAAAATGAATCAAATCAAAAACCAAATTACATAACTTTGCCATATATCCCAAGGTTGTCACAGAAATTAAGGAAATAATTAAAAAAACATAATATAAAAACAGCTTTTAAATCAGGACAAAATATAAGCTCATGGCTAAATAACGGAAAAGATAAAGTTCCAAGAAATATACAACAGGGGGTATACAAAATTCCATGCTCTTGTGGTAAATTTTATTTAGGTAGAACACAGCAGAATTTAAAAAATAGGCTACAGCAACACAAATATGCGATAGATTGCTCGCTAAGACAAAATAAAAAACCTGATACTTTTGAATCCGCTATAGCTGGTCACGTGTATAATTTTCCTCATCATAGTATTTTATTTGATCAGACAAAAATTATTGATAAGTCTGTAGGACTTTTACAAAGTTTCAGAGAAATTATAGATATAAAAAAGATTATCTATAGAGATGAGGGGGAAATTAAAATAAATTTGCATATTTTGCATAATTGTCCTGAAACAAGTAATAACCTTGCGAACGGAGGTCAAAGCATGGTCAATGCTGTAAGAAGTCAACGGACAGCAGCTAAAATAGCAAATGAAAAAATCCATTCAATTTATAATTCATAATTGTGTTTCATTAACCTGTAAGATTTTGATAGGATTTGGGGGTGGGGTGACCTCTTTTTCGTATTGTTACAAGTATTTATATTTTTCATTTTTGATAGATCCCCATTTATACAGCGATTGTGGCAGAGGAGAGTGCCAATAGAAACAATTATTGCAGTTTTTTCTAAAGTTACAGTCAAGTGCGGGAGTGTTTGTTTTAAAAATGTGAGTCCTTGTTTCTTTTATATTTGATTGTTTATATTTTTAGTTTGGTTTAGTTGTCGTGGCATTTTTAAAATGTCTTAAAAATAGTCTCAAATTGTTGTAATTTTCTCCCTTTTTGTTTTTTTTCCGTTGAGAAAGGCTCCCGGAGGTGGGGCCGAAATATTCGGAGTATTTTTATTTTTTGTTAGTTAAAGTGTAGTTTTTATTTTATTTTGTTGTCACTGCTTTATTTAATAAAATTAAACCCGTTTTTTCTTCAATTATTTGTTTCGTAAATGGAAAAGCAGTGTGGTCTAAGAAATTATTCAAATTTATAAATTTATCGGAATTTTTCAGTTTTTGGTGTTTCAATACACATCGACAATGCTAAAGAAGATCAAATAATACTAGGTCAGCAACAACTGTCAGAAACAAAAAAAAACAGAAATTGAGTTTCACGTAAGATAATGTTTGAATAAAAATATGAATCATATGGGTCAAGAATCAGTAAGAATAAAAGCAACAAGTAAAAAGTGATTGATAGCAAAAAGTCATGGAAAAAAATAAAATATAGAACCTGAAGTGCTTTTAAAAAAGTAACATAAAAGTAAATTTGGTAGAAATAATTTTTGAAACGCTCAATTTATTGGAAACACGTGACAATTATCGCCAATGACCATTGTCAGACGACCTTCTAGGGCCAAACGAAAAGCAGGTCATCCCTGAATGGGGTTTGAGGATGTCATAAAAAAAGATATAATGGAAATTGGAACTTCTTGGAAGGTTGTAAAGGGGGAGGCTCTGAACAAATTAGGATGCAAGAGGAGAGTGCGCAGTCGTGTTGTCCTTAGTTGGCTTACTGCTGCAGTGAGTTTTTAGTAGTAATAGTAGTACTTTATTATGTCTGAGCTGGACTTTTGGAGAATATTTGGCCTTTTGAGAATATGTATTTTAAAAAATGACATCTTACGACTGTTTTGTAATACAAACCCTTGGAAAGATGAAAGCTACAATACTAATCCAAAAAGGATGGCTTTACTAGTATATGCATCTACAGGCATATACCATATTTTTTTTTATTGGTAAGCATTATTTATTGGTAAGAAATGTTTATTAGTAAGAAAATGTTTCTATGTTTGTTATGCCAAGTCGCTTAATGTTTTAATTTGAACAGGAAAGTTGAACATTTTAATAATGATCCGTGAGTCTTGCTGCACCTGGTGCTGAGTTTAAGCTATGACGTACTAAAAACATAAATCCTTTATTTGATACTCCGTGCTTGATTTCTTTGAAATATTTTACATGAAAAAAAGGTTTTTAAGCTTAATATGGAAATGGTTTTGATCATTTGTCGATTAAGAATAAATGAATGCTTTATAGCTAAATAATATAGCCTTAATTCGGCATTTGTTCAATTGACACTTAGTTGAGGGTATCATACGATTTTTCCCTGGTACAACATTGAAATGGCACCCCTTTTTCTGAGCAAGAAGGTAATTTTTAGAACGTTTCGAAAAGAAAATCTGCATCCTCTTTTCTGTCAATAGAATTGTCTAGAAATCAAGCCTTTTTTATGGGGTAGCTGTTGGAAGGGTTACTTTTGGGCTTGTTTAAGCTCTTAAGCAATTGAAATCAGCGTGCGACCTTTTTTTTTCTTTCTTTTTTTGGGGGGGGGGATAAATCTTGAAAATCGTTTACTGTAGCAATAAAAAAATATTTTAGCCATGATAAAGCAAGATAAATTACTGTATTAATCAATTTACAAACAACTATCGTAAGTTGTAATTAAAAGGCTGTTTCATAAAATAGGGTTTACCTGTTTTTGATTCTTCAGAAGCGAAAAAATCATCAATAACTGGCTGAATGTCTTTTGGTTCGGTAAATCTGAACCATCTTTCGTACAGAACATCAGAGTTGTCTCTTGTATAAAACCTGAATAAGTTCAAATTTATAAATTTATCGGAATTTTTCAGATTTTGGTGTTTCAGTACACATCGACAAAGTTAAAGAAGATAAGATAATACTAGGTCAGCAACAACTGTCAGAAAAAAAAAAAGAACAGAAATTGAGTTTCACGTAAGATAATGTTTGAATAAAAATATGAATCATATGGGTCAAGAATCAGTAAGAATAAAAGCAACGAGTCTCGTCAATGCCTCGCTCTTTACACGAAAGCTTAAATTTTATCCAAATTCTTTAAGAATGACCCCTGAATCACAAAGGTCGTAGAATAAATAGTTGAAGTTACAAAAATACTTTAGCGTATAGACCGAGGTATTTAGGAGAAGAGGAATTTCCTCATTTCCGTTCTTTTTAAGTTTTAATGCTGCTTCTTACATCCAATTGAAAAAAAAACTTCATCATATTTATTTTTCACTGTTTTTTTTTAAAGAATGCTAGAAAATCCTACGCCCCCTTAATAGAAGTTATCTTCCCCCATGATAAATTCTTCTCCATTGAAATATCATCCCCGTAACCCCCTCCCCAACTCCCTCCTAACAACCAGAAAAAATCCCCCTGAAAACGTCTGTACACTTCTCAATAACTATTACTATATGTAAAAATCGTCAAAATTTGTAACTTGCAGCCTCTGGGGACGCTAAAACGCCTCGCTCTTTGCGCTAAAGTTTGACTCTTTCTCTTAACACTATTTTTAAAACAGTAAGAAACTTTAGCGTAAAGAGCGGGGCGTTGAGGAGGAAAAGCTACTTTCATATACGGAGTAATTTCTGTTCGTTTTAAGATTTAATGTTGCTCCTTACTTTCATTTAAAAAAACATGTTTTTCTTTTATTTAATTTTTGGACATTTTTGAATTAATGCATGTTTTGATCTTGGCTCTCCGCACATAAGAAATTAAAACGAAATTTGCATATTAATTAATTGCGATTAATCGGAGGATTTTGAGAAAAAGGAGCGAGGGAGGAGGCCTAGTTGCCCTCCAATTTTTTGATTACTTAAAAAAGCAACTAGAACTTTCAATTTTTTACAAATGTTTTCATTGGTAAAAAATATACATAACTTACAAATTAACTTACGTAACTAACTTCTATATTCGTATGTTTTTATTGCGTATATGAGCGGTTTCAACCCTCGTCGATACCTCTCTCTTTAAACTAAAGCTTAAATTTGGACCTCTGAATTCCTGAATTCCTAGATTCATAATTCCTAAATCCCAATTCCTTAAGAAGGACCTCTGAATCACAAAGGCCGTAGAATAAATAGTTGAAATTACTAAAAATACTTTAGCATAAAGAGTGAGGTATAATGAGGAGGTAAACCCCTCATATGTGTAATTATTTTTTTTTTCGTTTTAAGTTTTAATGCTGCTCGTTATTTTCAGTAGAAAAAACTTTTTATATGTATTTTTTCATTGTTTTTTCAAATAATGCTAGAAAATCCTGCGCCCCCTTCATTGAAATTTTCTTCCCCCATGAGAAGTTTCTCCATGGAAATATCCTCCCACGTAACACCCCCCTCTCAACTCTTCCCCCTAAACAAAAAAAATCCCCCTGAAAACGTCTCTACACTTCCCAGTAACCATTACTATTGTAAACACAGGTCAAAGTTTGTAACTTGCAGCCCCTCCCGAGGGGACTGCGGGGGAGTAAGTCGTCTCTAAAGACAACTATGGTACTTCAACTATGGTGAATAAATATAATGATGATAGAAGGTAATAAGCTTACCTAAGCTAGTGATTTTACTTTCCGGCAAGAAATTTGAATTAACCTGATGATGACAGGCACAGGTCCTGTCGAAATTATCGTTAGAAGAAAAATCAGTCACCTGACATCCATAGCTTAGGTAAGCTTATTACCTTCTATCATCATTATGTATGAAAGTCAGGTTGGCCTCAGAGAATATAGGTGAATAAATAGCTATCTCAGAATTTTGATCCGGTGACTTTTGGGAAAAAAATGAGTGTAAGAGGGGGCCTAGGTGCCCTCCAGTTTTTGGTCACTTAGAAAGGCCACTAGAACTTTTAATTTCCGTTAGAATGAGCCCTCTCACAATATTCTAGGACCACCCAGTCGATACGATCAGCCCTGGGGAAAGAAAACAAAAAACAAACAAATAAACACGCATCCCTGATCTTTCTTCTGGCAAAAAATGCGAAATTCCACATTTTTGTAGATAGGAGCTTGAAACTTCTACAATAAATTTCTCTGATACGCTGAATCTGATTGTGTGATTTTCGTTAAGATATGTATGACTTTTAGGAGGTGTTTCCTCCTATTTTCTAAAATGAGGAAAATTTTCACAGGCTTTCAACTTTTGATGGGTATAACTGATCTTGATGAAACTATATATTTAAAATCAGCATCAAAATGCGATTCTTTTGATGATACTATTGGTATCAAAATTCGATTTTATAGAGTTTTGGTTACTATTGAGCCGGGTCGCTCATTACTACAGTTCGTTGCCACGAACTGTTTGATGATGAGTCTAAGACTTGTATTTCTTTTGACTCTTCACACATAAGGCTCACACTCCCTATTTGCAACTGGGGCTTCGTGAATAAGTATAGTTAGGAGTGTTTTACAAAATCTACGCTGAAGATTGTAGAATATAGCCAGCCAAGTTTCAAAACATATAAAACCTTAATTCAACGAACTTACACATTATATCTGAATTATTATCAAAGCTATATTGCTCAATTTACTCCAAATTTTATTTTCCTCTTCTTTATCTCTTTCCTCTTCAAAAAATATGATTATACCTCAGATGATGTTTGGCAACTACGCCACTGCAGCTTGTATATTCAAACAGTTCGTGGTAACGAACTGTAGTAAGGAGCGACCCGGCTCAATAGTAACTGAAATTACAAAAAACGGAATTTTGATACCAATAGTTACATCAAAAGAATCGCATTTTTATGCTGATTATAAATATGTAAGTTTCATCAAGTTTAGTCTTACCATCCAAAGTTACGAGCCTGAGAAAATTTGCCTTATTTTAGAAAATAGGGGAAATACCCCCTAAAAGTAATTTAATATTAACGAAAATCACACCATCAGACTCAGCTTATCAGAGAATCCCAGTATAGAAGTTTCAAGCTCCTATCTACAAAAATGTGGAATTTCGCATTTTTTGCCACAAGACAGATCACGGATGCGTGTTTATTTGTTTTTTTTTTGTTTTTTTTTTTTCCAAGGGTGATCGTATCGACTCAGTGATCCTAGAATTTTGCGAGAGGGCTCATTTTAACGGAAATTAAAAGTCCTAGTGCCCTTTTCAAGTAATCAAAAAAATTGGAGGGCACCTAGGCCCCCTCCCACGCTCATTTTCCCCCAAAATCACCGGATCAAAATTCTGAGATAGCCATTTTATTCACCATAGTCGAAAAACCTAATAACTATGTCTTTGGGGACGTCTTACTTCCCCACAGTCCCCATGGGAGGGGCTGCATGTTACAAACTTTGACCGTTATTCACATATACTATACATATACATATACATATATTAGTAAGTGTACAGACGTTTTCAGGGTAATTTTTTTTTAGTTTAGGGGGAGGATAAGCTGAGGAGAGGGGTTACGTGGGAGGATATTTCTATGGAGGAATTTGCCATGGGGAAAGAGAATTTCAATGAAGGGGGCGCAGGATTTTCTAACATTATTTAAAAAAACAATGAAAAAATAAATATGAAACGTTTTTTCAGCCGAAAGTAAGGAGCAGCATTAAAACTTAAAACAAACACAAATTATTACGCATATGAGGGGTTCACCTCCTCGTAATACCCAGCTCTTTACGCTAAAGTATTTTTAGTAATTTCAACTATTTATTCTATGGCCTTTGTGATTCAGGGGTCATTTTTAGGAACTGGGACAAAATTCAAGTTTTAGTGTAAAGAGCGAGGTATTGACGAGGGGTGAACCCCCTCAAATTTGTAATAAAAAACATACAAATATAGAAGTTCGTTACGTAAGTTAATTTGTAAGTTACGCATATTTTTTACTAATGAATACCTTCGTAAAAAATTAAAAGTTCTAGTTGCCTGTTTAAGAAATCAAAAAATTGGATTTTTTTTGGCTTCCAAAAATTGGAAGCCAAAAAAAAATTAATATACAATTTTGTTTTAATTATTTATTTGCGGAGAGCCAAAATCAAAACATGCATTAATTCAAAAACGTTCAGAAATTAAATAAAAATAACAATTTTTTTTAACTGAAAGTAAGGAGCGACATTAAAACTTGAAACGAACAGAAATCACTCCGTATATGAAAGGGACTTTTCCTCCTCAACGCCCCGCTCTTTACGCTAAAGTTTTTTACTGTTTTAAACAGTAGAGTTAAGATAAAGAATCAAATTTTTAGCATAAAGAGGGGGGCGTTGAGGAGGAAAAGCCCCTTTCATATACTTAGTAATTTCTGTTCGTTTTAGGTTTTAATGTCGCTCTTTATTTTCAGTTAAAAAAACTTTTTTTTTCTTTTAATATAATCAAAGAACGACTGCTACATGTGCCGATTTTTTGTATCTTTTTTTTTTAATTGAATTTATTGTTCGATCTTCTCTTTGATGATATGATAGGGCATTTATGTCAAAATTAGTATTATAATTACAGAAGGCAGATGACAGCACTAGTTTTTTTTTTTTTTTTCTTCTTCTTCTTTTTTTTGCTGTGAAGGAACAGAAGGCACCCCAGCTATTAGCAAAATGATTTCTTGTTTTGAGTCCTCTGCTTGGATGCTAGAATCCTCAATAGAATAAAAAAAGAAAGAAAATTAGGGGCTTTTCATTTTTAATCTTTGTTTTTTGTTGCGAATTGACAGTAGGCACGCTAGATATTAGCGAAACGATTTCTTCTTTTGATGACCTCTGCTTGGATGCTGGAATCCTGATTAGAATTTAAAAAAGAAAAAAAGATACGGACCTTTATTTATTTAAATTCAATTTTGAAACGACTCTTTAGTGTCTTGTCTAATTTTTTTTTGAAAGTTTACCCCCAGTTAATTGATGGTACTAGCATGATCACCACTCGGCACAGCTCTAAGAAATTTTGAGCTTACTGAAAAAAAAAAAGAAAATAAAAATGAAACTTGAATTAATAAAGGCATAACAAGAGAATCTGAGAGAGGATATAGAAGTAAAAGAAACTATAAAACAATATAGAAACTAACGACTCTACAAACTATAGACTATATCTATAAACTGTGTCTATAAGCTATAGACTATACCTATAAAGTATAGAACATAAACTACAGACTTATAGCATTTGCTTCGCCATTTCTTGTTCACACTTTGAAATAATGAGTTCAACTTATAAAATCTATTCTGTTAACGAAAAGTCTATTTTCATTCACATATGAATTACCTGTTCTTTTCACTCCAGGTACTCCAACAAACAATTCTAAGCTGATGGTTGGTCCTTATGAGGTTAATGAAAAAGTGTCAGTAGATGAGCCATTTTCACTTGAGCAGTGGCTGGATCGTAACAGCCAAAGGCTTAGTAACGGAAAGCCTGATTTGTTCAAGGGGAATTTTCAATCTCAAATAATTGTATAAGGAACTGGAGAGGATGAAGTTGTCAATGAAGATGCGGACACATTTATATGGGCTATTGTAAGTTCTAATTGCATATTAAATAAAAAGAAATTATTTTCTTCTAAGTGAACGCGAAGAGTGATATTAAATCTGACAACGAACATAGATTACGTTATATATTCAGGGTTACTATACCTATATAGTATATAGCTATATATACTATAGTATATAGTATATAGCTATACCTATATAGTAGACTATATCTATAAACTGTGTCTATAAGCTAGAGACTATATCTATAAACTAAAGAACAGAAACTAACAGATTTATAGCATTTGCTTCACTATTTCTTTTTCACACTTTGGAATAATGAGTTCAACCTATAAAGTCTATTCTGTTAACGAAAAGTCTATTTTCATTCATAGATGAATTACCTGTTCTTTTCACTCTAGGTACTCCAACAAACAATTCTAAGCTGATGATTGGTCCTTATGAGGTTAATGAAAAAGTGTCAGTAGATGAGCCATTTTCACTTGAGCAGTGGCTGGATCGTAACAGCCAAAGGCTTAGTAACGGAAAGCTTGATTTGTTCAAGGGGAATTTTCAATCTCAAATAATTGTATAAGGAACTGGAGAGGATGAAGTTGTCAATGAAGATGCGGACACTTTTATATGGGCTATTGTAAGTTCTAATTGCATATTAAATAAAAAGAAACATTTTTTCTGAATAAACATAAAGAGTGACATCAAATCTGACAACGAACAGAGATTACCTTATATATTAGGGGGTTTTCCGCACCCTCAGACCTTGCATCTTTGCACTATCCTAAGTTCATAATCTATTTATGTTAAGAAGACCTACAACCATTTCCTTCAAATGAAGCTATAACAAAAAGAAAGTGGAAATATTGAAAAAGGGTTAAAACCATAAATGACGAAGTTTTCTGTCTCACTACAAATTTTAGCCGTATGTCTAGAAAACACTGGATACAACAAAATTGGAGAACGAGCTTAACAAATTCTAAAGGAATATTGAGCTAGGCTTAAAATTAAAATTTTTTGATTTATAAATAGTGGTTAAAAATCAATACAATGAAAAATATTTTCTTTTTATTTAAATTATGAATGTTGTGTTGTCCTCTCTGAACTATTTGTCTTTTTTTTTTTATTGTTTTTAATATTTGGTGAATGACGACTTATACCTTCTCACGACACGACTGCCTGTCCATGGATTATTCTTTGCGGTTGATTGTGTATGGCTATGCTGTTTGATCTTGGTAATTGGATAGATGAGTAGGGTTAAGGCCTCATTCAAGTACTGATCTATATTAATTACTAATGTAGGAAAACAGTCTTCCTTTTCTCCTCCGGTCTTTTTTATGTGTGTTTGTGCTGTTGCATTGGTCATTTTTTTTCATTATATATATATATATATATATATATATATATATATATATATATATATATATATATATATATATATATATATATATATATATATATATATATATATATATACTGGACATGTTATTGTGTGACAAATGTTATTGTCTTGACGTTGAAAAATTGTACTGGACAAGATCTTGAAGTATTTGGGTTTTTGTTTACGAGACTTTGTTTGAATTTTTTGTTTCATTGTTTATTGTAAAACAATTCAAACAAACAAAAATAATCAGATTTTGAAAATAAGCAAGGCTCCTCTTTTTTCAGTAGTTTTGAGACAGGCAGTTTTTATATATCAAAATAGTTTATTATATATTATTATAAAAAGTGATGCATATGCATATTATTACATTATTATTGATGCCGTCCTGGCCGAGTGGGTTGGTGCACTGGATTCGGATCCTTTGTCTGAGAGGACGCGGGTTCGAATCCCAGTGTACTCAATTCTTCAGTTTGGGACGGGGGTCAGTGGCGTGACTCTGTAAGCTTAGCCAGAGTCGACTCAGCTCTAAATGGGTACCTGGAGAAATCTGGGGAAGGTAAACAGGAAGGGTGTGCGAAAGCACAGGATGGCTGGCCCCCCCAACCCTCCATTGCACTTCCTGGCTGAAGGGCCAAGAAACGGAGATCAGCACCGCCGGTACGGACTGTAAAGTCTAATGCCGTATCCTTTACCTTTTTTTTGCCTTATTATTGATGCATATTTTTATAAAAGCGGTGCATATGAATTTCTTCTCTTTTTAATTGTATAGCTTCTCAATCTTCCCTGGGATTTCGCCACCCATTAAACTATGCTAACCCAGCAATATGTTCACAATTATAATACCTGTTCATAAAAATTACCAGAAGGTCATTCACCTGGACAAGCAGGGCTCACCCAGAAAAACCCCATTTCACACTTAATCTATCTCATTTGAATAAAGTCCTAGCATTCGGCAGTTCAGGGAATATATCCTAGCTGGTGCCCTTTTTCCAGACTCTTATTCGCAATTTATTATTTATTCCTTAGCTTCCAATATATATATATATATATATATATATATATATATATATATATATATATATATATATATATATATATATATATATATATATATATATATAATGAAAAGAGAAATCATCAATGTAACAGCACAAACACAAAAAAAAGAAAGGAGATAGAAGGAGAAAGGGAAAAACTGTTTTCCTAAATTAGTGGTTAAAACAGACCAGCACCTGAATGAGGCCTTAACCCTACTCATCCATACCACCACATAGGTCAAACAGCATAGCCATACACAATCAACCATAAAGAATAATCCACGGACAGGCAGTCATGTCGTCAATAAGTATAAGTCGTCATTTACCAAACAATAAAAACAATAAATACAAATCTTTATTGGCAACAAAGGCAACAACCCAACACAAGGGCTCATCAGGAGAATACACTTGCCTATAGGGTTTCGGCACTTTAAATTCTCTACCCAGTCAATTGTTGTGCCTACCACAGAATATGCATGGCATCCCCGTGTCAGGTATCACCCCCAAAATACATGCCTATGAAAAAAAGAAACCAGCAAATGTAGAACAACCAAGTAACACCAAAACAAACTTATCCTGTTAATATATTCCTCTTTTTAGCAACAATAGGTTGCTAATATATATATATATATATATATATATATATATATATATATATATATATATATATATATATATATATATATATATATATATATATATATATATATATATATATATATATATATATATATATATATATATATATATATATATATATATATATATATATATATATATAAATATATATATATATATATATATATATATATATATATATATATATATATATATATTTATTGACAATGATTGTTTCATCTAAATGGCTTCTCTCATGTAGACGAAATTTTACAAACAACAAATGTTAGTTTTAGTATTTGATTTTTTTTTCAAACTATGGTTCGATCCCTAGAGCCATTTTGTTTTGAAGCTATAGAACTCTAAAATATTAACTCTACAAACTACTAAATAGAAATTTTTCCAACTTAAATTCCCAACTTAAGAGAGTTCTTAAAAATTGAAGAACTAATCAACGAACTAGGATTAATTTAAAGATAAACCAATAAAATCAAATGGAAACTGGTTGTTTTTTCGATAGAATTAAGTGGAAACTCGTTATTTTTTGTACCTAAAGGGCTGATATCAAATAAATTTTAACAAACTTCTGGTTTATTCCAATAGATTCTAAATGTATTCGTGTTTACACGAAAAAAATTTGTAAGAAGAGTTGGATTTTCTGATTGTCGTATGTATTTTTGCAGCGTGGGACATCCATTCTTGACATTGCTGGTGAAGCAACACGTATTCTTGAAGTAAACGACACAAGTTACATTCGAAGAGGTCGCCGCTATAAAATCATGAGAGAAGATGGCGCTAGAGTCTTACAAATAACAATCCCTTATAACCGAAGCTTAAATGACTGGCAAAGATCTGTTCAATACTAGATTTATTTCAGTTTACTATTTTTTCCTAAGTTTTGGTGTTTGCTCTGTGATTAATCTTGAAAATAAATTAGGTGGGGGAATTCTATTTCATTGTTATTCAATGTAGGAAGATTTTCAAGACATTATAATATTGGTTTGTAAACAATTACCAACTTGAACAATTCAAAACGTGTGTCTCAGAAGTCTTAGGGATTTATATCATCCCTGGAACAATTTTGTTGATCCTTTCAGCTATTTTGGACGCAATAGTTCTCTCAAAATATTGATCAGATGTTTTGGGGCTATGGGGGGTAAGTAGGGAAAAAGGGCAGCGGAGAAGACTGGCTGCTTTCTAATAACTTTCGGCTCTTAAAAAGGATAATATGAAAAAAACTTCGTTTTCTTAAAGAGTTAAAGAGGCTGCGTCCCAAAGTCGAACCTTAAAACGTACAGGAATTGGAAAAGACAGTTGGGGGGCTGCCGCCCCCCAAACCCCCCGCTTTTAACGACTCTTTTGGACAGGTTTTTTTTGTGGGGGGACTTCATTGTTACTAATTACTAGTTTCGGCGCAATGGTTCTCCTGTCCTCTTGTGTTTAACATTTTTCGAAGTTATTCCATTATTCACTCATTTCAATTATTTTTTAATTAAAAGAGGGCCTTTCCGAAGCCAAGAGCGGGGGGTTAGCAAAAAAACAAAAAACCTGTACAAAAGAGTCTTTAAAAGCGAGGGGTTTGGGGGGCGGCAGCCCCCCAACTGCCTTTTCTAATTCCTGTACGTTTTAAGGTTCGACTTTGGGACGCAGCCTCTTTAACTCTTTAAGAAAACGAAGTTTTTTTCATATTATTTCTGTACGTTTTTCTACAATCCATGGTGGATGTAATTTAATAATTCCTGTACTCCTCGTACAGGAATTAGGAGAGGAACCCCCCCCCCCCTCCGCTTTTAAATCATTGTATAAAATAGAAGAAAAAAATAGATAGAATGACCGAAATGTTTCTTTTGCTCATAAGAAGCTAATATTCTGTTATCTCTCAAATGATAAGCTGTCCAGGTGTTATCAAAATTTTTTTGATGTTGTGAAAAAAAAACCTCCCGTAAGGGACTTGAACCCTTGACCCGAGGATTAGTAGTCTCACGCTCTACCAACTGAGCTAATAACTTGCATGTGTGTAAATATAACTTCTCAATAGCTTTTAAAAATTTCAAATTAACATGGGCTCTTATAGAGAGAAATCCGTTAATTAAATAGCTAATGGGTGGTTTCTGGAAAACAGGGAAGGAGTTATCGGATCGAGCTGAAATTTCGCGGATAAGCTCCTGGGCCGTAGGGGACCTTAACTTGTGAATTTCAGCCCGATCGGACAACGTTAAAAGGGGTGGGGGGGGGGGGGGTTGGAGGGTCGAAACTTTCGGGGGGTTAAGATTTTCCTACGAAACTTTCATGGGCACTTACTCGGAGAATTCCGCATCGAATGAGTCTTCGTACACCCAGATCCGATGTCGGATGTGACCTGTAGGCGTCTAGGAAAAAAAGTAAATGAATTTTAAGTGGCTATGCGTGGTTTCTGGAAAACAGGGAAGGAGTTATCGGATCAAGCTGAAATTTCGCGGATAAGCTCCTGGGCCCTAGGGGACCTTAACTTGTGAATTTCAGCCCGATCGGACAACGTTAAAGGGGGGCTTGGGTTGACAGGTCGAAACTTTCGGCCAGATTTTCCCCATGAAGAAAAAGTTGGAGGGGGATGAAATTTTGCAGGTTTCTTAGTTGGAGCTCGGGCTACGAAATGCATCCCTCCCCATCCGTCTGCGACCACTGGAACCGAAGATCGCTTAACATTGTCGTGTGTCGCCTCTTTATAGAGGCACGAGTGTGCCTCCTTGACAATATGACTTTTTATTTTTATGTCAAAGACCTATTCTAATTTAAAGATATTGCATATATCCCCACATAGTGTCTTGTACGCAGACGATAAAATTTTTTAGTTCCCTTAGCTTTTCTTAAGATGTTGCAGATACACTACTACTACTACTAATAACTAACTGCTGCACCAAGCCACCTGAGGCCAACACAGCTACGCACGCTCCTCCTCCAACCTAATCTAGTTAAATCCTCCCTCTTTACATTCTCCCAGAAAGTTCCCATTTCCTTTAAATCTTAATTAGTGACATCCTCCCAACCCAGACAAGGACGACCTGCTTTCCGTGTAGCCCCAGACGGTTGGCCAAAAAGGACAATCTTTGGTAATCTGTCATCCTTCATCCGTAGAACGTGGCCTAGCCATCTCAAACTTTCTTTCATTATGGCCCTAGAAAGCGGGATTGAACCACATTTTTCGTACAACCTACTGTTTGAAATACGGTCAGTCAGCCGGGTACCCAGAACAATCCGTAAGCAATTTCTCTGGAAAACGTCTAGTAAATTTTCATCTGCTTTTCGGAGCACCCATGCTTCAGAGCCATATTTGACCACTGTCATCACTGTAGTTTCCAATATTCTAATCTTGGTTTGCAGACTATTCTTCCAAAATTTTTTTAACTGTGAAAAAACACCCTGAGCCTTAGATATTCTACTTTTAACATCTTCACTGCTCCCACCATCTTTTACTAATAATACTACCAAGGTAACTGAAGCTCCCAACGTGATCAATATGTTCGTTACCTAATGTCACCTGTTCATCTTCACTTATTCCTAGCCTTAGTGACTTAGTCTTCTTATCATTAATTTTCAAGCCTATTTTAGCACCTTGAACTTGCAAAACCTCTATAACTTCATTCATTTTGCTCACACTTTCATCAAGAATGCCTAAATCACCAGCATAATCTAAGTCCAGGAGCGTTTTTCCTCCCCATTTGATTCCATGGTCTCCAATTGCCTTTCCTGTGCTCCTTAAGACGAAGTCCATCAAAATGATCCATATAAAGGGGGATAGAACACAACCCTGCTTAACTCCTGATTTAATACAAAACCAGTTACTAACCTCATTTCCTACCTTAACCGCAGCAGCATTATTCTCGTACACAGCACAAACTACTTTAATGTATTTTTATGGTATACCATATACCAGATTGCAGATACACACTTGTGACAATAATGGTGTACTTTGTATCTTGTAATTTTTTCAACGTCACACTCAACAGTTTCTGGAGATTTCAATTTAATACCTTAAGCCATTGGCGAGGTATTGCAGATAACACTCTTTGACCATCTGGATTCATGCAGTCTTTTGGTTTGTTTCAACACCCCCCATAACCTTGTCCTGAAAATTTCACTTATTCTTCCATCAGATATTGCAGATGCGACCCCCTCCCCCCTAGATTTGAAAATACCTTTTTGAGGGGTATTTCTTGGGAAAAAATCCTCATTATTCTCTCTTTTGTTCTTGTTTTATGGAAAGGCAGTGTGGTCTTCGTCACTATTTTAAAAAATACCTTTTTTCGGTGTTGTTACTGATCGAAAATTTTAAATTTGTCGTTTTATTCTAAATATTCAAACAGTTATAGTATATAAATTTGCTTCCGGGAATTAGTTAGCCGTCACAGCCACTTTTGCACGGGTTGTAAATTATTTGAGCAACTAATTGCTGACATAAGATTTATCTAAGGAGTGATTTTGAGGATAGAATTCAAACTTTAAGAGAGTCTCGGGGGTTAAGTGGCCCTCTAGTTTTGAATTAGGGGAGACTGTAGATGTAAATAGAAAGACACTATGTGTATAGATTATTTAATTAGCTTATCTTAAACATATTGAAAACCACTAGGTGTTTAAGATTAAAATTTACAACTATCATCTTTTAAACAGGTCATATATTGGCTCTTTTAATTGAAAGCACTAAGAAGCTACAGCAAAATATGCCACAATATGACTCTTGTAATAAAATTGTTAGTGAGTATTCGTCGATACTTGAAGTTGTAGCAGAAGTGACGCCCCGTCAGCCCTATGAAGGCTGACAATTATGCAGATGAATAAAATCCACCTTCCCAATTCAATGTAATTTTTAAAGTAGATATGTAATAAAATTTGGCACAACATTGTTATTCAAGAATTTTGAGTAAATATTTTAAGCTTGATCAATATTTAAATAACTAGAAAGATCTTAGTTCACAAGCAGAAAAACTGGAAAAAAAAACTTTGCAAATGTTCTATTATTAACCGTAAAAAATTGTATGTCGTTTGGAAACGACAAAGAAATAATTAAAAAAAAAATTTCAATGTTTTTCAAGGAAAATAAATAGCTATGCTATGTTATAGGCGAGCAGAAATAAAGTCATATTATAATTCCGATTTAAAATGGACAGGAATTAACATCAATGAATGAAGCCCAGAACCAACAAAGACATAATGAATAATCAGGTTAAATTGAAGATAACATAAGTTGGCGCAAAGTAGAGTATGTTTAGCGTCCCCTAAGCCATCTAAAGGCCCGAGGCACACTGTCAGTGCTACTCCTATTCTGAATAGTTTTACATGTTATATATAAAAATATCATATCAATTAAATTTCAGTTTTAAGTAACTTGATCCACTGCAAGTTCATTTCAGTTTAATTTAATAGAAAAACAGCAAATAAATTACTCATATCCTTAAAAAATCGTTCCAAAAGTGCTAGCAGTGGAAGGCTGCATACACCTAAGCATTAAGTAATAAGTAACAGTAAAAAACAAAAAAATAAACAAAAAAAAGAGAAGACAAAAAACACTTAGCCCATAACTATTTGGCCCATCTATGATAATAAACATAAAAAAAAGAAGGTAAGAAAAAACTATAAGCCATCACCTAACACATTTCACTTTGACTAACTTTTAAACTATTCAAGGTGCTCAGCCATCTGAATGCTCCCTTCAACAAAGTTTGACATACCAATTCTGGGAGCCTGGTTGAATTATAGGCCCTGGTTTTGCTTCAATACCAACTTACTAGCGTGACAAGTCTCATGAATCTAGAACAGCCTGAACTAATTCAAAAATATCACGTGACTCGAAAGAATTCGAAGACTGATAAAAATGAAAGTCTGTAACTGATAATTGCTTAGGACTCTTTAGAACTGGTAAATGTCGTAAATTTATAACTTATTGTAATAGAAAAATAGAATAGAAAAATGAACGTAACAGTTGATTTAGAAATGCTGGGAAGAAAGAACAAATCGCACTAATATGTTAAGGAAAGAAAAGGAATCTTGAAACCAATCTTTTGCAAAAAAAAGATGCTGTAAGTAGCTTTTCTTTGTCTTTTCTTTCAACTCCATTCATGGTGCAACAATAGCTCTACCATAGTGAAACTGGTAGCAATATATTACAATTATCTATAAAGTTTCGAAAGATAAATTTTGCATCCAATGAACAACATTATCAATTTGTACTGCAGAATTAAAAAAAAAATTTTCCTCGTAGCTTTCATCCTGGTTGCACTTATTTGTTACAATTCTTTTTAAGTTGAAATTATTAAAAGACTCTATCTCTGCTCATCTTTGGCTTTTATACGACTGTTTTCTTTTCCTTGAAAAACTTTTTCTAAAACTTTTTTCTTAATTATATTAAATAAAAGCTTTTCGTTTACCAATGCAGCTTCAAGAGGACAAAAAAAAACCCTTGAGCCAGCCAGTATCAAAATATTCTCTTTGTATTCTCTTAAAAAAATCCCGAAAGGATTTTAGAAAAGTTGAAATAGGTGTCTCTGCAAGTCAAGTCCAATGAAACACAAAAAACTAAAGAAGCCTGTTATCAAATTTTTCTTCCTGTAGCAATTATAAAAGTTATATGCGATTTATGATAATATAGTTTTGGGTGTTGCGAAAATCAATATATTATGACGTATGAACGCCAGATTTTAATGAAATATTTGTTTTATATACGTTCAGATATTTCAGTACTTAAGTATATAAAAATGCTAATTTAACATGAGATATATCACAACCATTGAAACCGAGGAGGGTCTCCTGTCAGTATAAAGTCACTTCTAACAACAAACGTGTCTGACGCCTGTTTCGTAAAAGATCACAAATTGAGAGAATTTCCTGACCAAAATGCTGTTTATTGGTTATATTTACAAAAGTAAATTCGCTGTGTAGGAGGTAGATGGGGACTGCTGTAACCGTTTCTCAGTAATCAGTTCAAATACTACATGGTGAATTCTAAAAACTGTTTTCCAAATTACAGCTACTTTTAGCTAGACGCTGCACACTGATCCTTAATTATATTGCTGATTTTTTTTTTCTCTCAGTTTTTAACAAATTAATTTGCCTTTTCTTAGGTTTTTAATTGATTACTATAAAATATTTACAAGTGCTAATTATACCTTTTGGCTTACGACAGGATAACATTTGTTTAAATACAACTTTGGTGTCCTTCATGATAGTTAGTTGAAATTTTTCGAGATAGAAGTGATTCAAATTTCTATTGACGATTTCTTTGCTTTATATCAACGGTTTCCAACTGATTTTGGGCCATACGCCATCTAGGCAAGTCAAAAACCTTGATGAGGTTATTTTTAAATTTTGCTATTCAACGTTTTACGTGTATTTACCTGAAGAAACCTTAAAAGTCATTTAACTTGGTATCTTTTTTAGGTCGTCCTCTTATGTTTTATACTAATTAAAAATACTTTCTGAATGCAACACCTGGTATACAATACAACCACATTGCTATGCAGTCATGCATCTTTTTTCCCCTTTAAATATATTTGAATATGACATTATTCACAGGAAATTTTATTTTGTTTTTTTAAATTTAGACTCTGAAGCACATTCAGTCGAATAATGCATGACTTGCCCATAACCAACCAAAATATTGTCATGCCCTACCAGTGGGGCCTCCAACCCACGTTGAGAATCACGGCCTTAGATAAATAAAAAAACAGGTATATTCTATCATTTTAAGTGGCCTATCATCTAGAAAAAGTCACGAATCAATTAGTCACTATAACTTATTTTTCAATATTCTTTTTTATTTGTATAAAAAATTTAAGTACTTAAAATTGTTCTTGGTATATTGCTAAAAATATTAGAATTCCGTCACAAACGGAAATTTATTTTCACTAGTCAGTTGCTTTTAAAGCGTGTTTTAAAACTTTTGGTTTTAAAACAATAATAAATAAAGCAATACTCTAATAAATAAAGTAGTCCATGGCTGCTTATCAACAAGATTTGAAAATTAAGGACTGAAGGAAATAATATAATATAATACTTATTGCAAAAAAATTATAGGGCGATTACAAAAAACAAATGATAAAAAAATTCATAAGAAAATGCACAGATTTTTTGCGTTATGATTTGGTTGCGGCTGGATCTCTTTCATTAATCAAATAGAGTGTTTAAAAGCCAAGTGACTCAGACAACAAGTGAAAAGCCTGGGAAAATCCAATCCTGACGATCAATTTCTTTAATCACTTTATCAAATACCATAACTTCGTAAGGAATGTCTTTGTTGGTTGCAAGTGTTCCTGACTCAACTGCAGATTTGGCTTTCAAATCTGCTATTTCATTTCCAGAGATCCCAATGTGGGTGGGAATCCACTGAATAACTACTTTTTTCTTGTTTAATATGTCTTGTAATTTAGTGTAACATATAAGGACATCTCTATTTGATTTTGCCATAGTATTAGCATTTACAACTGCTTGAATAGCACTTTTGAATCAGAGCAAATAATCACCTTGTCCTCTTCAACAGATTCCTCAATGAACTCCAGCACCTTCTTAATGGTGTAAACTTCTGCCAGAAATACGCTGCTCTCTGAAGGTAGTTTTAAATTTTTTGGACACATTTTTGAAAGGGCACCAAAATACTGCTCCTACATGCTTTTATTCATCTACTTTCGATCCGTCAGTGAATAATGGAAGGTATCCCTTGTACTATTTGTCCATCATCATGCAGAATGCCAAGTCCGCTAGAGTATCTTGGTCCATATTGAATTCTAATCTTGAGCTGATCCTGTTTTCGTCCCATCGTGGAGGGACACCTATTTCACGAACTCTTAACATTTTGGAAAGTACTATATCAATTCCATAACTTCTACAAATTTCTAATGCTGCTTCAAGAAAATTGCATTGATTTCTTGCTTTAGATATATTGGCAGTTGCTTGGTGACCAGGTTTGATGATCTTTGACTTAACTGGGTAGATATTTTCTAAAGGCCAAATCCTCTGTACATATTTTGAAAAATCTGATCTTTCTTCGTGTTTCCAGGTCTGCTAGACCACATTCTGATAGAAGGAAACTAACAGGTGCTGTTTATGCAGTTCTTGCGGCTGAGTTTTGGATTACGTCTAATCTTGCAATGGTTGAATGACAAGCTGTGCCATAAATTGTTCAGCAATACTCCATTTTAGGCAATACGTATTATATATAATGCTGGATCAAAAGTTCTGCTGGTAATCTTCTAGCCATATAGGCCAAACTCTTCATAACATTGAGTCTTTTCAAACATGTTGATTTAAGATACATCACACGGGGTTTCCAGGTAAGTTTATTGTCAACCACTACACCTAGTATTTTGCTTCGCTAACATATTCAACTGGGTGGCCACTTAAGTACAGATCTGGAAGAGTTCCAATTATTTTCCTAGTGATAACAATTGCCTTCGTCTTTGTTGCAGAAAACTTTAAGACAGTTTCTTTGGACCATTTTTCTAGTTTTGCAATGACCTGGGTTATTAGGGTTTTTGTGTGGTAAGTGCCACGCGCCAAGACCCACGCAGTATTGTCATCTGCAAAATTAGCTCCTCCATCATCCTTCATGTTGATAGGAATATCGTATGATCCTATGTTGTAAACGTCAGGCCCCAACGCTGATCCTTGAGAGATTCCTCTTTCAGAAAACACTGTTATATTTGAAATTGTTCCACCAAGTCGCACTTTAACTTTTCTTCCTTTTAAATAATCATTTAAAAATGCTACTACGAAAAAAGCTACTGAAAATGCTACATTTAAAAATGTTACTAGGCCTCCAACCATTTTTCTATGAAGCACATTATCCAAAGCACCTTCAATGTCAATTAAAATCGCTGCTAAAATCCACTCATTTTGCAAAAAATCCACCTTCCTGTTTGAGGCACATAAGACTGTCTTCTGCACTTCTATTTGATCTGAAACCACACTGAATGTCTTTCTAAATTTTCTTCTGTTGTATCACAACTACTAGTCTCTTCTTCACCATCCTTTCCATAACTTTCCCCAAAACAGGGAGAAGGGTAATGTATCTATTGTTTTCAATCTTTGATAGGTCTTTGCCAGGCTTTGGTAGCATTAGCAAGTATGGATTCTTATAGAACAAAAACCGAAAAGGTATAAAATATATTTTTTCATGGAAAAGACTTATGTCAATAAAAAACAACCCGAAATTAATTTTAAAACAGTTTCCCAAAACAAGTTTTTCAAAAAAGCAAAGGGTTCCATTCAGCCAAAAATGAATAGAAACCGAAGTCAAATAATCATCCAACCGTAAAACCACCCTAAATAATTATTAATAAATAAATGAAACTTGAAACGACCAGAAATTACAATAAATAGCCTAGTTAAACTAAAACGAGCAAAAATTAGTATGAGTAGAACTCATTGCCCCCCTGGCTTCTCAAGACCAGAACATAATTTGCGCTTTACTAAAAACAATATACGTTTTATATGTTTTGACTTTTTACTTTTATAAACATACAATTATTAAAAGTTTATGGAATAAGTATCAGAATTTGTCAATTGAACTGACAATCCATAGTTTTTTTTTTTTTTTTCTTAAGAAACAGAAGCACTAGTTTTCTATAATCCTACAAATATAGGAAAATATAATTAGTTGTTTTATTTGTACTAGTTTTATTAATATATGTTGGATAGACTGTGAAGCAATATTTTTTTTTTCGTTTCCACTTTCAATTTAGCTCTTTACATCCCTGTGTAAAGTTTTTTACTGTTTTAAAAAGTAGAGTTGAGTGAAAGAGTCAAACTTTAGCGTAAAGAGCAGGGCGTTGAGGCGGGAACAGCCCCTTTCATATACAGAGTAATTTCTATTCGTTTAGTTTAAATGTCGCTCCTTACTTTCAGTTAAAAAAACTTATTTTTTTATTTAATCTCTAGCAAAAAAGGTGAATTGGCAAATTAGGAAAAAAAGAAGAAAAAATAGACCTGGACGAAGCCTAAATGTGTTGCTCCTACAACGTAATTTTAGCCTAATCAATCAGCCTCATGCAATCAATTTTGGCATCAGAACTAGTCTCGGTAGAGAGTTATTCTTAAGCTATCCCTAAGAAGCCCAACATTAAGCTGTGCCTAAGAAGTCTGCTTTGGGACCTTGGACAGTTTTGTTTTTGTTTTTTATTTTTTTTTCTCCCACTTAGTAGACTAGAAAAAATAATCTATGATTTTTTCCAGAGTGTTACTGTAAATATTTGAAATTTTCGGTAAGTTTTGTATTCCTTCTCACCTTGTACGCCGCTCACTACAATCAACTAAAGAAATTGAAAAAGAATAATTAAAGCACTCCGCAATTCAAACATAAAAAAATATTTATCAATACATCTATTTTAAGGCAAAGAGCAAGCTTAACCTGTTTTAAGCAAGCTTAACCACTGCGTAAGAGCAGGTTATATGTTGCTAACTGATGATTCCCAGCACTTTGCCAAAATCAAGATAACTGGAAGTCAAACTTTTTTTTTACGGTCCATCAAAATTCCATTTGTGGGCTTGATGACTCACAAAGATGCTTCCTTTAAAAGAATCTAACCTGTATTATCTCCCAGCCGGAGCTTCCAAGCCCAGATAGATCCTTCCCTCAAGGTATAAGCATTGGTTTAGCTGGAGGAACGAGGTTAACAGGGCTTTCCCCTAGAAAAAATACAATCCTAAATAATAATGTTCGAGAGCGAGTTTAAAGTGAACTCTAACTTAAAACGACAGTTTTCCCCTCCTCAATCTAGACTGATCTTCTCCATGAAACTTAAGAATAATGCCTAACTACTTGAAATGTTGCGAACAAGAATTTCTATAGATTAGTCTAATTACTACTCCAACAAAACATACATACCTTTTAACTTTCAGTTTATATGTAAATTAGAAAATTATTGAAATTGTATAGCCCACGCTAACGGAATACAGAATTTTCTTATGTTTTAACCTCAGGTAATTGCAGTTAACGGAAGTTTCAGGTAACGGAAGTAGTCATACTCGCATTCGTAAGTAATGGCAGTCGTAGTAGCAAGTGGTTGCAGTTGTAGCTAGTCGCATACCCAAGAAGTCACAATCAGAAGTTGTTACGATTGCAATAAGAGGCAGTCACAGTCACTAGTAGTTCCAGATACGAATTTTTCCTGGTTTTTGTTGCTGAGGTCTGACTTTTTTCTCAATATTTTGGGAACGAATGTTCTAACGCAAGAGCATTGTGATGCTTAATGTTGCTATTTTATCATCCAACGTTTGAGATTGAAAGGGTATTGTTTCATTTGCATGAAACACTATAAATTTTAGGTATTTTGCGATTGGCAAGTACTGCCCTTACCAATGCCTTACCAATACCTTACCTTACCAGGTGGCTATAAATAGGGTGCTATAAAATACTTTGAAAGAAATACTCGTCATGTTTTATTGTAAAAGATGGGATGATTAAGGGGGTGGCCCTGAAACTTAAAAATAGTTTCTGTAGTTTTTCAGATTCTAATGGCAAGCTTTAATTTCATTAAAATTAACACCTTTTTAATCTAACGTGTAATGGGACTTACTATAGCCCATATAAAAGTGTATGCGTCTTCATTGAGAACTTCATCCTCCCCAGCTCCATATACGATTATATTGCTTTGGTATTTCCCCTGGAACAAATCAAGCTTCCCATTTCTAAGCTTTTGACTTTTGCGGTCTAGCCACTGCTAGTAATTAGTTATAATTGGAAGCAGTCACAGTCAGAAGTTGTCACAGTCGCATGCATTCGCAGTCACAAGTAGGCCCAGTCACAAATAGGTGCAGTCAAAAACAGTCTTGGTTGCAGTCACAGCAGCAGTAGTAGCAAAAGTAGTTGTAGGTATAGTAGTGGCAGTAGTAGTATCATGGACATAGTGTGTTTTGGATAGTTCAGTACTTCCCCTCGTTCCATCATTCCCTGAGAGTTTCACCCTTATAACCTTAGCCTAAGTAGTGGTAGTGCCTTTTTGTTAGTGTAGCATCCCCCTTAACATGTCCTCAATGATTTCAACGCTTTCGGTTTGAAAACACTTAAATTATAACTAAATTTACTTAGCCTAGACATAGTGAAGAGTTGCTACAACCCTTTAATGGCTTCTCCACCCAGAGTGCTGCAAGAGCAACACTTTGGTTAGGAGTCCAGGGGTCATTATTATAGGATTGGGACAACAAAGTTTAGCGTAAAGAGCGAGGTATTGATGAGGGAGCGACCCCCCTCATATACCTAATAACTTCTGTTCGTTTTAAAATTTAATTTCGCTCCTTCCTTTTTTTTGAAAAATTGCTTTCTTTTTTATTTAATTATACCAAGAGGATTGGGTACTTGCGTGTTATCCTGACCAAGTCATAAGATATGGAAATTATATTTTTGATGATGATATCCATCCTCCCTAAAGCCTTCAGCGCAAGAGTAGTAAGTTATGCTTCGGGTACGTTTTTATAGAAAGGGTGGTCGTATAATCTTTCGAGGGGGCTCATTGAATTGTAAATCAGAAGTTTCAGTCCCCTTTTTAAGAGTCAAAGGGATCGGAGGGTAGCCAGCCCCCACCTCCCTACGTCGTATTTTCCCCAAAAGCATCCGATAGGAATTTTGAGATAACCATTGGTTAAAAATAGTCAAAAGATCATATAACGATGCCCTTTGTGCTGAGAAAATCCCCAAGAGGGGGAAGGGGGTAAGGGCTGTACGTTCTGTCCCAGGAGTATATAAATTTTTTATTGAAGGGGTGGTCGTGTGAACTTCAAAAGAGGCTTATTGATTAGGAATGTATAGTTCTAGTTCCATTTTAAGAGTCTAAAAATCTGGGATATATAGAAACTATATGGAACCAAATCGAAACACACAATGCTCATACAGGTTGTCCAGCGGACGTATGTGATATGCTTCAAGAACGGTTGATGGTGTTAAACTGAAACTTTCAACGTTTCTTGAAAGGGATGCTGAAGAAACCAAAGGTGCTATGCGCATACTGCTACTAATGCTGCTACAACTATTGGTACTACACAAGCTAAGGATATTGAGGTGAAACTTTTAAGGAATATTTAGGCTGATGTTGAACTAAACTAAAACAGGCTATGAATATGTGGACCTTCAAAAAGGTGACAAAGCAATATTTCAAAAATATTTTATATCATTAAGTTAGACCTTTAAGGGTAAATTTTGGGGGCTTTTGAATTAGACAGAATGCACTATTTGTGTACTTTTAATACTGTCACTACAGTTACTTTAACTAATGACCCTAAATGTATTAAAGTGTAACATGTTTGGAACTCTTAGGGGAGGGGGGTCAATTAAACAAAAAAACTGTATGCATGCAGGTTTTCAAAAGGGCATATAAGCAATATCGTATGTAGCACCACTCTTTTAGTTAGTAATTTAGTGTTCAATTCAAAATCTTCTGCAACGCCCCTTGATTGCGGTTTATTTCCTGTAAATTATGCCGAATCTTTCCGATGGCTTGGGATCAATATTTGTAAATCACTCACGTTATTTCGTTTCCGGGCATTGAGTGATATTAAAGAGAAGCTTAAACTGGGGTATGCGAAAATTGTCCCCAACAGGGGAAGATATAATAGAAAAGCACTGGCTAAATTGTTCTCGAGTTTCTGTGACCATGCGGTTTAGTTCCCAGCTGGCCTTCATATCCTTTTTCGATATTGCCGATATTCGAATTATGTATTTCCGATACTGCAAGTTTTTATTGTATCTGCCTCACAGATAAAGTAATAGACAAATTATGTGGATTTTCAGCGCTCCAGATATTGTAAGTGTTTTGTCAGACAAAATAGCCATCTTCAAGAGAATGTTTATGCTACCTTGGGTGTTAAACACCCTCTTATCCGGGTAGCCATAGTGCCTTGAGTGTAATATTTATTTATTTGTGTTGATGTTAAATGTATTTTTTTTCTTTTCTTGTGTTACTCCACTTCATTTCCAGTATAAGGGCTTATAAATAAATATTATTGTTCCCTCCGCAATCCCTCGCTCTTTACGCTAAAGTTTGACTCTTTGCCACAATTCTGCTTTTTAAAACAATTAAAAGCTTTAGCGTAAAGAGCGAGGGATTGCGGAGGGAACAATCTATTTCATATACGGAGTAATTTCTGTTCGTTTTAAGTTTTAATGTCGCTCCTTACTTTCAGTTAAAAAAACTAGTTTTTTTTATGTAATTTCTCAAAGAGGGGAAATCAAACAGTTAGTTTGTTATAAGGAAAACGACACGTATCCCCCTTGAAATTGTGAAATCAAATCGAAAACACACACAAAAAAAAATGGTTAATTATAAACTCACTTTGACCTGTAAAATATCTATAGTGTGATTAACGTTGTTTCTCGCAGTGAACGGAAACAATGTGGGTTTTAAGTTTTAATGTCGCTCCTTACTTCCATTTAAAAAACTTGTTTTGTTTTTTATTTAATTACATCAAAAGAATTGCATTTTAATGCTGATTTTAATTATATAAGAGACATCAAGTTTAATCTTACCCATGACAAGCTACGGACCTGAGAAAATATGCCTTATTTTATGAAATAGACGGAAACACCCCTAACAGTAATAGAATCTTAGCAAAAATTGCACCATTAGATTCAACATATCAGAGAACCCTACTGTAGAAGTTTCAAGCTCCTATCTACTAAAATGTGGAAATTTGTATTTTTTGCCATAAGACAGATCACGGATGCGTGTTTATTTGTTTTTTTTCCAGGGGTGATTGCATCGACCCAGTGGTCCTAGAATGTTATTAGAGGGCTCATTCTAATGGAAAATAAAAGATCTAGTGTCATTCTTAAGTGACCAAAAAATTGGAGGGTAACTAGGCCCCCTCCCACGCTCATTTTTCCCCAAAGTCAATGGATCAAAATTTTGAGATAGCCATTTTGTTCAGAATAGTCGAAAATATAATAACTATGTCTTTGGAGACGACTTAATCCCCCAGAGTCCTTGAGGTTGGGGCTTCAAGTTACAAATTTGACCATTGTTTACAAATTGTATTGGTTATTGGAAAGTGTACAGATATTTTCAAGGGATTTTTTTGCGTTAGGGTGGGGTTGGGTCGGGGGGTGGGGTCATGTGGCAGAATCTTTCCATGGAGGAATTTATCATGAGGGAAGAGAAATTTCCATGAAGGGGGCGCAGGATTTTTTAGCACTATTTAAAAAAAACAAAGAAAAAATAATTAAAAAAAAAGTTTTTTCAACTGGAAGTAAGGAGCAGCATTAAAACTTAAAAAGAACAGAAAATATTACGTATATAAGGGGGTTTGTATCCTCCACAATACCTTGCTCTTTATCGCTAAAGTATTTTTGGGCCTTTGTGATTCAGGGGTCATTCTTACAGACTTGGGCAAAATTCAAACTTTAGTGTAAAGAGCAAGGTATTGACGAGGGGGCGACACCCTCAGATACGTAATAAAAATATACAAATATAGAAGTTCGTTACCTAAGTTAATTGGTAAGTTACGTATATTCATTAATAATAAAAACGTTTGTAAAAATATAAAAAGTTCTAGTTGAATTTTTAATTAATTAAAAATTGAAGGGCAACTAGGACTCCTCCCCCATCCCTTTTATCATCTAGCCGTCCGATCAAAACTATGGGAAAGCCATTTAGCCAAAAAAAAATCTGCAAATTTCATGTGCGGTGAGCCAAAAACAAAACATACTTTAATTAAAAAACGTTCAGAAATTAAATAAGAACGCCAGTTTTTTTTAACTGCAAGTAAGGAGTGACATTAAAATGTAAAACGAACAGAAATCATCCCGTAATGAAAGGGTTTGTTCCCTCCCCAATACCTCACTTTCAACGCTAAAGCTTTTTTATTGTTTTAAAAAGTAGAGTTGTGAGAAAGAGCCAAACTTTAGCGTAAAGAGCGAGGCGTTGAGGAGGGGACAACCCCTCCTAAGGGGTGTTTTAAAAAGTAGAGTTGTGAGAAAATGTCAAACTTTAGTGTAAATTGTGAGCTGTTGAGGAGGGGACAACCCCTTTCATATATGGAATAATTCCTGTTCGTTTTAAGTTTTAATTTCGCTCCGTATTTGCAGTTAAAAAAACCGGTTTCTTAAAATTAATTGCAGATAAGAGCTTGAAACTTGTACAGTAGGGTGTTCTGATGGGTTGAATCTGGTGGTGTAATTTTCATTAAGATTCTATTACTTTTAGGGGATTTTTTAGCACTATTTAAAAAAAACAAAGAAAAAATAATTAAAAAAAAAGTTTTTTCAACTGGAAGTAAGGAGCAGCATTAAAACTTAAAAAGAACAGAAAATATTACGTATATAAGGGGGTTTGTATCCTCCACAATACCTTGCTCTTTACGCTAAAGTATTTTTGGGCCTTTGTGATTCAGGGGTCATTCTTAAAGACTTGGGCAAAATTCAAACTTTAGTGTGAAGAGCAAGGTATTGACGAGGGGGCGACACCCCTCAGATACGTAATAAAAATATACAAATATAGAAGTTCGTCACCTAAGTTAATTGGTAAGTTACGTATATTCATTAATAATAAAAACGTTTGTAAAAATATAAAAAGTTCTAGTTGAATTTTTAATTAATTAAAAATTGAAGGGCAACTAGGACTCCTCCCCCATCCCTTTTATCATCTAGCCGTCCGATCAAAACTATGGGAAAGCCATTTAGCCAAAAAAAACTGCAAATTTCATGTGCGGTGAGCCAAAAACAAAACATACTTTAATTAAAAACGTTCAGAAATTAAATAAGAACTCCAGTTTTTTTAACTGCAAGTAAGCAGTGACATTAAAATGTAAAACGAACAGAAATCATCCCGTAATGAAAGGGTTTGTTCCCTCCCCAATACCTCACTTTCAACGCGACTAAATTAGGGCCCTGATTATCGAGCTTACCATCGTCACGGTAGCCACGAAGGAGTATGTTCTGCGCCAAGCAAAGTTTAATTGTTTCCACAATGCTTGTAAATTGTTAACGAATCTGGTGTATTTGTTTCATTCTTTCAGAGTCCAAGGCATTCCTGACATCTTGATGGTCCTGCTTGAACGAAGCTAAAAGTGCTGCAGCTCTACACTGGTAATTCGTATGATACAGTGTTTTGGTATGTTGTGTAAGTGCACCATTTTTTCCAGTCAGATTTGAGTATTTCTTCAATGGTTTTAAGATAGTCGATCCATTTTTGCCCACCACCCTCACCCCCAGAAAAAGCTGACCACCCTCCGCCGATATAGGAGATTCTCATCAAACAGTTCGTGGTAACGAACTGTAGTAAGGAGCGACCCGGCTCAATAGTAACCAAAACTCTAAAAAATGGAATTTTGGTACCAATAGCTACATCAAAAGAATTTAATTTTAATGCTGATTTTAAATATATAAGTTTCATCAAGTTTAGTCTTACCCATCAAAAGTTACGAGCCTGAGAAAGTTTGCGTTATTTTATAAAATAGGGGGAAACACTCCCTAAAAGTCATAGAATCTTAACGAAAATCACATCATCATATTCAGCGTATCAGAGAACCCTACAGTAGAATTTTCAAGCTCCTATCTACAAAAATGTGGAATTTTATATTTTTTGCCAGAAGGCAGATCACGGATGCGTGTTTATTTGCTTTTTGTTTTCCCAAGGGTGATTGTATCGACCCAGTTGTCCTAGAATGTTGCGAGAGGGCTCATTCTAACGTAAATTAAAAGTTCTAGTGCCCTTTTTAAGTGACCAAAAAATTGGAGGGCACCTAGGCCCCCTCCCACGCTAATTATTTTCCCAAAGTCAACGGATCAAAATTCTGAGATAGCCATTTTATTCAACGTAGTCGAAAAACCTTATAACTATGTCTTTGGGGACGACTTACTCCCCCACAGTCCCCGTGGGAGGGGTTACAAGTTCAAAACTTTGACCGGTGCTTACATATAGTAATGGTTATTGGGAAGTGTACAGGTGTTTTCAGGAGGATTTTTTGGTTGGAGGCAGGGGTTGAGAAGAGGGGGATATGCTGGGGGAACTTTCCATCGAGGGATTTGTCATGGGGGAAGAAAATTTCCATGAAGGGAGCGCAGGATTTACTAGCATTACTTAAAAAAAACAATGAAAAAATAAATATGAAAAAGTTTTTTTTTCAGCTGGAAGTAAGCAGCAGCATTAAAACTTAAAACGAACAGAAATTATTACCCATATAAGGGGCTCACCTCCTCCTAATACCTCGCTCTTTACGCTAAAGTATTTTTAGTAATTTCAACTATTTATTCTGCGGCTTTTGTGATTCAGGGGTCATTCTTAATGAATTGGGACAAAATTTAAGCTTTAGTGTAAAGAGCGAGGTACTGACGCGGGGGTGAACCCTCTCATATATGTAATAAAAATATGAGAATACAAAAGTTCTTTACGTAAGCTAATTTATAAGTTACATATATCTTTTACTTATAAAAAGATCCGTAAAAAACTAAAAGTTCTAGTTCCCTTTTTAATTAACCGAAAATTGGAGGGCAACTAGGCTTCCTCCCCCGCTCTTTTTTTCTCAAAATCATTCGATCAAAATTATGAGAAAGCCATTTAGCCAAAAAAAAAAATATACAAACTTCGTTTTAATTATTCCTCTGCGGAGAGCCAAAATCAATACATGCATTGATTCAAAAACGTTCAGAAATTAAATAAAAAAAAAGTTTTTAAAATGAAAGTAAGGAGCGACATTAAAACTTAAAACGAACAGAAATTACTCCGTATATGAAAGGGGCTTTTCCTTCTCAACGCCCCGCTTTTTACGCTAAAGTTTTTTAATGTTTTAAAATGTAGAGTTAAGAGAAAGAGTCAAACTTTAGCGTAAAGAGCGAGGCGCTGAGGTCGAAAACCCCCTTTCATATACGGAGTAATTTCTGTTCGTTTTAAGTTTTAATGTCGCTCATTACTTTCATTTAAAAAAACTTGTTTTTTTTTTAATTTAATTATGACACAAACACTACACCAAAGTCCCTCATATTCTTGGTGACGGCTGACCGCAAGCCAGGTTCAATTTTGCTCCTTACTTTCAGTTGAAAAAAACTTGTTTTTTTTTAATTTAATCATAGTCAGGAGGCAGTGTCAAAACTAGGACAATTTTCTTGAATGACATGCAGAAATTATTTTTGTTCTTGAAGGCCACAGGGTATATTTAAGGTATATTACAGGGTATATTTAAGTCAAATCACCAATTAGAAAAGACCATTTCCCAGTTGTGTATTTTCTTATCAACGACAGAAAATGTTTAAGCGGTAGCTGTGCAGAATTTTGGCTCAGGAACAAATTTTTGTATTCATTTTTTTTTTTCGGAAAAATATTCAAGAAAGGTTATCAAAAGTTCAGATCAAACACGTCCAGATCTCCGAAAAATGGAAAATCTATTAAAAATAAGGACTAATTACGAATAACACTTATATCTGCTATAGAGATTATCTTTTCATATTTCATATAGCAAACTAATTTTTCATATTAGTTTGCTATTCATATTTTTGCTATTTCATATTTTTCATATTTCTATTCATATTTATTTTATCATTTTCTATTCATATTTTCTATTCATATTTTCTATTCATATTTTCTATTATATATCATTTTCTATTCATATTTTTGCTATTTCATATTTTTCATATAGCAAACTAATTTTTAAACATAAATCTAACGCAAACAAAGTTGGAAAAAAATATTTAACAAGGGTACTGAAGCTTAAAGGTACTGAAGATTAAAATCCGATATCAGTGAGAACTTTCCCAGTATTTCCTCGTACAATAATTCAACCTTTTATAGTTTTTCTTGAAAACGAAAAATCTAGATAAAAAACTTATCGAAAGGTCTTTTTAAGACAATTAGCAAGTAACAAATCGCTCTTGTTCGACAATTAAATTAAAAAAAAAAAGTTTTTTTTAACTGAAAGTAAGGAGCGACATTAAAACTTAAAACGAACAGAGATTACTCCCTGTATGAAAGGGGCTGTTCCCTCCTCAACGCCCCGCTCTTTACGCTAAAGTTCGACTCTTTCTCTCAACTCTACTTTTTAAAAGAGTGAAAAACTTTAACGTAAAGAGCGGGGCGTCAAGGAGGAGCAGTCCCTTTCATATACGGAGCAATTTCTGTTTAACTTCAGTTAATTAACGTGTTTCTTTTTTATTTAATTTCTAAACGTTTTTGAATTAATGCATGTTTTGATTTTGGCTCTCCGCACAAGAATAATCAAAACGAAGGTAGCATATTAATTTTTTTTTTTTTGGCTAAATGACTTTCTCATAGTTTTGATCAGACGATTTTAAGAAAGAAAGAGCGGGGGAGTAGGCCTAGTTACCCTCGAATTTTTTTTTTATTTAAAAAGGCAACTAGAACTTTAATTTTTTTACGAACGTTTGACGACTTACTCCCCACAGTCCCCGTGGGAGGGGCTACAAGTTACAAACTTTGACCAGTGCTTACATATAGTAATGGTTATTGGGAAGTGTACATGCGTTTTCAGGAGGATATTTTGGTTGGGGGAGGGGTTGAGAAGAGGAGAATATGCTGGGGGAACTGTCCATCGAGGAATTTGTCAAGAGGAAGAAAATTTTCATGAAGGGAGCGCAGGATTTACTATCATTATTAAAAAAAAAACAATGAAAAATAAATATGAAAGTTTTTTCAGCTGGAAGTAAGGAGCAGCATTAAAGCTTAAAACGAACACAAATTATTACCCATATGAGGGGCTCACCTCCTCCTAGTACCTCGCTCTTTACGCTAAAGTATTTTTAGTAATTTCAACTATTTATACGGCTTTTGTGATAGAGGGGTCATTCTTAATGAATTGGGACAAAATTTAAGCTTTAGTGTAAAGCGCGAGGTACTGGCGAGGGGGTTGGTGCGCTGGATTCGGGATCCTTTGTCTGAGAGGACGCGGGTTCGAATCCCAGTGTACCCAATTCTTCAGTTGGGACGGGGGTCAGTGGCGTGACTCTATAAGCTTAGCCAGAGTCGACCCAGCTCTAAATGGGTACCTGGAGAAATCTGGGGAAGGTAAACAGGAAGGGTGTGTGAAAGCACAGGATGGCTGGCCCCCAACCCCCCATTGCACTTCCTGGCTGAAGGGCCAAGAAACGGAGATCAGCACCGCCGGTAGGGACTGTAAAGTCTAATGCCGTATCCTTTACCTTTTTTTACTGGCGAGGGGGAGAACCCCCTCATATATGTAATAAAAACATGAGAATAAAAAAGTTCTTTACGTAAGCTAATTTATACGTTACGTATATCTTTTACTAATAAAAAGATTCGCAAAAAACTAAAAGTTCTAGTTGCCTTTTTAATTAACCAAAACATCGCAGGGCAACTAGGCTTCCTCCCCTGCTCTTTTTTTTCTCAAAATCATTCGATCAAAATTATGAGAAAGCCATTTAGCCAAAAAAAGAATAAATATGCAAATTTCGTTTTAATTATTCCTCTGCGAAGAGCCAAAATCAAAACATGCATTGATTCAAAAACGTTCAGAAATTAAATAAAAAAAAGCAAGTTTTTTTTTAACTGAAAGTAAGGAGCGACATAAAACTTAAAACGAACAGAAATTACTTCGTATATGAAAGGGGCTGCTTTCTCATCAGCGTCCCGCTCTTTACGCTAAAGTTTTTTACTATTTTAAAAAGAAGAGATGAGAGAAAGAGTTAAAACTTTAGCGTAAAGAGCGGGGCGTTGATGAGGAAGCAGCCCCTTTCATATACGGAGTAATTTCTGTTCGTTTTAAGTTTTATGTTGCTCCTTACTTTCAGTTAAAAAAACTTGTTTTTTTATTTAATTCATAAAAAAGGCGATCCGTCTGAGATAAGTTATTATCGTCCAATCTCACTTCTCCCAGTTATATCTAAAGTGCTCGAGAGAATTATATTCGGACGTCTTTCTCCCGTTTTATTTGGGATTCATTCTTCAGATTCGTTGATTTCTCCTCATCAATATGGCTTCCGTTCCAAATTTTCAACTGCTCATGCACTAATAAACGCCACACAGTTTATACGTTCCCAACTTGACCTTAAAAATACTGTATTGGGCTTATTTCTGGATTTTTCTAAGGCCTTTGATATGGTTGATCACAGTGTTTTATTAAGTAAACTCAACAACTTAGGGATTCGTGGAGTTCCTTTCTAATGGTTTGGCTCTTATCTCTCTGGTAGAGTACAGAGTGTGAGTCTGGGCGGGGTGACTTCACATCCCCTACCTGTCCGGAGGGGCATCCCACAGGGCTCTGTTCTTGGTCCAATACTTTTTCTCCTTTATATTAATGATTAGGTTACGGACCTGGGTCCATCAGTGCACCCAGTACTTTTCGGTGATGATAGCAACTTTTTCATCACCGGTCCTAATTTACCATCCGTCGTCGCCTCTACTCAAACCCTTCTGAATAGAGTACAGGAGTGGTGTCTCGTTAACTGAATGACCATTAACAGCAAGAAAAGTCAGGTTGTATTATTTAGAACCCCTTACAGAAAAAATGAAGCTCAGCAAGCACTTGGCCTAAAATATTCTACCAATCTCCTCCCACAGGTCGAAGTTGCCAAGTTTCTTGGTGTCCACATAGACGCCTCCCTATCATTTGCAACACATGTGTCCTACATAAGAGCCATAATCTTGCGACAGGTAAGTATGATTAAGCGTGTGAATTATTTTCTTCCTCCCGATATCATTGTCACCCTTTATTACTCTTTTATTTACCCATATATCTCATACTGCGGATCTGTTTGGGGTAACACTTATCCCTCAGTTACCAATAAATTAAAATCTGCCCAAAACCGTGCCGTCAAAGCAGTTTTTCGGCTGCCCCGACTATATCCCACCCAGGACTTGTACTCCGATTTTGGTATTATCCCTTTTGAATAAATCATCAAAAAATTAAATCTATCCCCTTCATACTCCGCTTACCATAAAAATCTTCCTCCCCAATTATTATCTTATTTTAATAGCAATAATTCTGAAGGCCTCTGTATCCGTTCATCCAACCGTTCTTTCATTGTCCCCAAGTGTGTCTCTAGTTCTGCCCAGCGATCCCCCATTTATAAATCTATACTTCAATGGAATATAATACCCTCCAGTGTCGAGCTATCCACAAGTTTTCGCTCGCTGTATAACCATGTACTAAAATTTTGATATTATAATTCTCTAAATTCTTATTCAATTTGCTTTATTTACTCATTTTTCTCTTTTCTTTTTTTCTCTCTTCTTCATCTTCAATTTTTTTGTTGTTATGGTCCTCAACAAGTTCGCTTCCAGGATCTTTATTATTATTGGTGTTATGTTTTTTTTTTTATTTGAATAAATTGAATTGAATTGAATTGAAATATCCTGCGCCCCTTCATGGAAATTTTCTCCATGGAAAGTTCCCCCCACTTGAACTCTTCCCTTAGCCCCATCCCCCAACAAAAAAACCTGAAAACGTCTGTGCACTTCCCAATAAGCATTACAATATGTAAACACTGGTCAAAGTTCGTAACTTGCAGCCCCTCCCACGGGGACTGTTGGGGAGTGAGTCGTCCCCAAAGACATAGTTATTAGGTTTTTCGACTATTCTGAGTAAAATGGCAATATCTGAATTTTGATCCGGTGACTTTGGGAAAAACTGAGCGTGGGAGGGGGCCTAAGTGCCCTCCAATTTTTTGGTCACTTAAAAAGGGCACTAGAAATCCTAATTTCCGTTCCTATCTATTGTTCTAATTTTCTAGAATCTGGAGATATTCTAGGACCACTGGGTTGATACGATCACCCCTGGAAAAAAAGAAAAACAAATTAATACACATCCGTGATCTGTCTTGGGGCAAAAAATAGAAAATTCCCCATTTTTGTCGATAGGAGCTTGAAACATCTACTGTATTGTTCTCTGATACGCTAAATCTCATGGTGTGATTTTCGTTAAGATTCTATGACTTTTAGGGGGTTTTACCCCCTATTTTCTAAAATAAGGTAAATCTTCTCAGGCTCACAACTTTTGATGGGTAGGTCTAACAATCAGCATTAAAATACAATTCTTTTAACTATGATAAAAAAATTCCGTTTTTTAGAGCTTAGGTTACTATTAAGCCGGATCACTCCTTACTACAGTTCGTTACCACGAACTGTTTGCAAAGTAAGAAGATGAAAGCTGAATTTTCATTTAATTTGATTAGAATTGGGATAAGAAAACTTTGAGAGAAGAATTTCAAATTACTTCTTCCAAAACTGCTCATTGCGATTCATACAGTTTATAATCAGGCTCATAACGAAATCAACAGCTTTATCTGAATGATGCTCCCCAAGAAACAATGTGGCAAAGAAAAAAAAAGTTACTACCCGATTAAAGGTGACTTTTCAGTTTTCAGTGTAAAATATTGTAAATATTAATTTTTCAGAAAGGAATTTCAAAAGCGCGATGGTGAAGGCTCAATTGAATTTGATTTGGCTTCGATTGAAGCGAAACCGAAAAATATATTAGAAAAAAAAAGCTTGAAAAAAGAATGCGACTGAAATTCAAGTCTAGGATATTAAATTTTGAATCGATGTGTGTGTGTGTGTGTGTGTGTGTGTGTGTATGTGTGTGTGTGTGTGTGTGTGTGTGTGTGTGTGTGTGTGTGTGTGTGTGTGTGTGTGTGTGTGTGTGTGTGTGTGTGTGTGTGTGTGTGTGTGTGTGTGTGTGTGTGTGTGTGTGTGTGTGTGTGTGTGTGTGTGTGTGTGTGTGTGTGTGTGTGTGTGTGTGTGTGTGTGTGTGTGTGTGTGTGTGTGTGTGTGTGTGTGTGTGTGTGTGTGTGTGTGTGTGTGTGTGTGTGTGTCTGTGTGTGCGTCTCCGAAGACTGGCAGCGTCCCTTTCCCCCTTTTTCCCAAAGTTATCCGATCAAAATTTTGAGGTAGTCATTTTGTTCAGAAGTCCAATCATTTTGCCTCTAGGGATGACACGAACCCCCACAGCCCTGGAGAAAGGACTGAAGTTCGTCTTTTGTTAACATTAGTATTTCTTTTTGAGAAGTATAAAGACAATTTTTGGAGGGGGTTTTTGCGGGGAGGTTTTCCAGGGGGAGAGTTTTCTGTAGAAAGCAAAGTTTCCAGGGGCTAACTTTTCAAGGAATATTTTACGAGAGAGGGAAGTTCCAGAGTTCTTATACGAAATTATTTATATTTGTCTTACTTTTCGAGGAATTCTACGCGGGATGATGCTTCCATGTAGGAATTTTTTATCGGGGAATTAAAAAAACAACTTTTTTCAACTGAGATTAAGAAGCAATATTAAGTTTAAAATAGCAGAATTTGTCCTTGAATAATTGGGAATGCCCCCTCCTTAATACCTCACTTTTTACACTAAAGCTTGTTTTTTTGGTCCCAATTCTTTAAGAACGAGACAAGGGCCTTTTAATTAGAAAAAAAAACAGATTTTTTGGAAGTACTAAAAACTTTAGCTTGAAGGGTGAGGGATGGAAGAGGGGATGACCCCCCTGCATATACAAAGTAACTTCTGATCGTTTTGTTTTTAATTTTGCTTCTTACCTTCATTTGAAAAAAAACAGTTCTTTTTTAATATAAGGAAGGTTAGGATGGCTAGATCTCCGTTCTACGAATGAAGAAACACAGCTCCCACTGTTAGTTTATTTTTCAATAATGAAGCTCGAAGTTCAAAATATCTTTGATGATCATTTCAGCTTCGATTACAAGGAATTATTATTTACAAATACTGCTTGCAATTACAAATTAAGAAAGTTAACATCTTTTTTTTGCTTTTCCATACAATTAACAATGAAAAATGATGCATTAAACTCACCATATCAATAGAATGCCAAGTATAATGCTTCTAAGCCTTGACTTTATAGAGCATATGAAGGGAATGGAATTTACTTTTACATCTCTTGAACCACCTCTATCCCCCCCAAAAAAAACATCACCTAAACTAACAACAACTCACTGCAGCACCAGGCAAGCTTAGTCACCTACAATTTTCTTTTAGTCCTTTTTAATGACTTCCCCCAAACCCTTTTGTGGACCACCTGTTATTCCTTTGGCCCAAGATCGACATACGAAAAACACAATTTTCTGTAATGTGCAATTTGAATTCGTAAAACCCAACCACCTTATTAATTCTTTCATTGTAACTATGGAAAGTGGGACTGAACAAGACTTCTTTTATAGCCTACTTTTTGTTTATACTGTCAGTCAGTGTTAAATCTTGTCTTAGACATGGCCTTTTGAAAACATTCCTTCGAAAACACGTATCAGAGCCGTACTTGAGTGCTATCATAACAACGGCTTTCGATGAATTAATCTCAGGCAGCAGAATTATTTTCCTATTCTTCCACACTTTTTTTGACGTGAAAAAAAAAATTAGACGCTTCAGCTATTTCACTTTTTAATGTCTTCACTGTATCACCATCCTTGTCAATAGTACTACCCAAGTAAGTAAAGTTTTCCACTTGATCGATTTTGTCGTTACTCAACATCACACCTTCATCCTCATTTATTCCTACTCTAAGCGACCTAATCTTCTTAATCTTAATTTTTAAAAATATTATTATATCCTGAATAATCAAAACCTTCCAAAATTAATTCATTTCGCCATTATTTTTATCTTGGACGCTGAAATCGTCTGTAAGCCTATAATCAAAGTCTAGGAGAATTTTACCTTCCTGTATGCTGATGATTTAAGCATATTAGATGAAAGTGTGAGCAAAATGAATGAATTTTTAGAGGTTTTACGAGTTCAGGGTGCTAAAATAGGCTTGAAAATTAATGTTAAGAAGACTAAGTCACTAAGGTTAGGAATAAGTGAAGATGAACAGGTGACCTTAGGTAACGAAAAGATTGATCAGGTTGGGAGCTTCAGTTACCTTGGTAGTATTATTAGTAAAGATGGTGGGAGCAGTGAAGATGTTAAAAGTAGAATAGCTAAAGCTCAGGGTGTTTTTTCACAGTTTAAAAAAAGTTTGGAAGAATAGAAAGATAAGTCTACAAACCAAGATTAGAATATTGGAAGCTACAGTGATGACAGTGGTCAAATATGGCTCTGAAGCATGGACACTCCGAAAAGCAGATGAAAATTTACTAGATGTTTTCCAGAGAAATTGCCTACGGATTGTTCTGGGTACCCGGCTGACTGATCGTATTTCAAACAGTAGGTTGTACGAAAAGTGTGGTTCAATTCCGCTTTCTGGGGCTATAATGAAAGAAAGGTTGAGATGGCTAGGCCACGTTCTACGGATGAAGAATGACAGATTACCGAAGATTGTCCTTTTTGGCCAACCGTCTGGGGCTACACGGAAAGCAGGTCGTCCTTGTCTAGGTTGGGAGGATGTCATAAATAAGGATTTAAAGGAAATGGGAACTTCCTGGGAGGGTGTAAAGAGGGAGGCTTTAAATAGATTAGGTTGGAGGAGGAGCGTGCGTAGCTGTGTTGGCCTCAGGCGGCTTAGTGCTGCAGTGAGTTATTAGTAGTATTGACATCTTGTTCTCCTAGTCTTTGCTGTGTTTCTTAGGACAAAATCATTCAGAATAAACTACATAAATAGGGATAGAACACGGACCTACTTAGCTCCTGATTCCGCACCAAGCCACCTACTAACTTTCCTTCTGGCCTCAACCGCAGCAGCATTGTTCTTGTATATAGCACTGATGACTTTATTGTGCGATTCCTAATCTAACTGCGACTGCTGCTGTTGCTTCTTCTGCTACGACTACTGGTTTTTGCTACAACTAGCATTACTACTATTACTACTGCTACTACTACTAACCCAACTATTGATTAAAATCAAAACGTTTAAGTGAATTCAGGCTGTTAAAATAATACATAGATGCAGTATCTCAGTAACAGAATCATTAAGAGAATATTTTGTTTCAGTAACTGAATCAAATAAAAAGAAAAACAATTTTTTTAACTGAAAGTAAGGAACTACATTAAAGCTCAAAACATAAAGAGATTATTTCGTATATGGATTATTTTCTAAAAGCTTCGAATGTGTCATTTTCCATCCGCTAAATCGAATGCCATTCCATAATCCATAAGACTGAGGACTAAAGAGATCTGATTATTCAGACAATTCCTGATTGTTAATCTAGATTTAAAATTAGGTCAATGTATCCTCTTCGCTTCCTATGCCACATTGCATAGATTTAATACATTGCGATAAATTACATAAATTTATCGTAAACAGCTGTAATTAAAATGAAAAACCAAGTGTTGAAACGAGCAACAATTATCAGAAATAAGAGTGGGACTACCACCTTTACAAAGCCCAAAAATTCTAGAATGCCATTGGGTACTAAAAAAAAAAGTGTACATTACGTGACATTTTGATAACACTAGTTTTAAGACTGGTCCTCCTACTCTGCTAGAATGTTTGCAACTGCGATATAATACCGTGCACCTCGAGTTTTTTTTTTTTTTACATTTAATTTTTCACTACTTTCACCATCCTCACTGATAATACCACTACCTAGGTAAGTGCTTCTCCGCCTGGTCATTTTTCACTGGGCCTCATACTACGTCTTTATTCTTTTGAGTTAGTCTTCATGACATTTGATATATTCATTTGCTAGTTTCTTACGAGCTTCTATAAATCACTTAAATTCATCTGATTTTCAGGGAGCACAGGAACGGGAGGCGGTTGCTTTTCAATATATTTTAAACCTTAAAAAGACCACTACAAATTTAAATTTTAAGTCAAAAAAGCCCCTTCAAGTTTTTGTCACTCTCCTTGCATATAAAGCAACCGAAATGTTTTGACAACAGAGGTCTTGCTTCGAACTTTTGTCAGGATGTGTCCAAGGGGTTATCAAGGATATAAAATGGCGTATGGTTACCATCCAAACACTTTGGCTCCAAAAAGTAACTCTTATTACAAAAAGTAACTCTTATTATTTGGAGTTACAAAAGTAACTCCAAAAAGTTACTCTCAACTGAGAGTAAGAAGAAACATTAAACTTACAAGAGCAGAAATTATTCTGGAATAAGGGGGAACTCCCCCTCCTCAATACCTCACTTTCTACACTAAAGTTTGACTTTTTGTCCCAATTCTTTCAAAATGAAACAAGGGCCATTTAACAAGAGCACGAAGAATTATTGATCAGCATTAGAAAAACTAACTGTCTTGGTTCAGAAGTCAATTTTTTTGCCGTGAGCCAATATTCTAATATTACTACTTTGACAGAAGCAAAGGGAAAGCTCCATTTTTTTTTTTTTTTTTTTTTTTTTTTTTTTTTTTTTTTTTTTTTTTTTTTTTTTTTTTTTGGTTATTTGGCCAGGCAACCTTAGCATTACTTAGTAGACTAGAAGAAATAATATAGGATTTCTTACAGAGTATTATTGTATATTTTTTAAACTTTCTATATACTTTTGTATTACTTCTCAGCTTATACGCCGCTCACTACAATCAACTAAAGAGATTGAAAAAGAATAATTAAAGCACTCCAAAACTCAAATATAAAAACTATTTATCAATACATCTATTTTAAGGCAAAGACCAAGCTTAACCTGTTTTAAGCAAGCTTAACCACTGCGTAAGAGCAGGTTATATGTTGCTAACTGCTAGTTCCCAGCACTTTGCCAAAATCAATATAACTGGAAGTCAAACTTTTTTTTTACGGTCCATCAAAATTCTATTTTCGGGTCACCAAGATGTTTCCTTTAAGGGAATCCGACCTGTATTGCCTCCCAGCCGGGGATTCCAAGCCCAGATAGATCTTTCCCCCAAGGTATAAGCATTGGTTTAGCTGGAGGAACGAAATGAACAGGGCTTTATCCTAGAAAACATGCAATCCTAAATAATAATTCTCGAGAGCGACTTTAAAGCAAACTCTTGCTTAAAACGACAGGTTTCCCCCTTCTCAGTCTAGACTGATCTTCTCCCTGAAACTTAGGAAGAATACCAGTCGCAAATAATTGTGGAGTCGCAGTCACAAGTAGTCACAGTAGCAAGCTGTCACAGTCAAAAGCAGCCGTGATCACAACTAGTGGTAGTTGCAAGTAGCTATAGTTGGAAGTAGTCACAGTCACAAGTTGTCACAGTCGCTTGCATTCGCAGTCACAAGTAGGCCCAGTCACAAATAGGTGCAGTCAAAAGCAGTCTTGGTTGCAGTCAAATTAGCAGTAGTAGCAAATGCAGTAGTTGTGTTAGTAGTGGTAGTAGTAGCATCACGGACATAGTGCCTTTTGGATAGTTCAATATTCCCCCCTCTTTCCATCGTTCCCTGAGAGTTTCACCCTTATGACCTTAGCCTAAGTAGTAGTAGTGCCTTTTGGTAAGTTCAGCATCACCCTTTTCGTGTCCTTAATGTTTTAACTTAATATTAGAAACCGTTCCTCAGGTATTGCTGATACGCCCGTTTGAAACCTTGCATGCACATAATTTATTTTAATTTAGTTTAACATCCATCTCAATTTCTCCTAAAGGTCTTACCTTAACGTCCCTAGCCTTACAAGTAGTAATAGCATTAGTTATAGTAGTAGAAGCAGTGGCGGTATTAGTAGCAGCAGTAGTAATATTAGTACGCACAAAGTGACTTGACTTACTTGACTTAAGTCTCACCCATCATCAGAGGATATTTCGAGGCCTCTTCATTCACTATGTTATTGATGTGGTGTTTATATGAGCATCTATATTCAGTCAGGTGTAGAGGTTGATGCAGTTTGAGTATAGAGATGTTTCCTTTCCATCTCTCGGGAGTCCGACATCTGGGGCAAGAGCCATGCACGCGAGCATGGAAGACTATTTTCGAAAGACGGGAACTTTTCCTACGCTAGATGTTACCTAGACACCTAAGTTGGTGCAGTTTTATTTTGTCAAGTATGATGTACTTGATCTTGAGGCCTTCAAACAGCCTATTATTAGAGATCCTGTCCAGGTAATTGATGCCCGCTGTACGGCGAAGTGACTTTCTCGCGAATGTGGGTAGGTGACGCTGATCATCTGTTTTAAGGGCTCATGATTCACAAGCGTAAATGGCAATGAGGATAATCAGTGTGTTTAAGAGTCCTGTTTTTAGTAGTGTCGACAAATTCATGTTCCTCCAGATCGGCAACAAGGCTTTAAGGCTAGAGTTGGCAAGTGCCGGGTGCCTCAAAATATCTTTCGAGTAGTTGTTATCGGACTTTATAAGGCTACCGAGGTAGGTGAAATCTTTGACCCATTCTATGATGTCACCACCGATATGGGGACTTAAGATTTTTTATTTTCTGGCTTTTGTGAACAAATACAGAAGAAAGAATAATGAGGACTTTTTTCCCAAGACAGTGAACGAACAACACCTATTTGAATATTTCGGCCCTATATCTAAGGGCCGTCTTCAGCAAAGAAAATATTAAATAATAACACACTTACAATAAAAGTTCTCGGTTAAAAATCCTTTTTTTAAATACCCTTGGCACCATCACTTCTTAACGAAAAGTTCAACCAAGACTGTATGATAAAAGCTAACATTTTACAAGCTAAAAAGGTTCATTCATTTTACTAACTGTATTTATTAAAAATTGGAATAATTTCTCATTGCGATATTTGCCTTCTCTGCAGCTAATCTTGTAGTTCTTTTGGGATTGGGCTTGTTTTTATTCGTTCCTATGTTTGTTTTATTTTTAATTAGATTATTTTCTATAATTAATTTGTTTACATAGGGTTGAGTGTATATTCACCCAAGTCTCTATTTAGTGATGTATTATTATTTAAGTTTCGCTTAATTTCGATTGCCTCGCGGGCAGTTTGTTTGATTCGTAGGTCATTGCTAATTAGAATTGTTTCATCAAATATGACATAATGGTTAGAATTTTCAAAAATATGATTGCTTAAAGCTGAATCGAAAGATATGGAGTTATTTTTAGATTTTGATGCTTTTTCAATACTTTCTTTGTGTTGCTATAATCTTGTTCCTAAATTTTGGTGGGTTCGACTAATGTAATAAATTTCCACAACTACATGGTATTTGATACACCCCTCTTAGACGAGTAACTGGGGTTTTATCCTACCAGAATAGAGAAGATTCATTATACTTAAATTTCTTGTGAATAAAACACATAAATTGTTTTTTAAACAAACTTTTTTCAGTTTTGAAGTAATTTTCGTAATATATGGCAGGTAAATCGTGCTTGTGGGTTTAGTCGAATCGTTTACTGGTGTTGAATTTAAGGCTTTAGCAGAATGCATCTTTAATTTTTGAGCAATAACAGTATTTATGAGAGAAATTGGGTACCCGTTGCCAAAAAGTATGTCTGTAATAAAATTTAATTCTTTTTTAATATACAGCTCTGAACAGATATTAAGTACTCTATCCACAAGAGATATTTCCACACCTCTTTTAACCTGTGGAGGATGGTTAGATTTGAAATGAAGGTATCTATTATTACGCGTAGGTTTTCTGTAAACCGTAAAATCAAGTTTATTCACACTACGTATTATCAATACATCTGAAAAAGGTATTTTTTCATCTAATTCGGTCTCTAGAGTGAATTGCAGGTTTCTATGCGTGAGTGAATAGCCTGCTTATAGTCAATGAAAAGGTGGAAAATATTATGTCCAAATTCAAAATATTTTTACATAACCTGATGGACCGTAAATATCTGATCAATCGTTGACTTGTTTGGGTGGAAACGGGCCTGATAGTCTGGAATAACAGATGGGAGCTATAGCTCTTATATGCTCCAGCATTAGTCTAGTGAGTATTTTAGTACCATGGCTCGTAGGGCTTATAGACCGGTAGTTATTTAGATTGCTTTTGAGCCTTTCTTATGGAGAGGAACTATCGTGGCTTCACACCATGAGGAGGGGAAGTGTCCTTGTTCTCAAGCATCATTAGCAATTTTTAGGTATAGGTCAACAAGAGGATTACAATTTAGTGTTAGGAGCTTTAGGAGCATTATTGAGCATTTATTATTTATTTATTATTATATTGTTATTATTGAGCAGCATTATTGATGAGCATTAGGAGCATTATTGCCTAAGTCGTAACTCGGCCGAGTCACGATCGAGTCACGTTAGTAACTCCGGTTGGATTCCATCTAGGCATGCACCTTTGCTTGTCCTTAAGCTCTTGATAGCCGACTCTATCTCAGAACGAAGTAGGGGTGGACTTGGGTCTGTGGTGATTACGGGAAGGCTGTTAAGCGACGATGTGTCTGGGACGATCGTTTGAGTTTAATTTACGCTCAAGGTGTTCTTTCCATCTGGTTCGGATCCCGTCTGTAGTTTGGATCTAGTTACCGTTTTCATCGAGGATGTGTACAAGCCTTCGGTCCGTTGTTTTGGTTAGTTCCTGCACTTGCCTGTACATAAAGTGAATGTCACCTTTCTTGAATGCCATTTCGCATTGCTCATATTGCTTCCTTATATAAAAGTGGTGAGTGGCTTTCTCTACCACAAGTTTCAATCGTTTGTACATATCCTGACATTCGCTATCTAGTTTAATAGTGTGGTTGACTTTGTCTTCACATAGTGAGTTTATCTCATCTGTGATCCAAGGCTTTTGATCTATTTTTTAGAGTTCCAGGGTAGACTGGGCTACATCGGATATAACCCGCGAGATACTCTTCACAAGATTATTGATGCCATCCTTTGTTAGAGTTAGCGGGAATGTAGAGAGGAGTTCAGAAATTCTTTCGAAAAGAGTACTTTTGGTATGCACAAAGTACTTTTTTGTAATTTTAATGTCCCAATCAACTTAATGTCCTTTTCTGCTCTTGAGATATTGCTGATTTACCCTGTTGACGGCCTACAGCGTCTTTAGATTTAGTCAAAAAACCACCTCAATATTCTCTGATACTATTACCCTTCTAACCTCAGCCTTAGTTGTATTAGTGGTGGTAGTAGCAGCAGTAGTAGTAGCGAAAGTCAATTTGAACTTGGCCAATTTGAAGATAAGAATGGGGCCATAATTATTTATAAGGAAAGAATTAAAGAGTGGGTAGAATATTTTGAGAATGTCCTAAGCTGGGATAGAGCTACTTGAAAAGATCTAAAATAGAAAGAATAAGTTTATGGCACTTTGAATGTGGTAAAAGATTTATCTTGTGAGGAAAAATTAGTGAGAGTACTAAAAGCCATAAAAAAATAATAAGGCCCCAGGTGCTGATAGGGGTTTAAATTAGCCTTTTAAATATGGTAGTTATGAAGTTAGAGATAAGTTACTGAAAATTATGAATAAAATTTTTCAAAGGACCCAGCAGTTGTAGGAAAACTCTAATTAAATCCTTCTAGACTTAGAGGGCCCTCTAGTGAGGAATTCGGCCCATCAGGCACTTATTACGGAGTGAGTTTTGTTTACTGTTGGGTGTTACGCAATAGGACTTATTAGAGTCCGCTAGTCAAATGGGGAATCCCCGGTCGTAACTGAGGGGGAGGCATACACGTGGGGTATTACGCAATTACAGTACACACGTGCTGCTACGTAATAACGATTTCACTTGGGATGTTGCATAATACTTTGAGAGATTTTTTTTTATGGATTTCATTTTATTTCAAGGTGTTTTTTTCTTCAGGTTTTTTCTCAATGTAATGGAGCCTTAAACATCTGTACAATGAAACCCTTTCTAATATTTTGATTCGGAAAATAGATTCTATGAAATTACCTGTTGCACGCTATAAGAATCCCCTGTTCGTGCATACTGGAATGATTAAATGAATTGCGTGTTCCCATTTGACGGCAATAACTGAAATGCAGGGTGGAAAATTGATCGCTGAGATTTGGTTACATTTGAAGTACACCTGCTTGTTTTGTAATTCTTTAGAGGATGTTATCAGATAATACTGGGGTGGCTCTTAGCGCATTTTTACTAATAGTCTTTTTCACACATGTGAAATTTTGCCAGGCATTTTCCCGCAAAATTTTTCGTTTAAACTAGAGTTGATCATTTATCCTTAATGACAAAAACCCCATTAGCGTTTTTTCTGATGACTCCTAGCAATTTTTACTGTTTAACAAAGTAGAATTGAGAGAAAGAGTCAAACTTTAGCGTAAAGAGCGGGGCGTTGAGAAGGGAACAGCCCCTTTCATACAGGGAGTAATTTCTATTCGTTTTAAGCTTTAATGTTGCTTCTTACTTTCTGTTAAAAAAAAACTAGTTATTTTTATTTAATTAATATCTCAAAATGCGTATCAGATGCAACATGTGGCTACAGAGATAATCGAGGGAAAATAGGGGTCCGTACAGGACTTTTCGCCCTCCGACAGTTTCAGTCATTTAGAAGAACACTACAAACTTGAACCTTAGACAGGATGAGCCAGCTTCCAAGTTTATATGGCATTGCCTTCTATACGAAACGATTGAAAGTCACCGGTATTTGGTTTTCAAAACGTTTTCAAATTGCAAGTTTAGTTTCTTTGATAGGCCTTATGTAGTCAGTCGAATCACAAAATAAAGTTTTTGACTACTGGAGTGACAGAGATAATTTGGTGTCCCAACGGAATTTGACATTATAGTTTTCCTAAGAAGTCTAGTTTTGAAGCTGAAACGGACCTCTTATTTTGAACAAATAAAAGTTCAAATAGGGATGAGTTCTGCTTCTTCCTCTATTATACAGTGAAATAGAAAAATAATTTCTGGATATATCGATCGGATCAATAGTAGTCATCAGCAGATACACCAAAGAGTTGCAATTAAAACAAAAGATACTGACATTAAAAAAAAAATTAATTACTTCCGGGCCACAAATGGTTTCCAGTTCATTTTTGATCTGGAACCAATTAGCATTTTTTCAGTGTAAATATCTTTTGTTTTGATTGTAAAAGCTTAGTTTATCTGCTGATGACAATCACTGTACATATGATAGAAATATTCAGAACTTTTTGTATCAAGGACATATCCCTACTTGAACTTTTATTTGTTCATCATAGAAAGGTAGTATGGTCTTCGAAAATATACCTAAATGTTATTTTCAATAGACTAGCAAACATGATTTCTATTTTCTACTGAAAATTTATACTTAGTTCTCCAAATTTAAGCATGGTTTTCATTATGCATTTCATGGTTGCCACGAGAAAATAATTTGGACTGATGATCCCAATTAGTAATAATGAAAAGAGTAACGTAATACAATAAATATTATGTCGATATGCTTATTTTAAGACGAGTAAAAATTAATTTACAAGATTAACTGACCCGCGAAAATCCATTTTTTTTTCCAACTACAATTCTTAGCACATTACCAAAACCGAAATACCTCTGAGCATAACCTTTTAATGCGATCTCGCAGCATTCTATTTTTGGATATGATTGTCCACAAGGATGTATCACTTAAAATAGAATAGCTAGTAATACCTCTGAACCAGGGCAACATTAAAAGCAAGGAACAGCATTGAAATTTAAAACGAACATAAATGGTTCACTGTATGTGGGGCTGCACAAAATCACCCTGAAAATTTTAGTATCTTTCCCAATAACAAATACTATGTGTCAGCTATAAGGACAAATTCCGTATCTTACGGCCAATTCCCCAGGGACTGTGGAGGGTCATACCATCACAAAAAGCAGAGTTATTGGACCTTGCAACAATGCTGAGCTAAATGGCTATTTTAAAATTTTTATGGTATGTCTTTGGGGAATAATGGCCAGGGAAGGGGGGCTAGGTGTCCTTCAATCTTTTTGGTCGCTTGAAAGAGCATTATGACTTTTGAAATCTGTTTGGATTAGCTTCCTCTCCATTTTCTAGGACAATTGATTCTATAAGATCACCCCTGAAAAAAAAAACAACTAACAATAACCTAACTGTAAAATTTCTTCCCCCCCAAAAAATCAGAAATTCCATATTTTTTAGATAGGAACTTGAAGCATCCACAGCAGGGCTCTCTGATATGCTGACCATGATGTTGTGATTTTTGTTAAGATTAAGTTTAAAAAATTCCCAATTCTTTAAGAATAACCCCTGAATCACAAACGCCGTAGAATAAATAGTTGATATTACTGAAAATACTTTAATGTAAGAAGCAAGTTATTTAGGAGGAGATGAACCCCTCACATGTGTAATAATTTCTGTTCGTTTTAAGTTTTAATGCTGCTCCTTACTTTCAGTTGAAAAAACCTTTTCATATTTATTTTTTCATTCTTTTAAATAATGCTGGAAAATCCTGCGCCCCCTTCATGGAATTTATCTTCCCCCATGACAAATTTCTCCAAGTAAAGATCCTCCCAGGTAGCCCCCTCTCCTCAACCCCTCCCCCCGAAAAAATCCCCCTGAAAATCGTTTGTACGCTTCCCAATAACCATTAATGTATGTAAACACTGGTCAAAGTTTGTAACTTTCAGCCCTTCCCCCGGGGACTGCGGGGGATTAAGTCGTCCTTAAAGACATAGTTATTAGGTTTTTCGACTATGCTGAACAAAATCGCTATCTCAAAATTTTGATCCGTTGACTTTGGGAAAAATGAGCGTGGGAGGGGGCCTAGGTGCCCTCCCCTTTTATGGTCACTTAAAAAGGGCACTAGAAATTTCAGTTTCCGTTAGAATGAACCCTCTTGCGACATTTCAGGACCACAGGGTCGATGTGATCAACCCTGGGAAAAAAACAAAACAAATAAACACGCACCCGTGATCGGTCTTCTGGCAAAAAATACGAAGTTCCACATTTTTGTAGATAGGACCTTGAAACTATTACAATAGGGTTCTATTATACGCTGAATGCGATGGTGGGATTTTCGTTAAGATTCTATGACTTTTAGGAGTGTTTCCCCCTATTTTCAATAATAAGTAAATTTTCTCAGGCCCGTAACTTTTCATTGTTAAGGTTAATTATGACATTTAAAGATTTAAAATCAGCATAAAAATTAGATTCTTTTGATGTATCTATTAATATGAAAATTCCGTTTTTCAGAGTTTCTGTTTAATGTTGAGCCGGCTGTTTGAAAGTATTTTTAGCAATTTCAAAAGATCTATTTATTCTAATTAAATAAAAAAACAAGTTTTTTTAACTGAAAGTAAGGAGCGACATTAAAACTTAAAACGAACAGAAATTACTTCGTATATGAAAGAGGCTGCTTCCTCATCAACGCCCCGCTCTTTAAGCTAAAGTTTGACTCTGTCTCTCAATTCTTCTTTTTAAAACAGTAAAAAACTTTAGCGTAAAGGACGGGGTGTTGATGAGGAAGGAGCCTCTTTCATATACGAAGTAATTTCTGTTCGTTTTAAGTTTTAATGTCGCTCCTTACTTTAAGTTAAAAAAACTTATTTTTTTATTTAATTTCTGAACGTTTTTGAATCAATGCATGTTTTGATTTTGGCTCTCCACAGAGGAATAATTAAAACGAAATTTGCATTTTTTTTTTTTTGGCTAAATGGCTTTCTCATAATTTTGATCGAATGATTTTGAGAAAAAAAGAGCGGGGAGGAAGCCTAGTTGCCCTCCGATTTTTTGGTTAATTAAAAAGGCAACTAGTACTTTTAATTTTTTACGAATATTTTTATTAGTAAAGATTTACGTAACTTACAAATTAGCTTACGTAAAGAACTTTTGTGTTCTCATATTTTTATTACACATATGAGGGGGTTCGCCTCCTTGTCAGATCCTCGCTCTTTACACTAAAGCTTAAATTCTGTCCCAATTCATTAAGAATGACCCCAGAATCACAAAAGCCGTAGAATAAATAGTTGAAATTACTAAAAATACTTTAGCGTAAAGAGCGAGGTACTAGGAGGAGGTGAGCCCCTCAAATGGGTAATAATTTCTGTTTGTTTTAAGTTTTAATGTTGTTCCTTACTTCCAGCTGGAAGAACTTTTTCATATTTATTTTTTCATTCTTTTTTAAAGAATACTAGTAAATCCTGCGCTCCCTTCATGGAGATTTTCTTCCCCATGACAAATTATCGATGGAAAGTTCCCCCAGCATATCTCCCTCTTGTCAACCAATCCTCCAACCATAAAAATCCTCCTGAAAACGCCTGTACACATCCCAATAACCATTACTATATGTAAGCATTGGTCAAAGTTTGTAACTTGTTGCCCCTCCCATGGGGACTGTGGGGGAGTAAGTCGTCCCCAAAGACATAGTTATAAAGTTTTTCTACTACGCTGAATAAAATGGCTATCTTAGAATTTTGATCCGTTGAATTTGGTAAAATAATTAGCGTGGGAGGGGGGCCTAGGTGCCCTCCAATTTTTTTGGTCACTTAAAAATGGCACTTGAACTTTTCATTTTCGTTAGAATGAGCCCTCTTGCAACATTCTAGGACAACTGGGTCGATACGATCACTCCTGAAAAAAAAAAAAAAAAAAAAAAAAAAAAAAAATAAACACGCATCCGTGATCTGCCTTTTGGCAAAAAATACAAAATTCCACATTTTTGTAGATAGGAGCTTGAAACTTCTACAGCAGGGTTCTCTGATACGCTGAATCTGATGGTGTGATTTTCGTTAAGATTCTATGACTTTTAGGGGGCGTTTCCCCTATTTTCTAAAATAACGCAAATTTTCACAGGCTCGTAACTTTTGATGGGTAAGACTAAACTTGATGAAACTTATATATTTAAAATCAACATTAAAATTCGATTCTTTTGATGTAGGTATTGATATCAAAATCTCATCTTTTAGAGTTTTGGTTACTATTGAGCCGGGTTGCTCCTTACTACAGTTCGTTACCACGAACTGTTTGATCAAACGGCCTTTGTGGTTCCGGGGTCATTCTTACAAAATCGGAACAAAACTTGAATTTCAGTGTAAAGAGCGAGTTATTGATGAGTGGACGAACCCTCACACCTCCCCCCCCCCAGATACGTAATCGAAATATACGAATATAGAAGTTCGTTGCGTATTTATTACTAATAAAAACGTTTGTAAATAAAGTTAAATTTCTGGTGGCCTTCTTAAGTAACCAAAAAATTGGAGGGCAACTAGGCTCCCTCCCAGCCCCTTTTTTCTCAAAATCGTGCGAACAAAGCTTTGAGAAAGCCATTTAGCCCTAAAAAAGGAAAGTGAATGCAAATTTTGCCTTAATTATTCATGTATGGTGATCTAAAATCAACACCTGCATTAATTCAAAAACGTTCAGAAATTAAATAAAAAAAACAAGTTTTTTTTTAAGTGAAAGTAAGGAGCGACATTAAAACTTAAAACGGACAGAAATTATTCCGTATATGAAAGGGACTGTCCCCTCCTCAGCGCCCCACTCTTTACGCTGAAGTTTGACTGACTCTTTCTCACAACTCTACTTCTTAAAACAATAAAAACAGTTTTGCGTAAAGAGCGGGGCGTTGAGGAAAGGACAATCCCTTTCTAATAATTTCTGTTCGTCTTAAGTCTTTAATGTCGATCCTTACTTTCAGAAAAAAAAAATTCTTTTTTTTATTTAATATAATGAAGGATTGGAAGTCGTGGATCATAATCATTGTAAATTATGAAATTATTTGAATATGCATATTTTTACAAAGGTATATTGTCCTGTGGTGGTGCAGTGGATTTCACCTTAGCTTGGTAATACGGGACCCAGAGATCGAATCACGCTGCAGGAATGCACTGCAGGGCCGACGCAGGGACCTAAGTAGTCAAGAAGCGTCGTTAATTCTTAAATAATAAATAACAAAGGTATATCTATTCGTACACAGATTTATTCTTGAGATTGTTTATCCTCGGTAACTTTAGAATTGCTGTAAAATTGCATTTGACAGCTTGAGAACATTAAGAATCATTTCTTTTTCCTCTGGAAACCTGGTTCCCATTTACATTTGACTTTCATTTTCGCAAGAATCGATAAAACCAGCCCTCATTCCTAGAGTGCTGTGGCTCATTGGTCTATTAAAAACCTTACTCCACTCAGGCCTGAATTATCTTAAGAAACAAGAGGTCATCGATAACAAAGCCAGAAGCCACTAAGGTTTACTAAGGTAACTTTCTTGAATCATATAGGTAATTTTTTTTATTCTTTAAGACTGGTGAAGGGGATAACTTGTCTTATCAACTAGATCGAACGCCATATTTGGGGTTGGTTTTAGGGGGTTTGGCCCCCTCCCCTCCCCTGAAATGTTTGTCCAACTCGTAAAAACGAAATAAATATCCATAATAACACATTTTTATGCGCTTTTTTTTTAAAAATAACTCTCGTAAATCCCCCTCCCTCATCCCAAACAAAATCCTGGATACGGCCCTGACTAGATGATCAAAGTGTTGACTTTCTTAACAACAACAGAAAATACATCAGGACTGGTTATGCAGAATTTTGACTAAGAAATATATGTTTCATTTAATTTTTCTTGGAAGCAATATTCAAAGACAGGTTATCAAAAGTTCATACAGACATGTTAAGTTGATATTCTCAAAAAAATGGGAAATGGAAAACCTATTAAACATAAGGTTTAACTTAGAACAACATTGGTGTAAATTTAAGAATGTCTTTTAATATTTCAATGTTGTAGAATTAATTCTTATGCATAAAATATAATACCTAAAAATTTAGAAAAGAGTATTTGAAGAGACGCAACGTTGCCACGCGCACTATTCCTGTTGAATGTATTTAATAAGTTTCAGAATTAGAATTACTAACATACTGTGTTCCAATTCACCTTTCTAAAAAATCTTAAATACCTTTAAAATTTACATTAATCTTTAAAAAGAATTATATTTTCTGGATTCGGAATTTTGATAAAATATTAAGCTACTTCCAACTCGTTGACATGACTGCTGTTCGTAAGATAAATGACCAAATTGTTTTCAATAATCTAATTAAAATCCAATATTAGTTGAAAATTTCTAAGCGTTTCCAAACAAAATTTCACAAAGATTTATTGTTCTTCTTGATTTCCGAACTGATAATCATAGGCATTGCAGTAGCGCTGCCTAAGTAAAGAGCGAAGTGGGCTCAATTTGTTCTTTTTTGTTTTCACCAAGGCACTTTGAGCGAAAGGAGCTGTCGTAGAAAATTCGGAAGGAGCTCATTCAATAGGAAATTGAAATTTCTAGTACCCTTTTCAAAAGTCAAAAGTGATTGGAGGACAACCAGTCTCTCTCCCAATCATGTTTTTCCCCCGAAGACATCCAATCAAAATTTTGAGATACTTTAGAGCCCCTGGGGAAAGGGATGTAAGCTATGGAATTTGTCTACTGCTTGCATATAGTATTTGATTTTGAGAAAGTAAACCGAAGAATGGCAGGATCAATACAAAATACTATGGTATACTGTTATTGATTTTAAAAGTAAATACCACCGTCTGGTAGTGTCTAGGGTAAATTTAAAGTTGAAATTTTGGAATGGTAACTACCTCCCGGAAAATTATGAGATTGGTAGACTCCAGGATAAGAATTTGAGAAAAAATTTCCAGGACCAGTTGAATTTTCTGGAACAGGTGAAAATTTCCAGGAGCAGGGTTGTGTTTAATCTCCCTTTATATGCTTCATTGTGACCATTTTGATCGGATTTTATCTCAAAAGCACAGGAAAGGCAATGGGAGACCAAGGAATCAAACGGGGGGGGGACTCTTCTAGACTGAGATTATGCTGACGATTTAAGCATCCTAGATGAAAATGTGAGCAAAATGGATGAAATTTTAGAGGTTTTGCAAGTTCAGGATGCTAGAATAGGCTCGAAAATAAATGTTAAGAGGACTAAGTCACTATGGCTAGGAAGAAGTGAAGATAAAAAGGTACATTGGACAACGAAATGATTGATCAGGTGGGCAGCTTCACTTACCTTGGTAGTATTATTAGTAAAGACGATGGGAGCAGTGAAGATATTTAAAGTAGAATAGCCAAGGTTCAGGGTGGTCATTCACAGTTAAATAAAAGTTTAGAAGATTAGGAAGATAACTGTTCAAACAAAGATTGGAATATCGGAAGCTCGAGTGATGACAGTTGTCAAGTATGGATCTGAAGCATAGGCACTCTGAAAAGCAGATGAAGATTTTCTTGATGTTTTCCAGAGAAATTGCCCACGGAAAGTTCTGGGTACCCGACTGACTGACGGTATTTCAAAGAGTAGGCTGTATGAAAAGTGTAGTTCAATCCTGCTTTTAAAGCCTATAACGATTTAAAGGTTTTGATGGCTAGGGAATGGTCTGCGAATGAAGGATAATAGATTGCCAAAGATTGTCCTTTTCGGCGAATTACCTAGGGCTAAACGGAAAGTAAGTCGTCCACGATTAGTGCTGGAGGATGTCATAAAGAAAGATTTGAAGGAAATGAGAACTTCCTGGGAGGGAGTAAAGAGGGAGCCTTTGAATAGATTTGGTTGGAAGTGAAGCATATGTAGCTGTGTTGGCCTAAGGTGGCTTGGTGCTGCGGTGAGTTGTCAGTAGTAGTAGTAGTATTGGGAAAGAGGAGCGTGTTTGAACCTTGGTGTCCAAAAAGGCCAAGGGAATTTGGGTGGAGCTTTCAGAGAATTCTGAAGGGCTGACCTAATCAAATCACGCTATGTGCATGCAGGTTGTCAAATGGGCATGTCTCAGGAGCGGATTAGGGTATTAAGTTAGAACTTTCGTTAAGCAATGAAGGAGATGATCAATTCATCAAAATAGAAATTGTTCATACTACTACTACTACTGCCAATACTTCTGCTATCACCACCACTGCTACTAATTCTGCCACAACTACTGCTTCTATTGTGACTACTACTAAGGCTGAGGATGTTAAGGTGACAATGTCGAGAAATATTGATGAGAAAGTCAAACTAAATAAAAGAAAACCATGTTCAAAAAGATTGTCAAAAGGGTATAGCGTCAATGTCTTAGGAACGGGGTAGATTATCAAGCTGAAACTTCAAGTATATGATAAGAGGGATGTTACAACTGACGAAAAGGCAATTATATGCATGCTATTACTGTAACTAATACTACTGCTACTATTAATGCTACTACTGCTAATGAACTACTAGAACTACTACTGCTACTACTACTACTACTACTATTAATGCTACTACTTTTACCCAATTTACTACTTCTGTGGCAACTATTACCAAGGATAAGAGCATTAACGTGAAAAGGATATTTTTAGGGGGAGGTTAAATTGAATTAAAAGAGACTATGGCCATACAGGTTTTCCAAAGGGCACATCAGCAATATTTTAGGAAAGGCTTAGAGCATAAGTTGAAACTTCTAGGGTATTATAAGTGGGATATCCAACTGACCAAAAGGCAATATGCACTTACAACTTGTGCTTCTAACACAACTACAGCTACTGTTTGTACTACTACGTAGATAACTTCGAAGACCACACTGCCTTTCCATGACGAAAGTAAAACAGTTCAAAATAGGGATGATACCTTTTTATTGACAGTGAAATATAAAATTATTTAACTGGATATTTCGAACAAATATACTGTGTTCATCATAAGCAGTTACTGCTGATGATTGCTGCTGATGATGAACACTGTATATGTGTTCGAAATATCCAGTTAAATAATTTTATATTTCACTGTCAATAAAAAGGTATCATCCCTATTTTGAACTGTTTTACTTTTGTACTACTACTATTCCTACTATTGCTACTGGCACTACTAGCACTACTACTAATACTCTTACTACAAAGGTCAAAGTTCCAGGAAATACTGAGGGGGAAGTTGAACTAAATCAAAACAAACTGTTTGGGCAGGGTCCAAAAGACGATCCAACCAAATGAAACATTTTTTTTAAGGAGCCTATGAAAGTTCTGCCGCCGAAATTTGCGTTTAGGCTGTGAAGTTTTGCTAGTAACGTCCATATAAGGGGTGAGTCCAATCCCAACACAACATTGATTCGAGTCTTAGCTACAAACTTATTTGGCTTAAATTAAACCCAAGCAGATGAATTTCTATGACACTTGCAAAGTCCTAAAAACACAAGCAAAGTCTTAGTCCAGAGACAGTACCAAAACAGGCTAAATCTAAGCTCAAGAATGACACACTGTAAGGCAGAGCTAAAAAAAAAGACCTAATATGTGGCAAAATAAGCCAAGATCACAATCGGTTGAAAATTAGCTAAATACTGAGTCAGAAAGAAACAGCAGTGTAGCGTCATCAGTAGTAAAGAGCCATAAGGATAAAATATATTATTTTTTTGCCACTCCTTATCGGGGGATGAGACAGAAGTTTCAGAGGGCACTCATTTAATGGTAAATTGAAAGTTCAGTGCGTTTGTAAAGAGTCTAAATGGGCTGGGCCACAACCAGCTCCTCCGCAAGCTTTCTTTTCTACTTGGCATCACTGTAACACCTTCCCAAAGACGTCCAATCAAAATTTTGAGATAGTACCATTGTTCAAAATATTAAAGAGGGTCAATAATTATTATATTGTCGTAATTAACGGTAATGTTATTTGCAATTTGCTGAAAAGAATATACATTGTAGATATTTTCTTTTTTCTAGCATTAATAAATGAAGATTTCAGAGACATGTAGGAATGAATATAATTAAATAATGAACAATCAGTCTTTTTTTTCATTAATTCCTTCTGGAAATCCTGGGTTATTAAGTTGATTTTCTTTCTTTTTATTAATATTGGCTCTTCGAGAAAAAAAAAAAAAGTTCAAAATAATATAGTCTTCAATAAAATTCAAATGAGTTTCAAGGGGCTTAGAAGTTTTGAGGGGAAAGAAGATGACAGGTACCACTAACGTTAGTTGTAAACATTGTTTGCCGTTGAGTTATTATTATTTTTTTATTCTTTGACGAATAGAAAAAGAATACACAGTAACATTTGTTTTCTATAAAAAAAAACGACAATCTTGTTTTTAAGGGGCAAAGGGGTCGTTAGCCATGCTCTTGTTTTTGGTAATTTCTATTCATTTTACACTTGACTTAGTTATTCATTGTATTTCCTGCTAAGTTTGGGGCGCATTTATTCACTGATAATAATTTTTATTTGTTTTAAGTTTGAACTGTTAAAAGACTTTGTTTCGAATCGTCTTTGGTTTAGTCGAGCTCTTTCGTTTTCTTTGAAAAATTCTATAGTGGAAAAAAAGTTTCCAGAAAAAAAACTAATTTTTTTCAGTTTCAAATGAGACAATGGTTTGTAAAATGAATATTTGAAATTTTACTCCAGTTTTTCTGGTCACGGCGTGAGATTTTGGCTAACTCTTCAAATTTTGGAAAAAATTTGTAATAAATTAAATAATATTTTCGTTGTAGAATTTTGCTGGATGCTTAGGTGAGAGCATTATTACAAAGAATTGGAAATAGGCCTATGCATAATTTTTTGGCTTTTATTAGGCCGAATCCATCCTGACCATTAACGTGTTACGACCTTAATATATATTAAATAAAAGAAATTAGTTTTTTTAATTGAAAGTAAGGAGAGACATTAAAACTTAAAACGAACAGAAATTACTCCATATTGAAATGGGTTGTCCCCTCCACAATCCCTCGCTCTTTATGCTAAAGGATTTAATTGTTTTAAAAAGTAGAATTGTGGCAAAGAGTCAAATTTTAGCGTAAAGAGCGAGGGATTGCGGAGGGGACAACCCATTTCATATACGGAATAATTTCTGTTCGTTTTAAGTTTTAATATCACTCCTTACTTTCAGTTGAAAACTTTTTTTAATTTAATTTCTGAATGTTTTTGAATTAATGCATGTTTGATTTTGACTCTCCGTACATAAATTATTAAAATGAAGTTTGCATATTGATTCTTTTTTTCTTGGCTAAATGGATTTCTCTTATTTTTGATCTGACGATTTTGAGAAATAAGGGGTGGGTAAGGAGGCCTAGTTACCCTCCAATTTTTTGGTTACTTAAAAAGGCAACTAGAACTTTTAATTTTTAACGAACGTTTGTATTAGTAAAAAGTATACGTAACTTAAGAATTAACTAACGTAACAAACTCTTATATTCTGGTACTTTTAATGATATATATGAAGGGGTTTTTCAAATCGTTAATATCTCGCTCTTCACATTAAATCTTAAGTTTTGTCCCAATTCTTTAAGAATGACCCCTGAATCAGCAAGGGCGTAGAATAAATAGTTGAAATTCCTAAAATACTTTAGCATTAAAGAGCAAAGTATTTATCTCCTCTTGAAAACCTCGCTCTTTATGCTAAAGCATTTTTAGAGCCCCTCATATGCGTAATAATCTCAGTTCGTTTTAAGTTTTAATGCGGCTCCTTACTTTCAATTGAAAAAAAAACTTTTCATGTTTATATTTCCATTATTTTTTTAAATTATAGTGCTAGAAAATCCTGCGCCCTTTTCATTGAATATCTCTTCCCCCATGAAATATTCCTCCAAGGAAAGATCCTCCCACATAGCCCCCTCCCCTCAACCCCACACCCAAACCCTGAAAATCCCCCTGAAAACGTCGGTACACTTCCCAATAACCATTACTTTATGTAAACATTGGCCGAAGTTTGTAGCTTGCAGCCCCTCCCCCAGGAACTATTGGGTAATAAGTCATCTCCAAAGACATAGTTATTATAGTTTTCGACTATTTGAAACAAAATGGCTATCTCAAAATTTTGATCCATTGACTTTGGGAAAAAATGAGAGTGGTAGGGGGCCTAGGTGCCCTCCAACTTTTTTGGTCAGTGTAAAAGCACACTAGAACTTTTAATTTCCGTTAGAATGAGCCCTCTTACAACACTCTAGGACCAATTGGTCGATACGATGAGCCCTGGAAAAAAAACAACAAAAAAACAAACAAACAAACAAATAAACAGGCACCCGTGATCTGTCTTCAGGCTAAAAATACGAAATTCCACTTTTTTGTTACATTGGATCTTGAAATTTTTTCTACTGGGTTCTCTGATACGCTGAATTCGGTGGTGTGATTTTTGTTAAGATCCTATGACTTTTAGGGGGTGTTTCACGCTATTTTCCAAAATAAGGCAAATTTTCTCAGGGTCGTATCTTTTGATGACAAAGGGTAGAATTGATGAAACTTATATATTTAAGATCAGCATAAAAATCCAACTCTTGTGATGTATCCTTCAGCATGGAAGTTCCGGTTTTTAGAGTTTCTTTTACTATTGAGCCGGGTTGCTTCTTACTGCAGTTCGTTACCACGAACTGTTTGATCATCTTTATGTTGTTGTAGGCATTTCTCGAAGTTCTGGTGGGTTCTCCCTACGTAAAATTTGCCACAGTAGTATGTTATTTGAAAGACCCCTCTTTGGCGAGTAACTGGAGTCTTATCTTAAAATTTTTTATTTTTTTTAAATGAAAGTAAGGACCAACATTTCAACTTAAAACGAACAGAAATTATTCCGTATATGAAGGGGCTTTTCCTCCTCAACGCCTCGCTCTTTACTCTAAAATTTGACTCTTTCTCATAACTCCACCTTTTAAAACAGTAAGAAACTTCAGCGTAAAGAGCGGGGCGTTGAGGAGGAATAGCCCCGTTCGTATACGGAATAATTTTTGTTGCTTCTTAAGTTGCTCCTTACTTTCATTTAAAAAAACTTGTTTTTTTTTTTATTATTTAATTTCTGGACATTTTTGAATTAATACATGTTTTGATCTTGACTCTTCGCATATAAATAAATCAAACAAAATTTCCATATTAATTTATTGCAATTAATGGAGAGATTTTGAGAAATGGAGTGAAGGAGGAGCCTTAGTTGCCCTCCAGTTTTTTGGTTACTTAAAAAGGCAACTAGAACTTTTAATTTTTACGAACGTTTTTATTGGTAAAAAAAAAGTAGCTGACGAATTAATCTACGTAACGAACTTCTATATTCATATGTTTTCATTGCGTATATGAGGGGGTTCGATCTTCGTCGATACCTCGCTCTTTACACTAAAGCTTAGATTTTGTCCCAATTCCTTGAGAATGACCCGTAGAATAAATAGTTGAAATTACTAAAAACACTTTAGCGTAAAGAGTGAGGTATTACGAAGAGGTAAACCCTTCATATGCGTAATAATTTTGCTCGTTTTAAGTTTTAATGCTGCTCCTTACTTTCAGTAGAAAAAACTTTTTATATTTGTTTTCATTGCTTTTTCAAATAATGCTAGAAAAACTCTTCCCCCATTGAAATCCTCTTCCCCCATAAGAAGTTCCTCCATGGAAATATCGTCCCACTTACCCTCCCCCCTCAACTCTCTCCTTCAGCCGAAAAATCCCCCTGAAAACGTCTGTACACTTCCCAGTAACCATTACTATATGTAAACACAGGTCAAAGTGTGTAATTTGCATCCCCTCCCACAGGAACTGCTGGAGAGTAAGTCGTCCCTAACGACTTAATTATTACGTTTTTCGATTATGATGAATAAAATGGCTATCTCAGAATTTTGATCCAGTGACTTTTGGAAAAAAATGAGGGTGGGAGGGGGCCTAGGTACCCACCAATTTTCTTGGTCACTTAAAAAGGTACTAGAACTTTTAATTTCCATTAGAATGAGCTCTCTTGCAACATTTTAGGATCACTCAGTTGATATGATAACCCCAGGGAGAAAAAAACAACAAAAAAACAAAAACAAATAAATAAGCATCCGTGATCTGTCTTCTGGCAAATAATGCGAAATTCCACATTTTTATAGATAGGAGCTTGAAACGTCTACAATAGGGTTTTCTGATACGTTGAATCTGATGGTGTGATTTTCGCTAAATTATATGACTTTTAGGGGTTGTTTCCCCCTATTTCCTAAAATGAGGCAAATTTTCTCAGGCTCGTAACCTTTGATGGGTAAGACTGGTCTTAATGAAACTTATTTATTTAAAATCAAAGATTAAACTTGATTATATATTTAGATTCAGCATTAAAATGCAATTCTTTTTATGTAACTATTGATATCAAAATTCCATTTTTTTAGAGTTTCGGTTACTATTGAGCCGCGTCGCTCCTTACTACAATTAAATAAAAAAAACTAATTTTTTTAGCTGAAAGTAAGGAGCGACATTAAAACTCAAAACGAACAGAAATTACTCCGTATATGAAATGAGTTGTCCCCTCCGCAATCCCTCGCTCTTTACGCTAAAGCTTTAAATTGTTTTAAAAAGTAGAATTGTGGCAGAGTCAAACTTTAGCGTAAAGACCGTTGACTTTGGGAAAATAATTAGCGTGGGAGGGGGCCTAGGTGCCCTCCAATTTTTTTGGTCACTTAAAAAGGGCACTAGAACTTTTCATTTCCGTTAGAATGAGCCCTCTTGCAACATTCTAGGACAACTGGGTCGATACGATCACCCCTGGGGAAAAAAAAACAAACAAAAAAACAAATAAACACGCATCCGTGATCTGCCTTCTGGCAAAAAATGCAAAATTCCACATTTTTGTAGATAGGAGCTCGAAACTTCTACAATAGGGTTCTCTGATACGCTGAATCTGATGGTGTGATTTTCGTTAAGATTCTATGACTTTTAGGGGGCGTTTCCCCCTATTTTCTAAAATAATGCAAATTTTCTCAGGCTCGTAACTTTTGATGGGTAAGACTAAACTTGATGAAACTTATATATTTAAAACCAGCATTAAAATGCGATTCTTTTGATATAGCTATTGGTATCAAAATTCCATTTTTTAGAGTTTTGGTTACTATTGAGCCGGGTCGCTCCTTACTACAGTTCGTTACCACGAACTGTTTGATTCGTTACCATGAACTGTTTGATTAAATATAAAAAAAACAAGTTTTTAACTGAAAGTAAGGAGTGACATTAAAACTTAAAACGAAAAAAAATTACTCCGTATATGAAAGGAGCTATACCCTCCTCAACACCCCACTCTTGACGCTATCAAACTTTAACTATTTCTCTCAGCTCTGCTTTTTAAAACAGTAAAAAACTTTAGCATAAAGAGTGGGGCGTTGAGGAGGGAACAGCCCGTTTCATATACGTTATTTATACACGTTTCATATACGTGTAATATCAGTTCGTTTTCAGTTTTAGTGTCGCTCCTTACTTTCAGTTAAAAATTTTTTTTTATTAAATTTCTGAACGTTTTTGAAGTTTTGCATATTTTGATTTTGGCTCTCAACACATGAATAATTAAAATGATATTGGCTAAATGGCTTTCTTTTGGTTTTGATCCGACAATTTCGAGAAAAAAGAGGTAGGGGAGGAGGCTTATTTACCCTCCAATCTCTTGGTTATTTAAAAAGGCAACTGGAACTTTTATTTTCGTAGAAACATTTTCTTAGTAAAAAATACACGTAGCTTACGAATTAACTTACGTAACGAACTTCTATTTTCGTATATTTTTATTACGTATATGACGGGGTTCCCCCCCCCCCTGTTACTAGCTCTCTCTTTACACTTAAGCTCAAATTTTGTCCCAATTCTTTAAGTATGACCCCTGAATCACAAAGGCCGTAGAATAAACAGTTGAAATTATTAAAAATACTCTAGCGTAAAGAGCGAAATTTTTAGGAGGAGATGAACCCCTCATATGCTTGATTATTTCTGTTCGTTTTAAGTTTTAATTTTGCTCCTTACTTTCAGTTGAAAAAACTTTTTCATATTTCCTAATTCATTGTTTTTGTATTAAATAATATTAGAAAATCCTTTGCCCTCTTCATGGAAATTCTCTTCCCCGTGAGAAATTCCTCCATGGAGATATCCTCTCACATAAACACCTCCTCTCAACACCCCCCTCTCAACCAAAAAAATCTCCTGAACTGGTTCGATACGATCATTCCTAAAAAAAAAAAAAAAAAAAAAAACAAAAATAAATAAACACGCACCCGTGATCGATCTTCTGGCAAAAAATACGAAATTCCATATTTTTGCAGATAGGAGCTTGAAACTTCTACAGTAGGGTTCTCTGATACGCCAATTATGATGGTGTAATTTTCATTAAGATTCAATGATTCTTAGGGGATTTTCTCCTCTATTATTTTCCAAAATAAAACAAATTTTCTCAGGCTCGTAACTTTTGATGGTAAAGACTAAATTCGATGAAACTTAATATTTAAATGTGCATAAGAATCTAATTCTTTTGATGTATCTATTATCATCAAAATTTTTTTAGAGTTTTGTCTACTATTGAGCGCTCCTTACTTCAGATCAGATACGGGTTGGGGTTGAGGGACTAATGATATTTATTTTAAAGTTTGTTTGAACAGGGATGAAATTAAATGATATATTGAGGGAGAGGTAGTTTCATAGCACTTGGAGATAAAAGGAAATAATTAGAGTGTAATGTTAATTTCATTAAATCTCGAATTACAGGATCTAAGGAGAGATTAATTCTCTAATTAGGTGGGGTCAAATGTACTATTTAGTTTCAAATAATATTCTGGCAATTAAAAAGCCTGTTAAAGTCCTGTGGTGGTGCAGTGGATTTGACCTTAGCTTGGTAATACGGAACCCAGAGATCGAATCACGCTGCAGGAATGCACTGCAGGGCCGACGCAGGGATCTTAGTAGTCAAGAAACGTCGTTAATTCTTAAATAATAAATAAATAAAGCAAAATATTTAAAATAATAAATCAAATACATTAAATTGGAATAATACACACATAATTCTTTCTGTAAGGGCGTAAAGAGGGGTGTGCAAAGGTAGAGGGAAGGGGGTAATATATTGATGTATGTGTTGTTTTTTTTATCGATTTTATATTTAAATTTCTAATTTATGGGTTAAGAGCAATATTTCGTATGATGTCGTGCCCATGTGGCTTGTTTCGCCATTAATATCTATCTGTATATCTCTGCATAGTTTTGAAATTCAGTAAGGCCTTCCTATGATTCTGAATTCAAATTAATCGTACACAACCATTCCTTTTCAACATAAAAAAGCTCATGTTGTTCAAAGGCTTTCTTGGAATCAATTGTTCAAATTTACAATCATGAGTTTATATGCTGGGTCGAACATATCCGTTGACGAGTATTCATAATTTTATCAAACACTAAGGATGAACTTTTATATTCTCGTTGACTCTATGCTACGAAACAGCACTAAGTTTATGTCTATAATGTTCTTTTTTTTCAGTTGTCGTTTCTTTTCTTTTGTTTTGTAAATAATAATGAATTCACCACCACAACCAGAAATTGGTCGGAAAACTGATTAATTTTATATCAGCATAAGCAGTAGCAAATGCTTAGAGCCTAACCAATATACTGTCTGTTGTTTCTGTTAATTGGTGAGTGTCTTGCGTTGGAATTCTTACAAGAGGGTTATTATGACTAACCATAAGTTTAAAAATTGTAAATTACCCGTATTCAGACATAAAAGATTTAAACGAAAATACCTTGTGCAACAGAATTTGGAACTACAGCACTAAACTGCCCTTTCAAACGTTCTACAATGCTTTAGCTTGAAGAACGAGGTATTGAAGAAGTAGCCAACCATCCCTCTCCCCATATTCGGAATCAATTCTATTTGTTTTTAAGTTTAAAGGTTGTTCCTTACCTGCAGTTGAAAAAACTTGTTCTTTTTTTGTTTAATCGTGAGAACGTCTGTTACTAAAAAAGGGGATGGAATATCCCCGAAGTTTTTGCACCACTGTGTCCCTGAAATAGCTAAAAGGTTTCAGAACAGATCAGGAAAGCGATATTTTCATTTTTTCAGGCATTGACGCATTGAAAAGTAAATGAAACTGCTGTGCCTCATTTAGAATAAGCAACACGATTTTTATTGAAATTTTACACTATGTATGTCCCTGATTACCAATTTAGTTTTTTTCTATAGGAATTCCATCTTGAATATCCCATAGAAATTCTTGTTTGCATCTTATTGTGCTGTTTATTATTCTACCTGATGGAAGAGAAAAGAAGCCCTCTAGGCAGAAGGTGCAAATTTAATGTTTTCTTTTTATTAGAACTTGGCTTTACTTTTGATAATTTAATGAAAACAACAAGTTTACAAGAAGGAAACATTCCCGTCTCCCCCCCTCAAGGCTATGCCAACAACTTATTGTGTGTATCCCAGTATTAAATCCTTGGATAAGAGTTATTATAGGTCATTCTTCTCTGGATGAAACTTCAGTGTGGATTGTCAAAACCCAAAAAGGGATTGTTTAACGATTACCTAAAAAGGTTGAAATTCAAGACGTTTTGATTTTGGCAAATTTCAACCTGACAACATACAACCTAAACCTGACTTTTACATCAGAGTTTATCTTGCATAAGAAATTCCAGATATAATTATTTTTGCAATGTACTAAAAATGGCATTTTACAACGTAAACCTGATTTTTATATAACATCTAATCTTGTCTCAAAATTTATAGATGTTTTTATTTAGGTAATGAGCTAGAAATGGCAGTTAGCAACAAAAAACTTGATCTTTATAGAGTAGTTAAACTCCCCTCAAAATTTTTATTCGTCAAGAATTTTAATTATAGATGCATGTCTTCTTCGATTTGTTCTGCAGAGTGCAATAGTGATTTTTCTTTAGTAAATCGGGATCTGCGGTCTATGTCTAGTCGATAATTGTCGGACATTTAAAATCAAGACTTTTTTCTGAGACGGTAATCACGAGATTCAAAACAAAGGCTTAAAAATTCAAGTCTAAAGTTTCAAAAATTTACAGAATTACTCATAAAAAATATATAAAAATTATTTTGCCTGTTCTACTAACACGACTTGGCTCTGAAATCAGACCTCTTCGGGATAATGCATTCTCGGGACATTTTTGAAACATTGCATTGTCTCCTTGACCTTAGCCAAGGAATGTTTCTCTTTCAAGGTCAATGATGAGGCTGATTGATGATTGTGAAATTGTAGTTTGACCAATTTAAAACCAAATGTGGATACAGTATAAAATTTCCAAGGATGGCTTCTAACTTCCAGATACACAAAAAAATATTATTTTTATCCCAATTCTAAATATGGTAATTTTGTTGAGTTTAATGTTATCGGAACCATCAATACGACGGAACGGCTAATGTTTTACGCTAAAGCTTTTCAAACAGTTCGTGGTAACGAACTGTAGTAAGGAGCGACCCGGCTCAATAGTAACCAAAACTCTAAAAAATGGAATTTTGATACCAATAGCTACATCAAAAGAATCGTATTTTAATGCTGGTTTTAAATATATAAGTTTCATCAAGTTTAGTCTTACCCATCAAAAGTTACGAGCCTGAGAAAATTTGCGTTATTTTAGAAAATAGGGAGAAACGCCCCCTAAAAGTCAAAGAATCTTAACGAAAATCACACCATCAGATTCAGCGTATCAGAGAACCCTATTGTAGAAGTTTCGAGCTCCTATCTACAAAAATGTGGAATTTTGCATTTTTTGCCAGAAGGCAGATCACGGATGCGTGTTTATTTGTTTTTTTGTTTTTTTGTTTTTTTTTTTCCCAGGGGTGATCGTATCAGCCCAGTTGTCCTAGAATTTTGCAAGAGGGCTCATTCTAACGGAAATGAAAAGTTCTAGTGCCCTTTTTAAGCGACCAAAAAAATTGGAGGGCACCTAGGCCCCCTCCCACGCTAATTATTTTCCCAAAGTCAACGGATCAAAATTCTGAGATAGCCATTTTATTCAGCGTAGTCGAAAAACCTTATAACTATGTCTTCGGGGACGACTTACTCCCCCACAGTCCCCGTGGGAGGGGCAACAAGTTACAAACTTTGACCTGTGCTTACATATAGTAATGGTTATTGGGAAGTATACAGGCGTTTTCAGGAGGATTTTTTTGGTTTGGGGGAGGGGTTGAGAAGAGGGGGATATGCTGGGGGAACTTTCCTTCGAGAATTTGTAATGGGAGAAGAAAATTTCCATGAAGGGAGAGCAGGATTTACTAGCATTATTAAAAAAAAAAACAAGTAAAAAATAAAAGTGAAAAAGCTTTTTCAGCTGGAAGTAAGGAACAGCAATAAAACTTAAAACAAACAGAAATTATTACCCATATGAGGGGCTCACCTCCTTCTAATACCTGACTCTTTACGCTAAAGTATTTTCGGTAATTTCAACTACTTATTCTACGGCTTTTGTGATTCAGGGGGTCATTCTTTATGAATTGGGATAAAATTTAAGCTTTAGTGTAAAGAGCGAGGTACTGACGATGGGGCGAATCCCCTCATATATGTAATAAAAACATGAGAATACAAAAGTTCTTTACGTAAGCTAATCTATAAGTTACGTAAATCTTTTACCAAAAAAAAGATTCGTAAAAAATTAAAAGTTCTTGTTGCCTTTTTAATTAACCAAAAAATCGGGGGGCAACTAGGCTTCGTCCCCCGCTCTTTTTATCTCAAAATCATTCGATTAAAATTATGGGAAAGCCATTGAGCCAAAAAAAAAATATGCAAATTTCATTTTGATTATTCCTCTGCGGAGAGCCAAAATCAAAACATGCTTTGATTCAAAAACGTTCAGAAATTAAATAAAAACAACAAGTTTTTTCAACTGAAAGTAAGGAGTGACATCAAAACTTAAAACGCACAGAAATTACTTCGTATATGAAAGAGGCTGCTTCCTCATCAACACCCCTTTCTTTACGCTAAAGTTTTTTACTGTTTTAGAAAGAAGAATTGAGAGAAAGAGTCAAACTTTAGCGTAAAGAGCGGGGCGTTGATGAGGAAGCAGCCTCTTTCATATACGAAGTAATTTCTGTGCGTTTTAAGTTTTGATGTCACTCCTTACTTTCAGTTGAAAAAACTTGTTTTTTTTATTTAATTACGCTAAAGTTTGACTCTTTCTCTTAACTCTACATTTTAAACAGTAGCAAACTTTAGCTTAAAGAGCGGAGCGTTGAGGAGGAAAAGCCCCTTTCATACGGAGTAATTTCTGTTCGTTTTAAGTTTTAATGTTGTCCTTACTTTCATTTAAAAAACTTTTTTTTATTTAATACTATTATAAATCGGTTTAGTAAAATATTTTGGTAGATTGTTTTTAATTAATTGTGAGTATAAAGAATTTAGTGAGTATTCCGTTAAGTCCCTGTTCAAGAAATATTATTATTTATTTTGAGATTAATTTCGATTGATTCTCGAACCACCTGTTTTATCCCCAAATCATTACTAATGAGTGACGATTTTTCAAAAAGTATCGCGTGGGACGGATTATTGAATATATGCCAACCTAAAGCAGAATCAAAGTAGTTGTTGGAACTATTTGAAATTAAATAAAAAAAACAAGTTTTTTAATTGAAAGTAAGGAGCGAAATTAAAACTTAAAACGAACAGAAATTACTTCGTATATGAAAGGGGCTGCTTCCTCATCAAAACCCCGGTCTTTGCGCTAAAGTTTGACTCTTTCTCTCAGCTCTTCTTTTCAATAAAAAACTTTAGTGTAAAGAGCGGGGCGTTGATGAGGAAGCAGCCCATTTCATATACGAAGTAATTTCTGTTTGTTTTAAGTTTTATTGTCGCTTCTTACTTTCAGTTAAAAAAAAAACTTGTTTTTCTTATTTAATTTCTGAACGTTTTTGTATCAATGCATGTTTTGATTTTCGCTCTCCGCAGAGGAATAATTAAAATAAATGGCTTTCTCATAATTTTGATCGAATGATTTTGAGAAAAAAAGCGAGGGAGGAAGCGTAGCTGCCCTCCGATTTCTTTGATTACTTAAAAAGGCAATTAGCACTTTTAATTTCTTACGAATCTTATCGTTAGTAAAAGATATACGTAACTTATAAATTAGCTTACGTAAAAAACTTTTGTATTCTCATAGTTTTATTACATATATGAGGGGGTTTCCCCCCTCGTCAGTACCTCCTTCTCCACACTAAAGATTAAATTTTGTCTCAATTCATTAAGAATGACCCCTGAATCACAAAAGCCGTAGAATAAATAGTTGAGATTAATAAAAACACTTTAGCGTAAAGAGCGAGGTATTAGGAGGAGGTGAGCCCCTCATATGGGTAATAATTTCTGATCGTTTAAATTTTTAATGCTGCTCCTTAATTCCAGCTAAAAAAACTGTTTTATAATTATTTTTTCATTCTTTTTTTTAAATAATGCTAGTAAATCCTGAGCTCCCTTCATAGAAATTTTCTTCCTCCATGACAAATTCTTCGATGGAAAGTCCCTCCAGCATATCTCCCTCTTCTCAACCCCTCTCCCCAACCAAAAAATCCTCCTGAAAACACCTGTACACTTCCCAATAACCATTACTATATGTAAGCACTGGTCAAACTTTGTAACTTGTAGCCCCTCCCACGGGGGCTTTGGGGGAGTAAGTCGTCCCCAAAAACAAAGTTATAAGGTGTTTCGACTACGTTGAATAAAATGGTTATCTCAGAATTTTGATCCGTTGACTTTGGGAAAACAATTAGCGTGGGAGGGGGCCTAGGTGCCCTCCAATTTTTTTGGTCACTTAAAAAAGGCACTAGAGCTTTTTATTTTCGTTAGAATGAGCCCTCTTGCAACATTTTAGAACGGCTGGGTTGATACGATCACCCCTGGGAAAAAAAACAAAACAAACAAATAAACAAGCATCCGTGATCTGCCTTCAGACAAAAAATACAAAATGCCTCATTTTTGTAAATAAGAGCTTGAAACTCCTACAGTAGCCTGCTCTGATACGCTGAATCTGATGGTGTGATTTTCGTTAAAATTCTATGACTTTTAGGGGGTGTTTCCCCCTATTTTCTAAAACAACACAAATGTTCTCAGGCTCGTAACTTTTGATGCGTAAGACTAAACTTCATGAAACTTATAAATTTATAATCAGCATTAAAATGCAATTCTTTTGATGTCGCTATTGGTATCAAAATTCCATTTTTTAGAGTTTTGGTTACTTTTGAGCAGGGTTGCTCCTTGGTACAGTTCGTTGCCACGAACTGTTTGATTAGCGCCTCTTCTTTTTTATGCCTTTTTATTCTTTTTTAAAGTCTTTTTTATGCTGTTGTAACCATTTTTCTAGATTCTGATGGGTCCTGCCAACATAGCAATTTCCACAATCACAGGGTATTTTATAGAACCCTCTTTGGCGACTAACTGGGGTCTTATCTTTACCAGAATTTAAGAAATTAATGATTTTAAAATTATTAATAAAAACTACGTACAGATTATTTTTTGTGCAAATATTTTTTAATTTCGTTGTGATCTTTTGGGTATACGGAAGATAGAAAATATTTGAGGGCTTATCCGTAGCCTCACATTGTGAAATATCTTCTTCGATTTTACATGAATGACTATTTATTCTACGGTTAATTATTTCATTGACAAAAGGAATGGGGTATGCATTACCAAAAAGAATATCTCTGATAAAGTTTATTTCTGCCTTTATATACAAATCGGAGCAAATATAAAGGGCACGATCGATGGGGGAAGTTACACATGCTCTTTTAACTTGTGGGGGGGAGGTGATTTGGATTAAAGTGAAGATATCTATTTTTTTTGTGGTGGCTTTTGATGGATAGTAAAATCCAGTTTATCAGTGATAAACTGATAAACCGGATGAAGAACTGATAAAGGAAAGTTAGATATCGATTTCTACCATCTACTTCCATATCTTCATCTGTTTCTATCTGAAGGTTCATCGAGAGATAGAAAGCTTGGGTATTAATTGTGATTTTAAGGCATCAAACACAATTCGGTTCAAACGGGGTTTTTCATTGAACTTATACCGGATTAATCAGTGATAAGAGGATTGATCGAGAAATATAGCAGAGGAGGAGCTATTAAAAGATTTTTTTTTTAATTGCAATAGATACAAAAAAGATATATAACCATCACCTAACATCCAACAACCGTCAAAATTACGTCAGGATGGCGTGCAACACATGATGGAAACATCCAACTAACAAACTCTAACTTGCCCTCTGAGACAATCACTGTGTGATGAACAAACATAAATTAAAAAACAATAATATATTACAATATTATAAGACTAAAAAAACAGACATATTCAATTTTTTAACCCTAGAAACAAGGTTTTGTCAATTTTCGACCCTCTCTGTTTTAAAACTTAAACGATGTTTCTGAACTTGGAAAACGGAAGGAATGACAAAGATCGACAAATAACTGTTGAACTGGTGTTGAGACTTTATTGCCCCCAAATCCTAAATCAATTTGACAAAGTTCATTCTAAAATGCACTTAAAAGAACAAACATATTAATGATTATGCCGAAAAACTCCCTCCCTTGAAAAAATTGAAAAATAGTGGTCTAAAAATTTACTTTTTATTTTGAACCTAACCTTTAAGCTTAAAACTAAGTTTTAAAAGTTCAGAGCCAGAATAAAAGAGTTCTCCTGTCTTGGTATTATAAGTATTATAAATAATTCCACAGAATGGATTTTTATCTTAGGCATAATCTTGTTCCAAAAAATACTATAATATATAAATATATATATACATATATATATATATATATATATATATATATATATATATATATATATATATATATATATATATAATTATATATATATATATATATATAACAAACAAATGCAGAGTAAAAACAATAGGGAAAATCTTTTCAAGACAGTGGAAATCAGTTCTGTGAATATTTCGGCCCTATGTCCAAGGGCTGTCTTAAGTACAATACGAAAACAAGAGAGAAAATATGTATATATAAATAAACCTACATTAAATTGTGAGAATTAAAACTAAATAATTTTATTTAAAAACTTTTTAAAAACAGCCTAAGCCTCCTTACTTCAACGAAGTTCAACCAGGACTGATAAAAAGAATGAAGTGAGAATATAAATTCATCAAACACTTTGTGGTAACGAACTGTAGTAAGGAGCGACCCGGCTCAATAGTAACCAAAAGTCTAAAAAATGGAATTTGGTACCAATAGCTACATCAAAAGAATCGCATTTTAATGCTGATTTTAAATATTTAAGTTTCATCAAGTTTAGTCTTACCCATCAAAAGTTACGAGCCTGAGAAAAGTTGCGTTATTTTAGAAAATAGGGGAAAACACCCCGCTTTTTACGCTAAAGGTTTTTTTTCTGGTTTAAAATGTAGAGTTAAGAGAAAGAGTCAAACTTTAGCGTAAAGAGTGGGGCGTTGAGAAAAAAAAGCCCCTTTCATATACGGAATAATTTCTGTTCGTTTTAAGTTATAATGTCGCTCCTTACTTTCATTTAAAAAACTTGTTCTTTTTATTTAATTCAAACTAAAGAAACAAAGTGATTAAATGTAATTTCTCAGAGCCAACCTTGCTTCAGCGACGGGAATTGATTTTGAAGTTTTAATGACTCTGGTTAAAATTTGTAATAAATTTTCTGTCTATTTTCAATTCCGCGATTCCTTTAATCGGCAAAAAATGGGTTACCCATGGGGGCACCTTTATCCAGGCTACTGGCAAATATTTATGTCGAGAACTTTGAAAATTGGGCGTTAAATTCTTATTTTTTTAAACACGTCAATTGGGGTCGTTATATGGATGACGGAATTTCACTTTGGAATTATGGGGAAGCTGAACTTCGGGGCTTCTTAGATCATTTAACACTTATGACCGCAATTTGTAGTTCACCCTAGAAGTTGAAATTGAAAATAAACTACCGTTTTTAGATATGTTAATTATTCGTAATGCTGATAAGCTGGATTTTACTATCTATCGAAAACCAACACAAAACAATAGATATCTTCACTTTAATTCAAATCACCTCCCACAAGTCACTCACTGATCGTCCCCTGAACATTTGCTCCGATCCGTATATAGATGCAGAAGTAAACTTTATAAGAGATATTCTTTTTGGTAATGGATACCCCATTCCTTTTATCAATAAAATAATTAACCGTAGAATAAAAAGACATTCTTGTAAAATCGAAGAAGATACTTCACAATGTGAGGCTACTGATAAGCCCTCGAATATTGTCTATCTTCCGTTAGCCCAAAGATCACAACAAAATTAAGAAAATATTTGTGCAAAAAATAATCTGTACGTAGTTTTTATTAATAATTTTAAAATCATTAATTTCTTAAATTCTAGTAAAGATAAGACCCAGGGTCTATCAAATACCCTATGATTGTGGAAATTACTATTTCGGCAGGACCCACCAGAACAGTTACAACAGCATAAAAAAGAAAAAGACAAGGCATTAATTTCAAATAGTTCCAACAACTCCTTTGATTCTGCTTTAGGATTTCATATATTTAATAATCCGTCCCACACAAAACTTTTTGGAAAACCTTCACTCAGTAGAAATGATCTGGGGATAAAACAAGTGTTCGAGAATCAATCGAAATTAATCTCAAATTCTTTGAGAAGAATTATACTCAAATGAAATATTATACTCAAATTAAATTTGAATTCTTTATACTCAAATTAAAAAAAAACGATCTAACAAAATCAAACAGTTCGTGGTAACGAACTGTAGTCAGGAGCGACCCGGCTCAATAGTAACCAAAACTCTAAAAAGTGGAATTTTGATACCAATAGCTATATCAAAAGAATTGCATTTTCATTCTGGTTTCAAATATATAAGTTTCATCAAGTTTATTCTTACCCATCAACAGTTACGAGCCTGAGAAAAATTACCTTATTTTAGAAAATAGGGGGAAACACTCCCTAAAAGTCATAGAATATTAACGAAAATTACACCATCAAATTCAGCGTATCAGAGAACCCTACTGTAGAAGTTTCAAGCTCCTATCTACACAAATGTGGAATTTTGTATTTTTTGCCAGAAGGCAGATCACGGATGCGTGTTTATTTGTTTGTTTGTTTGTTTGTTTTTTCCCAGGGGTGATCGTACCGACCCAGTTGTCCTAGAATGTTGCAAGAGGGCTAATTCTAACGGAAATAAAAAGTTCTAGTGCCCTTTTCAAGTGACCCAAAAAATTGGAGGGCACCTAGGCCCCCTCCCACGCTAATTATTTTCCCAAAGTCAATGGATCAAAACTCTGAGATAGCCATTTTATTCAGCGTAGTCAAAAAACTTTATAACTTTGTCTTTGAGGACGACTTACTCCCCCACAGTCCCCGTGGGAGGGGCTACAAGTTACAAACTTTGACCAGTGCTTACATATAGTAATGGTTATTGGGAAGTGTACAGGCGTTTTCATGGTTCGATTTTATGGTTCGGGGGAGGGGTTGAAAAGAGGGGGGTATGCTGGGGGAGCTTTCCATCGAGGAATTTGTCATGGGGGAAGAAAATTTCCATGAAGGGAGCGCAGGATTTACTAGCATTACTTAAAAAAAAAACAATGAAAAAATAAATATGAAAAAGTTTTTTTTCAGCTGGAAGTAAGGAGCAGCATTAAAACTTAAAACGAACAGAAATTATTACCCATATGGGGGGCTCATCTCCTCCTAATACCTCGATCTTTACGCTAAAGTAATTTTAGTAATGTCAACTATTTATTCTACGGCTTTTGTGATTCAGGGGTCATTCTTAATGAATTGGGACAAAATTATATCTTTTACTAATAAAAATATTCGTAAAAAATTAAAAGTTCTAGTTGCCTTTTTAATTAACCAAAAAATTGGAGGGCAACTAGGGGTCCTCCCCTGCTCTTTTTTTATCAAAATCATTCGATCAATATTATGAGAAAGCCATTTAGCCAAAAAATAAATAAAAAATATACAAATTTCGTTTTAATTATTCCTCTGCGGAGAGCCAAAATCAAAACATGCATTGATTCAAAAACGTTCAGAAATTAAATAAAAAAAACAAGTGTTTTCAACTGAAAGTAAGGAGCGACATTAAAACTTAAAATGAAAAGAAATTACTTCGTATATGAAAGGGTCTGCTTCCTCATCAACGCCCCGCTCTTTACGCTAAACTTTGTTACTGTTTTAAAAAGTAGAATTGAGAGGAAGAGTCAAACTTTGGCGTAAAGAGTGGGGCATTGATGAGGAAGCAGCCCCTTTCATATACGTAATTTCTGTTAGTTTTAAGTTTTAATGTCGCTCCTCACTTTCAGTTGAAAAAACTTGTTTTTTTTTTAATATTTTACTAAACCGAATTATAATAGTGCTGAACCAGCTACGAAAAGGCCTTTGAGACAGGCTGCTAAAAAAGCAAGGTTGACTCTGAATAGTTGCATTTATTCACTTTGTTCTCTTTAGTTTTAATGAGTTTATATTCTCAATTCATTCTTTTTGCCAGCAGTGGCGCCATTTCAAAAACCTTAGGGGGGGCCAAAAATCGATTTTGGGCCCCCATCCAGCCTTAAAAATTTTAAAATTTTCGAACATGCCTTTGGGTACCGTACTACCTTTGGGGTTCGCATTTTGCAGCTTATTTAGGGATCAAAAACAGTACCAAAATAGAACATTTACTGTATAAATCAGAAACTTACGTACAGTTACTTCAGCAATGGATATCTCCTTTGCTTCATTTTTGCGAAGTCGTCGACAAGCTTCTCAAAATTGAGCTCCTTCACTGCAGCTTTCTCAGAGAATATAAGCAGCAAATGCGAAAGTGGCTCGTTTTCCATCGTTGTCCGGAGGTAGTCCTTCATAAACGTCAACACAGAGAAAAAACGTTCATTTGAGCACGTTGTGAGCGGGAGTGTGAGGACTACCCTGACGACCTTAAGAAGCTCAGAATAAGCTTCTTTCAATCCTCCGAGGCGTTCGAAGACATCTAAAGCGCTTGCCGGTTTCTGTAGAAGCTGCGACACAAATGCACGAGCTATTAAAGCTTGACACTTCAGCTGCATAGTATCGATTCCCGCCTGATCGAAGTATGTCGCGATCACAAGAAGTAAATCTGAGTCCATAAAATCTTTCGATTTGGGGTTAAGGCAACGTGTGGCTTCTAGCACTGGCAGCTGGACAGAAAAACGCTCTTCAAACTCATTTAACACTCTGTCCAAAACCTCGTAGAACTCTCTCCGCATTTTGTCTTCCGTTGTTGTGCTTTCGCAGCCAATGTTGTGCTTTCCAATTGTTGTTGTCGTCAAATAGTCTCTTAGTCTTCCGGATATCTTCTGAACTCTTTTTGATTTAACAGGTATGGCTGAAGAGAGAGCACTTGTTTCCGACAGATCAGCTCCGACATTAATGGCCATCTCTTTAGACTTGTCGTATAGGACGCGAAAATACTCGTCATCACGCATTTTCCTCAGTTCGCTCTTTGTTGCACTGATTAAAGTGCAAGCTTCTGAGATGACCAGATCTGATGCCTGTAGTTGTTCAGAAAGAGGGTTTATCACTGCAAGAACTTCGTGAATGACATGCAAACTGAATATGAAGGGAAACGACTCTAGCTGGTTCTTAAGGCCCGTAGCTTCTGCCGCTGCCTCCCTGTCAGAAGATTCTTGAACTACTGACAGAACTGCGAGTATGCAGTCATATCTAACCAGGATCTTAGCCACTGATCTATACCAGTAAGACCAACGTGTCACTACTGTCCTTTCAAGCTTTAGCACAGGCACATTGGCAGTTTTCTGGGCTTCGACGAACAACTGGTATCGAGTGTTGCTGTTGGAGACGAAACTGTAAACTGTTTGCAAAATTGAAAATACTGATGAAATTCTTTGTATTTTCTGCATACAATCGCCAATGACAAGGTTAAGTCTATTGGAATGACAGTGTGTGTACACCGCTTGTGGTGCTTTTTCCCAGAGTCGGGCCTGTACTCCTGAAAAGTGTCCGCTCATTACACTGGCCCCGTCATAGCACTGTCCAACACACTTTGACCAGTCAAGGCCGATACCCTTTATTTCGTTGTAAATGAAGTCGGCCAAACTCTCAGCGTCAACCTTGCGCATGTGGTAGCAACCTATGGCCCTTTCTTTGATTTTCAGGTCATGAACATAGCGCACTAAGATCGCGAGTTGTTCCTTTTTCGAGAGGTCTTTTGTCTCGTCAGCAAGAACGGCAAAATATTTTGCTTCTCTGACTTCTTTCGCGATAGAACTTTTGATTTCATTTCCTATGACCTCAATGTAGTCGTTTTGGTACTCGCGTGACATGTAATGGCCATAGGCCTTACGAGAGTTTTTCATCAAGTCCGGGTTGATTTCTGTTAAAAGATGTACTGTCTATACGAAATTCCCTTGATTGGCACTAGACTCCCCTTCATCATGGCCATGAAACGCAAGACCTTGCCGTCCAAGTAATGCTGTAGTTTTTAGTAGAGCTTTTACGTACTGTCTATTCTCTAGTATTTCCTTTTCGCGTTCTTTGGAGAGGCATCACGCAACAGATTCGGCCACCTCCGTCTCAATAGCTTTAAACTGAGTCAAAGAAATGGTACATGCTTTGTGTCGGTCGCTGTTTTCGTGCTGCCGTATCAGTTCAGAAATGTCTTTCCAGTTTCTAAATCCTACGTCAATGAATGCTCTAGCTCCATACCTTTCGCCTGATCTTAGCGAGGATCCACTGAAATGTCGGCAATTGAAACAGAACACCGAGTCCTGTTCTTTCGAATATTCGAGCCATGGGTATGCCAAAAAATAGGAGCTGTTAAATTTTCGTGTGCGATTCCCGATGGTAGTGGCGGGATAGTCAGTCAAAACTGGTTGGCAGGGGTTATCATACGGGTTCACGGACAAATCGGTACTGATCGTTCTGGAAGCTATTTCCTCCGTTTGTGGTTCGCGCAGGTTTGTCTCCTCAGAAATGTGTCTCACGTCCAGGGTCTGCTCGTTTGTCGATGAAACTTCGGTTGCCGATGGGTTGTCCCTTGACGTCCCAGCATCACTATCCTACAGAGTAATCAAGTTTTAATTAAAAACAAATTAAAAGTGATGTCCCAGTTACTTATTTTACCAGTACTTCACCGATAGTTATATTTCTAGTTTACTAAATACTCGACAAAATTTGCAACTTGGATGTGTCCTCTGGTAAATTATTAAGTTTCATCCAGATGGGATAGTTATTCGAATTATCAAAGAATAGGTCGCTGAGTATTCTTTTTCTATGGCACTTGCCCTTCGGCCAAGTGCCATATAGCGATCGCAATTTCTGTCCGTCCGTCGGTCTGTCCAGGTTTTGCTAGTTCGGGCACTTCCACATACGCTAGGACGATGAAACTTGGCAGGCATATCAGGGACCCCAAATGATTAAGTTGGAAATAGTCACTTCCCCGATCCGAGCATCGTGGGGGGAGTGGAGGGAGGGGGAATCCGGAATCTTGAGGTATTTGCAACTTTTGAACGGGTAATCGGATCTTAATGAAACTTGATATCTAGACCTCGTGTCTCAGACATCCCACTTCAAATCCAGACCGGATCCGGTGACTTTCGGGGGAGTTAGAGGGGGGACCGGAAATATTGGGAAACGCTTATAGACTGGAGGGATCGGGGTGAAACTTGGTCGGAAGAAGAGTCATAAGTCCTAGATACGTCATTAACATAACTGGACCGGATCCGGGCACTGTGGGGGACTTGGGGGGGGGGTCCGGATTTCATATGAGCTCTTAGCTCTTGTTGTTCCATGTCAAGTCTGGATCTGATCCGATATTTGTAGGGGGGGTGGAGGCGCCCACCGGGAAACTCGTGAAATACTTGTAGTCGAGGGATTGGATAGGGTACGCTCCGATTCCAGTCGAACTTGATGGACGGGAACCGGAGATGTCAAAGATGTGACTTTTATTTTTTCAAGTCGTGTTCGGCCACAGTAGGGGGCCGGGAAATTGTGTGGCTCGCATATGGGTCAAATGAGTGCAGCGATTTAAATGAGACTTGTAATGTAAAGTAAGCATATGCCCTAGATGACATATTTTACTGTTAGAACCAGATCCGACCACGGTCGGGGAGGGGGGGATTTATTGAAAAATGCTGAGATTCGAGTGAAACTTGATAGGTGGTGAGACAAGATGCTCTAGATGATCCGTTCACGAGTGTCCGAGCCAGATTCGGCCGTGAAAGGGGCAGCTGGAAGGAGGTACCGGAAACCGTGTTGCACGTCTAGGGATTAAACGAATAGGTTTATTGTGCTGAAACTTGGAAGTTATAACAGTCATCTGCTCCAGATGATCCGAGGCGATGCCAGAAATGCACCGACTTGAGTGAAACTGCATATTCTATTTCTAGCTCCGAACCGCATTTTTGGGGTGGCGGGTGTGGTTTGTGACGGGCTCATCTCCTTTGTTGTACTGCTTACTCGTAACAAGTGCCATATGAGCTCGTAGCTCTTGTTCTGGTCCGTTCAGTAAGATTGGTCGACGAAACAAAATTTAAAATGTGGTAGATTTACTTACAGTCGGTTTGAAAAACGAAGCCAATCGTCGTTGCATCTTTATTTCTTCTTCTTTCCTTTGGGCTTTTATTTTCCTTTTTTTTTGCACCACTCGCACCGGATGAACTCATGTTTCAATAATCCGATTTGAACTTGAACACAACTCAACACTGTTTCACGGTTCTTTATTTGATGAAGGGTAACGAGAAACTAAATACAAAACTGGAATGACACCCTGGAATGGATACCCGACTGACGGGATTCATTAATCACTGGAGAGACTTCAATGTCACAGAAGTACTCCGAGCCCAGAAAGGACTTTACAAACCCCTGCCAAAAGGATGACCATAAATTAATTAGGGAGAACGGCAAAAACAGGATACTTTCTTGAAATGCAATAATCGTCGAGTATCTTGAATTTGCTATTTAGTAATAATTCACAGTAGAAATACGGTAAAAAAAAAAGAGAAAAAAGTAGAACAAGGACGAATGAACAAAGAATTACGTGGTTGAAATTGGGCCCCTCCAGAAATCAGGGGGGCATGCCCCCCCTGCCCCCCCAAATGGCGCCACTGTTTGCCAGTCCTGGTTGAACTTTGTTGAAATAAGGATGCTAGGGCTGTTTAAAAAAAAGTTTCTAAATAACATTATGTAGTTTTAATTCTCACAATTTATTTTAAGTTTATTTATAAATACGTATTTTTCTCTTTTTCTCGTATTGTGCTGAAGACGGCCCTTAGACATAGGGCCAAAATATTCACAGAACTGATTTCCACCTTTTTGAAAAGATTTTCCCTATTGTTTCTACTGTGTATTTGTTTGTTTTCATTTTAACTAAGCCTCAACATAGGTTCTACGGGGTAATAGTTCCTCTCTTATTGCAGAAAAATGTTTTAAATTCACATGCTAGGTTTACAGTAAATTCATATACATTTAAATTCAGTGTTTTAAATTCATATACATAGAACATAAAAATGTTCACAATAAGGGGTAATTCAATAAAGTGGTTTTGGTAACAATATATCAAGCAGTTTTTGATAACAAACTTGGATTAAAAAGTGGCTCGGCCCAATAGCAGCGAAAACTCTAAAAATGGAATTTTTAGACAAAACATACAGCAAAAGACTTGGCTTTTTATGCTGATTCATAATATATAGTATTAATTAAGTTAGGTTTTGGGCAACTCATCCAATAATTTTCGTGTTCTTCTCGCAGATTTCTCCAGATACCCATTAAAATATCGGTCGAATCTTGGTTAAACTTTCAGTCACACCATTGCACTCTGGTCCAAACCAAATAACCAGGGATACTAGGACTCAAACCCCCTGTCCTCAATCACACAGGATTTAAAGCAAAGCACGATAACCACTTGGCTAGTACGTATAAAGGACATCTGTATTTATACTTAAATAGGAAATCCATTTAAAGCCCTCAATTAGAATTTATCCTATTGCACTTTAACCCTACCAAGATGAAAGGGCGGGAGGTCCATATATGTAAATCTAACAATACCTTGGAAATATGGTAGTACGACCAAATACCTGGCATTTAATTCAGGTGCTTAGAAACAATATTTGGCCTGTTATAGCACTGTAAGATTAGACTTAATAATCGCCATAAAAAACGTATTCTTCTCCATCCATTTGTCTTTTCAATTTCGTTTCATGCGGGAGTTTCCACTAGAGTGATACTGGTTAATTTGTAATTAAACCAGTTGTGTAATTACTTCTATATGTTGCAAAGCAAGTTTTTTTTTCTTTTTTTTAATACATATATAAACTGCAACATTCATTAGGAAGCACCAGTGTAGCTTCTGTTTTTTTAAAAGAAACACCAGAAGAATGATCACTGATATGGAAACTACTGGAAGAAAGAAAAACCTGAACCAAGTGGTTAAAGAAAACAAAGATGTTTTGTCACCTGCTTGGTGCACAAAAATGATGTAAGTGGGTTTTTTAAGTTTACATTAACAATATCATTTCATTTGATGTTGGGCTGTATGGGTATTAACATATAGTAAATTAGAGAAATTTTTGGACCACCGAGAAAAGGCGAGGGAGTTGCAACAGAGAGAAGGGAATAATAATTTATATTTATTTTAAACAAACAATAAATTTAGAAGCTAAAAATACCTATTCTGTACTTAACTATATTTGCTATCGAAATATCTAAGTGATGTAATAAATTTAGATAAATAACAAAAAATATTTTTTCTATTTTATTTCCTAACTATTAGAAATATCATGATTTCCTAAGGTTTCAAATCTAATCTTTCAAAAATTTACAAAGGTACTCCTGAAAAAAAAATATAAAAAAATATAGTGTCTATTCTACTAAATGTTAAAAAAACAAATAAGAGATGATTTTGCTTTGAAAGCAGACCTCTTTGGGATAATGTATTCTCGGGATATTTTTGAAACATATAATTGTTCTTTGATCTCAGCCAAGGCATGTTTCAAACAGTTCGTGGTAACGAACTGTTGTAAGTAGCGACCCAGCTCTATAGTAACCGAAACTCTAAAATAAGGAATTTTGATACCGATTGTTACGTCATAAAAATGGCATTTTAATGTTAATTTTAAATAAATAACTTCCATCAAGATTAGTCTTACCTAGCAACAAAAGTTGCGAGCCTGAGAAAATTTACCTCACTTTAGAAAATAGGAGGAAACACCCCCTAAAAGTCATACAATTTAAACCAAAATCACACCATCAGTTTCAGCGTATCAGAGAACCTTATTGTAGAAGTTTCAAGCTCCTATCTACAAAAATGTAGAATTTCACATTTTTTTTCCAGAATACAAATCACGGATGCGTGTTTATTTTTATTTTTTTTTTGCTTTTGTTTTTTTCCCAGGGGTGATCGTATCGACCCAGTGGCCCTAGAATGTCGCGAGAGGGCGCATTCTAACGGAGGTTAAAAGTTTTAGTGCCCTTTTTAAGTGACCAAAAAATTGGAGGGCACCTAGGCCCCCTCCCACGCTCATTTATTCCTCAAAGTCACCGGATCAAAATTCTGAGATAGCCATTTCTTCACCGAAGTCGAAAAACCTAATGACTATGTCTTTGGGGACAACTTAATCCCCCGCAGTCCCCATGGGAGGGGTTTAAAGTTATAAACTTTGATATGTGTTTACATATAGCAATGGTTACTGGAAAGTGTATGGACGTTTTCAGGGGGATTTTTTTGGTTTGGGAGGGATAGTTAAGGTGGGGGAGGGGACATGGGAGGACCTTTCTATGGAAAAACTTCTCATGGGGGCAGAGACTTTCAATGAAGGGGGCACAGGATTTTTTTAGCATTATTTAAAAAAAGGGGGCACAGGATTTTTTAGCATTATTTAAAAAAAACAATGAAAAAATATATATGAGAAGTTTTTTCTACTGAAATCGAGGAGCAGCATTAAAACTTAAAACGAGCCGAAATTATTGCGCATATGAGGGGTTTACCTCCTCGTAATACCTCGCTTTTACAGCAGAGACAGTTTTGTTTTATTTCTTCTTTTTGCCACTGAGGAGACTATAAAAAATGATTTATGTTGTCTTCTGAAATACCACCCTCAATTTTACGAATTTTAGTTGCAGTTTTATATGCATTTTTTGCGGTTCACAGCGATCACTGTTAATGAGAATAAAACAATTACAAATCGGTTGCTCAAAACAAACTGAAACTTACATTACCCACCAACAATTTTCACTTTACTTGATGTTCTAAAAAGGGGAAGGGTATCCCTGAAATCTGAGGGATCTTGATATAAAAATGGAAAGAGCAACGTGTTAAATTCAGCGGAATTGGGAAGGAATTAGGGAAGGTTGATAACATATGCCTGTTAATTTGTCTTTTTCCAGAGGGTGATGATACCGAATAAATAATATAGACTTTAGAATACGAAAAGTGGTTCATTATAAAGGAAACTGAAATTTTTGTGCACAATTTATAAGTTAGGAGGGTACATGGATTTTTTGCAGTTCATGGGAGGTGTATCAGCCTCAAAAAGTGCCCTTTTATGCTTAATTTTTCTAAACCTGTCTTCGGATAAACATAGAAAGAGGTTAGGAAGGGATGATGAGGGGGTAAAAACTAATCTATAATTTACTTTCATTTCAAGGAAAATTTTGGACTAATCCTGCAACATGGGCGATGTGGGGGGGGGGGGGGAATATACAAATTATTGCAGAAAGCCATCCTCAATTTAATTTGTAAAATTGTAACAAAACCGTTTGTTATTGCAGAAACAGGTTATAACATAAAAAGTTAAATTCGTTAGCAACCTGGCATATAAGGTGGAGATGTTTGCATCAGTGTTCAAACGGAACATTTGTCACTTTCTCATTTATATACTTTTTATGTATTCTTGTTTCCTGAAGGGTATTGCCCTCCGTCCCCTCCCCTGTCAGTGTCCGTTGGACACATCCATGGAAAAAAAACTTTATCTTTAAGGAAATCATCTTGAAAACCATGCAAATGGAACTGATGAGCTTCTAGTTAACTCTTTATATTATATATCTCTTTTCTTTGAATGTGTATTGGGGGGCGCACTATTTTAGGGTTTATTATCATTCTTAAACCGTTATTGTACGAACATTAAAATATTATGTCAGTAACTGGGGTGAGTGAAGAAGGGTATAGTAGCCATCCTCAAGCTTAATAAAGCCCTTTGATTAAACAGTTCATAATAGTAAATTACAAGTAAAAATAACCCTTGCCAGCAGAAACCGTAACCATAAGAAACGATGTTTTGGGTACAACATATACAGTAATAAAACCTATTATCTATCATGAGTCCAAATATACATCCTATATTAATTTTAAAGCTGCTCATCAGAGTTATTTCCAAGTTAAATTTGTCATAATTTTAGAAATTAGAATCAAACCTTCCCCCAAAAGGGATAGGATCTTTATGGAAACTTTTCCAGTGAAGTCACCTTCCGAACGTGTCACATATCCAGTCTTTTCATTCAAACATGACCAAAAGTTTCACCGAGAAAAAAACGTATATATATATATATATATATATATATATATATATATATATATATATATATATATATATATATATATATATATATATATATATATATATGTATATATATATATATATATATATATATATATATATATATATATATATATATATATATATATATATATTTCAAAATCAATGTTTTTTGTTTTTTATCAGGGGTGATTGTTTGGAACCAATAGTTCTAGAGTAGCGAGAAAGGGTTAATTCGAACGGAAATTTAAAGTATTAGTGTTCTTTTTAAATTACCAAACATATTCAAGGGTAATTAGGCCCCCTCCCACGTTCTTATTCTCAAAATTGTTCTTGGGGAACCGTGTTTCCCAAGGAAGAAAGTTTATATGGGAATAATATAACCAAGAGAAATTTTCCACGGGAAATTCTCCACGAAGAAATTTTCTGTGGGAGATAATTTCCGTCGGGGGGATTTCTGGGAAATATTTTTCACACAGTCAGGATCCCCCTGGGCTTAAACGGTATCAGAAATTAATTAAAAAACAGTCTTTCTTCAAATCAAAGTATGCTAAGGAGTATTTTCCCGGCGGAATCGTAAGCAAGAAATTTTTGGAATGGAATTTGCAGCAAGGATGGAATTGCTCGGGGATAGTTTTTGGGCAGAATCATCCTAAATTAGAGGAACTTCTTTGGTGGAATTTTCACACAAGAAATTTTCCACGGAGGGGGGTGGGGCAGATATCCTGGGATTATTTGAAAAGCGATCAAAAATTACATAAAACAAGTCTTTTTCTGCTGAGAGTAGAGAGACCCCCTTAAGGGGGTGATTAAGTGAACTGATGGAACTCGAAAATCCCATGTTAAATTGAAAATTTATATTTAAAAAGTACTCAAGTATTCATTGGCGGAAGATGCCGCTTTTAATATCAGGCCATAGCTTCTTGAAGATGCTACAAAATGTTTGAAAGGATTTTGTTCTATTTCCTCTAATTGCTTAGAAATCTTAGAAAATGTCTAGGGATTTTTCACAAGTGTACTCTATGAAGGATATTGCTTTTGGAACAAAATTGGTACTATCATGTGCAGAAGACAATAACCTATAAGATGATTGGAACCATTTTTTGATGTATTTTCCTGTTTTCTAACAGTCCCATAGAATATTTTCAGCTACCTGAAATTTTTACAAGTCGGTTGCCATAAAGAATCGTTTCAGATCGCCGATAATAACCCCTAGAGACGAAAATGACAAGCTGGAATAATCAGCTGCTTGTTAATAGTGTGAAATTTTCATAAATTATTTCAATGCAATGAAGAAACATAGAAATGAGAAATAGTCAGGAGCCTTCAGGAAAGTTATGCACACAAAGCCGAAATCATGGGGAAAATTAAATCAAAGCGAGGTATGGAACTGCGAAACTGCGAGAAATTTGGGGATAGGCTAGTGGATAAAGAACCGAAAAGAGTCTAAGGCGGACTATTGCATGGAAGTTGGAAAGAATGGACTGGTCAACCCCAAACGAGGCCACGACTACTTTTACCAAGTACAATCAGTCAGCTTGAATGTGCTCAGCTATATACTTGCTTTTTCATGATTTTTACCCAGAAAGACTTCTACATTGAAAAGATAGACCGCAATCCAGGCTTTTGGACCGAAAAGATTTTTCCCAAGCTGAAAGGATTCTTCATTGATGCTTTGATCCCAAAGTTCCACAGGGGGTTCCAATACAAGAGCCGTACTTATAAGATTAATCGTCTAGTACCGGTAACAGGAAAATTCATTTTCCTTACATTCTATCCTTCTTTGTAGTTACATACTTAATTGTATTGTCATTTGAAATAAAATACCTTTGTTTATATTGCTTGTCCTCCAACTTTATCAAACAGTTCGTAGTAACGAACTGTAGTAAAGAGCGACCCGGCTCAATAGTAACCGAAACTCTAAAAAATGGAATTTTGGTACCAATAGCTACATCAAAAGAATCGCATTTTAATGCTGATTTTAAATATATTAAATAAAAAAACAAGTTTTTTCAACTGAAAGTAAGGAGCGACATTAAAACTTAAAACGAACAGAAATTACTTCGTATATAAAAGGGGCTGCTTCTTCATCAACGCCCCGCTCTTTACGCTAAAGCTTGACTCTTTCTCCCAACTCTTCTTTTTAAAACAGTGAAAAACTTTAGCGTAAAGAGCGGGGCGTTGATGAGGAAGCAGCCCCTTTTATATACGAAGTAATTTGTGTCCGTTTTAAGTTTTAATGTCGCTCCTTACTTTAAGTTGAAAAAACTTGTTTTTTTATTTAATTTCTGAATGTTTTTGAATAAATGCATGTTTTGATTTTGGTTCTCCGCAGAGTAATAATTGAAACAAAATTTGAATTTTTTTTTTTTTTTTTTGCTGAATGGCTTACTCATAATTTTGATCGAATGATTTTGGGAAAAAAGAGCGGGGGAGGAAGCCTAGTTGCCCTCCAATTTTTTGGTTAATAAAAAAAGGCAACTAGAAATTTAATTTATTACGAATGGTTTTATAAGTAAAAGATATACGTAACTTATAAACTAGCTTACGTGAAGAATTTTTTATTCTCATATTTTTATTACACATATGAGAGGGTTCACCCCGTCGTCAGTACCTCTCTCTTTACACTAAATCTTAAATTTTGGCCCAATTAATTAAGAATGACCCCTGAATCACAAAAGCCGTAGAATAAATAGTTGACATTACTAAAAATACTTTAGCGTAAAGAGCGAGGTATTAGGAGGAGGTGAGCCCCTCATATGGGTAATAATTTCTGTTCGTTTTAAGTTTTGATGCTGCTCCTTACTTCCAGCTGAAAAAAAACTTTTTCATATATATTTTTTCATTGTTTTTTTTTAATAATGTTAGTAAATCCTGCGCTCCCTTCATGGAAATTTTCTTCCCCCATGACCAAGTCCTCGATGGAAAGTTCCCCCAGTATATCCCCCTCTTTTCGACCCCTCTCCCCGACCAAAAAATTCTCCTGAAAACACCTGTACACTTCCCAATAACCATTACTATATGTAAGCACTGGTCAAAGTTTTTAACTTGTAACCCCTCCCACGGAGACTATGGAGGAGTAAGTCGTCTCCAAAGACATAGTTATAAGGTTTTTCGACTACGTTGAATAAAATGGCTATCTCAGAATTTTGATCCGTTGACTTTGGGAAAATAATTAGCGTGGGAGGGGGCCTAGGTGCCCTCCAATTTTTTTCGTCGCTTAAAAAGGGCACTAGAACTTTTTATTTCCGTTTGAATGAGCCCTCTCGCAACATTCTAGGACAATTTGGTGGATACGATCACCCCTGGAAAAAAAAACAAAACAAAAAAAAACAAATAAACACGCATCCGTGATCTGCCTAAAAGTCATAGAACACTACTGTAGAAATTTCAAGCTCCTATCTGCAAAATGTGGAATTTTGTATTTTTTGTCAGAAGGCAGATCACAGATGCGTGTTTATTTGTTGTTTTTTTTTCAGGGGTGATCGTATCAACCCAGTGGCCCTAGAATGCTGCAAAAGGGCTCATTCTAACGGAAATGAAAAGTTCTAGTGCCTTTTTTAAGTGACCAAAATCTCGGAGGGCACCTAGGCCCCCGTCCCACGCTAATTATTTTTCCAAAGTAACCGGATCAAAATTCTGAGATAGCCATTTTATTCAGCGTAGTCGGAAATCCTTATAACTAAATCCTTATAAGTGTACAGACGTCTTCAGGGGCGTTTTCATTTGGTCTGGGGCAGGGTTGAGAAGAGAGGGATATGCTGGGGAAACTTTTCATGGAGGAAGAAAATTTCCATGAAGGGAGCGCAGGATTTCCTACTATTATTAAAAAAAAAACAATGAAAAAATAAATATGACAAAGTTTTTTCAACTGAAAGTGAGGAGCAGCATTAAAACTTAAAAGGAACAGAAATTATTACGCATATGAGGGGCTCACCTCCTCCTAATACCTCGCTCTCTACGCTAAAGTATTTTTAGAATTTCAACTATTTATTCTACGGCTTTTGTAATTCAGGGGTCATTCTTAAGAAATTGGGACAAAATTTAAGCTCTAGTGTGAAGAGGGAGGTACTGTTGAGGGGGTGAGCCCCCCTCATATATGTAATAAAAATGTGAGAATACAGAAGTTCCTTACGTAAGCTAATTTGTAGGTTACGTATGTCTTTAACTAGTAAAATTTATTTTTACTAATAATTTTACTAATAAAAAAATTCGTAAGAAATTAAAAGTTCTAGTTGCCTTTTCAGGTAACCAAATAATCGGAGAGCAACTATACCTCCTTCCTCGCTCCTATTTTTTTCTCAAAATCGTTTGGTCAAAACTATGAGAAACCCATTTAGCCAAAAAAATAAATACCCAAATTTCGTTTTAATTATTCATCTGTGGAGAGCATAAATCAAAACATGCATTGATTAAAAAACGTTAAGAAATTAAATTAAATAAAAACAAGTGTTTTTAACTGAAAGTAAGGAGTGACATTAAAACATAAAACGAACAGAAATTACTTCATACATGAAAGCGGCTGTCTCCTCATCAATGCCCCGGTCTTCACGCTAAAGTCTGACTCTTCCTCTTAACTCTATTTTTTAAAACAGTAAAAAACTTCAGCGTAAAGAGCGGGGCGTTCATGAGGAAGCAGTCCCTTTCATATACGAAGTAATTTCTGTTCGTCTTAAGTTTTAATGTCACTCCTTACTTTCAGTTTTATTTTTTTTTAATTTAATTTGTAAGAAAACTTTGGTTTTCTAAGAATCCTCGAAGAAAGCTTTCAACTAAGTTCGCTGTTTAGTTTCGAATTAATGAAATGAGGTATTTTAAATAGCCTATCCCTAGGAAATAAAGTGGAAAAAACAATAAATTTTAAAATGCATTCTATGCATGCCGTCACAGTTGCATATACATGGGCATTTTGTACTTGAGAATGATAGTGCTCTTTTGCTCATTTTCTAATCTCCCTTGGTCGGTAACCAAGCTTTGCAAGACACTGTCAAATATATTATTATTTCTCGGCTGAAGCATCTCACCAAAGGAATCTGTCAATCAAAACCTTTGACAAGACTTGATAATTGGTGCTATTTGAAGTTTTGACAATCGACGATCTCTAGAGAATTAAAAGACAGAAGGGTAACCTTACTTCAATTCTGAAGCTCGATGTTTTCAAGTTCACTTAATCACGGCCTTAAAACTTAAAATGAAGAGAATTACTCCTTATATGAGGGGATCACCCCTCCTCGATACCACTTCCTTCACATTAAAGTTTGATCTTTTGTCTCAATTCTATAAGAACGATTCCTAAAACACAAGGGCCGTGTAAATAGAAGCAGAACCTTTTTTGAAAGCTTAAAAAAAGGGGGTAACCCCCTGATATATGGAGTATTTCTACTCGTTTTAAGTTTTAATGATGGTTCTTACTTTCAGCAGAAAAAAAACTTGTTTTTATTTCATTTAATAGCTCACGAAGACGATTCATCGAACGGTTCGTGGTATTTTTTCTCTCTCTCTATCTCTCTCTTTCTCTCTCTTGCGAGAACAAATCTATAAAATTCGTAGAATTTAGAGTTACTTATCAAAAGTAGAGAAAACTTGCCTGATTTTCAAAAAATGGAAAAATAACCCTATAATGCCATGTGATCTCGATGGAAATTTAACTACAAATTTAAGCATATCAGGCTACTCGTCGAATTTGCAAACTCCTTTCTTAAAAAATGTGGAATTTGAACATTTTTGAGAGCGGAGATCGTGGGTACAGGTTCGCTTGTTTGCTTTGTTTTTATTGTTTTTTTCGTTTTTTTTCGTTTTTTCTTTTTTTAGGGATGATAGTATCAAACCAGTAGTCTTAGAAAATACCCTATCTAAGAGAAGGCTCTTTCAAACAGAAATTTTTAGTTCTATTCCTCTTTTTAATTAGTCCAGAAGATTTTCCCACGGCAAAGTGGCATGTTCTGCCATTACCTGGCACAAAACTAATCGAAAGCCTTAGGGCTGCACTTGAAGCAGGTTTGGTATTTTGCTTTAATTACGATGAAATAGAAAATACCATGTACTTGTGGAACCTCTTATATGGAACGTACTAACCAGAATTTAAAAATGAGATTGCGACAACATCATAATTCTATTCCATCATTTTTAAAGCAAAATACCAAACCTGAAGATTTCAGGTCGGCCCTCTTGGAACATATATATAATTTCCCAAATCATTTTATTTTGTTTGAAAATGTTTCTTTGATTTTGGACCAAGATTTAAAGCAAATTTTCAGGGAAACAATCCAAATTAAAACAAATTTTCTTCAAGAATAATTCCATAAACAGAGATACAGGTGAATTTGGTTTGAATTCAATTTATGATAATTTACTGAGGTCAAATAAAGTAAATATTACCTCACATAAGAGCTATGACCTCTGTCCACGTTATATGCCAGATCAATCTAATGAATCGGAACCGAAAAGGTCAAAGAGAGTTGCTTCCGCTGTTGCATTAAAAAAATAAGAGCAATAAATTATATGTAATTAGTTTATTAGGTATAAATTTTGTTTGTTTTTATTCATGTCTTTTAGTTTTACTTCTGATGATGAACACTGTATATGTGTTCAAAATATCCAGTTAAATTTTATATCTGTTCACTGTCAATAAAAAGGTTTCATCCCTATTTTGAACTGTCTTACTTTAACAAAAGAAATTTATTAATAATGTATCCTATATGATCAAAAATGATCTAATAAAAAAGATAATAAACTTCATTCAGTTTTAGAACCCTTAATCTTGACACACCCTTCAAAGGCGACCTCATTCTCTGACTGTCACTATATCTGCTCCGCAGTTTACATCTCATTTTTATGATGTAAAATTTATGATGTGCATACATTTTTATGATGTATATACACTGTTTAGATGTGATGTGGTGTTTAGATGAGTGCGGCTGAGTGTATGTTTAGATGTAAAAAATGAGTGTGGCTGCCACACTCATTTTTTGAAAGCCACTCTTATAAACTGTAGTAATAAATTATAAACCAAGTGCCATAATTATCCAGTTTATTTAACATCGAAGGTAAACCATACAGATTGTATAATTATTATTGAATTGAATTATACGTTTTGATTTGTATAATTTCATTGTCATATATTATTTTATTAATGACAATGACAATTCCATTGTCATATGTCATATTGGTTTGTATAATTTCATTGTCATATAGTATCAATTTAGAATATTTACAGCTGCAACCTGCGAATTCGGGGTATTTATTCGATCTAACGGTTCCCCGTAAGTGCTACTGCACGGTAGGGTGAGGTGGTGCATATAAAACTCATCTATACTCCACCCCTGAATGGGTTTTCTCGATTAGTATTAAGTTTTTTTTTTTACCGTTTAAGGAGTAGTGACGTTGTGAAAAGTTTTTTTTTTAAACTGAGAGCAATCCTTTCACTGATTTCTTGAATACTTTAGGAATTTATAATTTCTAAGTTCTTTTAATCTCTTTTCTTGGGATGATCTATTAGACTTTTTATTTATTTTTTTTTTTTTTTGAAAAAAAAATTCAGATACAATAGGACCCTGGATTTTAAGTAAAAATGTAAATTAAGTAGTCATTTCTGCAAGTTTGGGTTGAAAACATCTACATAGAGTAACTACTTATTTACTTTAATTTTCTCCTTGTTCACAGGACTTGGCTGGTCTTGCATTACTGAAAATTTTTGGAAACAGTGTATAGTTTAAACCAAACTTACTAGCGTACCTTAAACAATTTACTTATATTTTATGCGGTACCAGACGTTAATGCCTCACCTGGCATCTAGAAGACTCCGTATGGATGGCTACTATCTGTCCCGAATTTATGCCAGTTCATCAGAAAACCAGCATCTGGACCAGAAGCCAGTAGCTGTCAAGGTCCTTTTGGTAGTTACCCTCCAATTCTTCAATTGATCTCCAGGACGCCTGCACCAGTCTGGCGAAGAAACTGCTAAAAGCATTTGATTGATGAATGTGTCACCTCAGGACATGACCGGTCCAGCGCAGTCTTCTCAATTTGACAGTCGTGGCCGTCGGTTTGATGTTAGTATAGCAGTGGTGGTGCACATCAGCATTTGAGATTCTGTTGGAATATCAAAGAAAGTAAAGAATACGGTTCACAAAAATAGTGAATTTTTGACATGAACGTATTTAGGAAAAGAAAACCTGAAAAGAAAAACTGAAAAAAAAGCCTCTCAGGCGTCGGCTGGAGAGGAGATGGAAGGTCTTATCCCCCATTAGATTTTTCTTCCCCTCCACTTGGATTTTGAAAAACACTTTAATTTCGCATCCTCATTGAAAAATGCCTCTTTTCTGCATTCTCGATGGAAAATTTTAAGATACTACAAAATTTTCCCCTTCTCTAGATTTTGGAAACACCAATTACCCATTACAACTGTTGTTGCCTTATCCTTTGAAAACTTTACATCGTCTAGATGCCTTAACGGCTCACTAACAGCCTCTTTGGTATTTTCACTGTGGAATATCTTCCGATATCGATTTTTTCTATATTTTTTGGGAAACCAAAAGTAACAAATTTTGTTAACTTTCGAGTCAGAATTTCTCTCTGTCGGGGTTGTACCGTTTTAATGGTCAATTATGCATTATGATAATATCAGGAAAGAATATTTTTATATAAATTTAAGCATTGAACAAACTAAGGTAAAACGATGGTTTTAATATATCAATTTGCTATGATCCGTGTTAAAACAAAAGCAAAATATCAAAAACTTGTAAAAACAAAATTAAATTGATGTTCGGATTTGTTAACATTCATTTAGTCACAAATGATTTCGGAGCGTACAAATACATTTAGAGTTGAAAAAAATTAGTGACCAGCTAGAGATCCTGCGAAGAAAAAAAAATTCCTAATGTGATTTTTCAAGAAATCATTGAATAAATGCTTCAGCTTTTTGAAAAATTACTAACTTTGTATAGTTTTCCAGTAGAACTGCGACTCACAATCCCTCCTCCGAGCCTTTAAAGTTAGTTTTTGAACTACTACTACTACTACTACTACTACTACTACTACTACTACTACTACTACTAATAACTCACTGCAGCACCAAAAGTGTAATTATCAAGGCTCGTGAGCAAAAAGTAAATTTTGCTCTACAAAAAATATGGGACGCTAAGGGGTAACCTAACCTTAAATTTATAATACTTTCTATTCTTGTTCGTCTTAATCAAGTAATTTAATTCCAAACCCTCTTCTTATAATCTAACATTTCTCAGGTATGACAAACAGTTGAAAGTCTACCTAGTTGGAGGTCCAAGGCTTCGTAGAGACTACCGTATAACCAATTGTGACCAATTCTTCTATATGAAAGCTGGTGATATGGATTTACATGTTATGGAAAAAGGGATTCCCCGCAAAATAACAATAAAAAAAGGAGAGGTTAGTGAGAAAACAATTTTATTTCTGTTTCTTATATATTTTTACTTTGACTACTTAAAAAGAATAATATAACCGTTTTAATCAAAACAAATTTGATAGAAAAGTTCAAGTAAACGGAAAGATCATACAGAATAAATATTACTTTGAAATCGTAAAACGTCTGACATGGAGGATAAAGCATAATTTCTCCCTACTTCCTACAAAAATAACCTCAATTCCGTGTGGAAAAGTTGAGGTTACACCTAAAGTTTTAATGCATTGAAAATAACTACGGTTTTAATCCACTCAGTGGACCAATTATTTTTCAGCCATGACTTTATGGGGAAATTTTTCTTAGGATGCTGTCAACGGTGTAATATTTTAAAAAAATGGGTCTAAGACTAGACTGAACCTTAATCCATAGCGTCCAAAGAACGTTTAAACACTGAAACCCTAGACTTTTGACATTCGCGCAATTACGTGCTTCGCAAAGGAGTCATTTTGTTTCAAAATTAGTGTTACATCCAGTAATTCACAATATCAACGCAATAGGTCGAAGTTTTCCCTGTCATTTTAAACCCTTTTTAAGCATTATATCTGGTTTTCAAGCCAGTGACAGACAAACTTACACATTAATTCTAACCCCAAAAAAGATTTTGCTTTCAATAAATAAAATATTAAGAACAACGAGCAGTTAAGAATCGATTATAATATTTTTAAACAAATGCATATAGGTATGATACCTTTAAGTACAGGTCTGTTGTCATATTTTTGTTGGGAGAGGGGGAAGAATTGTCAATTTTTCTACTTTTAAAGGTGAAGCCTTTAATACATTGATAAAACAATTTAAGATTGAAAATTAATTCTAGACCTCTTCGCCTTCCATTCATTTGCAATTGGATAAGATGAAACGGCTAAAAAAGAACTATTCACATCCCCCCTCCTTCCTATTCTATCCAGTTTGGCTCCTACAGAGTTTGTGAACTTTTTTGACTTATTGTATCCACCAAAGTTAGAAATATTTCCCGCGAAAAGCAACTTTTGTGCGGTTACAAGTTAATAGGTCACATTGGAAACAACAGTAAAAGAAGTTTTGGCCAAATGAATAGAAAAAAGCAGTTATGAACCAAATGTTCGGATGAAACCATTAGATAAACTACAACCATGTGCATACGTGTTTTCAAATTAAATATTTATTTTCAAACAGAAAATGCTCTGACGTACAATTGGATGCAAAATTCTTTTCTTAGTGCTTTCAACTCCTTTACACTTTAGGTGTTTCTTCTGCCGCCAAGGATTCCACAATCTCCACAGCGCTACTCCAACACAATTGGTCTTCGTGTAGAAAGAAGCAGAGTTGGACAGGAGATGGACTGTGTTAGGTATTATCTTTCTAATTTTGTTTGTTTACTTGACTCTTCGCAGCACAAAACTGCCAGAAACCAACATACTTGACATGCTCTTCTTTCATCCATACATATTCAGAAATTTCCATGCTCCTTCCCAATATGTTTCTTACATCCTTTAAATATTATGTTGATGGTATGTTGGTAGTATGTTGACCACTACCCTTTAGTCCACTTTTGAAGTATTACTGTCTCCAGGCTACCACAAGTTCAAAGACCAGAAAATTTTCTCGTTTCAATAGTTAGATTATTTTTATAAGATTCATTACAACTTCAAACTACTTCAGACCAATACATCTGTGTACGGTGTTCCTTAATGCCACTTGAAAAAAAAATGTTGCTCTCTTTCGTAGATTTTTTCTCTTCCTTTAATAAGCTATAGACAGCGAAAATAACATCCGATTGGTTAAGTAGAGCTTTACATAACTGCAACACTATATATCAATATATCATTGATATAGCATATAGTTATGCAATATATCATATTACATAAATATAATGAAAGTATTGGAAATTCAACTTTAATTAAAAAAAAGCATCGTTTTCAGTTATACAATTTTTGGTAATCACGGGTGTAAAATTTAAATAATGAGACACGAGTGAAAAATCAGTTAAAATCAGTTAAAAACCCAAAACAAATAGCACTAGACAGCTTGTTATGCTGTAGCTTTTTTTGAAGGACTTTTCTTTTAGGAATCAATAGATTTGAACTTTTTTTCTTGACTTTGATTTTTATTATTATTATTTACCGACAAAAAGTTCTATTAAATTAGTTGATTATGTTTTTTACTTATTTCAATGTTTAACTTGACAACACTGACGAAAATGCCTAATGCCCAAACAACTTCATAACTTCCTGCACTTCCTTCATTGAAATTCACTTCCCCCATGAGAAACTCCTCCATGGAAATATCCTCCCACGTATCCCCCCTCAACTGTCTCCCCTAAACCAACAAATTCCCCTGAAAATATCTGTACACTTCCCAGTTACCATTACTATATGTAAACACAGGTCAAAGTTTGTAGCTTGCAGCCCCTCCCATGGGGACTGTGGGGGAGTAAGTCGTCTCTAAAAACAGAGTTATTAGGCTTTTCGATTATGATGAATAAAATAGATATCTCAGAATTTTGATCCGGTAAGTTTTGGGAAAAAATTAGCGTGGGAGGGGGCCTAAGTACCCTCCGATCTTTAGGTCACTTAAAAAGGGCACTAGAACTTTTAATTTCCGTTAGAATGAGCCCTTTCGCAACATTCTAGGACCACTCAATCGATACGATAGCCCCTGGGGAAAAAACATAAAAACAAAAAAACAAATAAACACGCGTCCGCGATCTGTCTTCTGGCAAAAAATGCGAAATTCTACATTTTTGTAGATAGGTGTTTGAAATTTCTACAATAAGGTTCTCTGATATGCTGAATCTGATGGTGTGATTTTCGTTAAGATTGTATTACTTTTAGGGGGTATTTCCCCCTATTTTCTAAAATTAAGCAAATTTTCTCAGGCTCGTAACTTTTGATGGGTATAACTGAAACTTATGTGTTTAAAATCAGCGTTAAAATGTGTTTCTTTCATTTTTTAGAGTTTCGCTTACTATTGAGCCGGGTCGCTCCTTACTACAGTTCGTTACCACGAACTGTTTGATCCTTACTGCAGTTAGTTACCACGAACTGTTTGATGATGATACTGATGAAACTATATGAAAAGATAGCCGGCACAACTCGTAAAAAAAAACGCAGAGAATACTCGATTCGGAAGCACACCGAGTATTTACGTATTTACGACTGGAATGTTGCTGTTTGTCTTGAGTTTTAATGTTGCTAAGATAGCTAACTCGGTTGAGGTTGCTAATGTTGCTAATACAAATATTGCACATTCATTTGTGCATTATCATGTATGCACACTATGTACCAAATGTTACTACCAGATAGCAATAAGCCCACACCTCGTATTAAAAAGAGCTTACAAAGTCCATCAGCATATAACTTGTATTTACGGACTAAAATTATCAATGATACTACGAGGTGACTTTTCCTTCTTTTTTTTGTCACAGAAGTATTTGATATATAATTTTTTCGTTACAACCAGATGACACGGTATGAAAAACTGAATCAGACAAAACTTGAAAAGTGATTTACGGTATAAATGTACGAGGTGTACGAACTGTTTACACATCAGCCACAATATGCGGTATTGGATACGCGCGATGCGACTATTAGATGGCGTTCATGAGACTGAACGTGGAAGGGAGTTCTGCCGTAAATAAGTGAATTTTAGCCACGTACAATCTTCAGGCCAAATTTTCAAGCTTTCCAGAAACGGGTGTGGATATGTGTCGTTTGTTCAAGACACAATAGAACAAGTGTAAAGAAACCTAAATTCGACATTCAAGAATGGCATTTAGTTGAGATTCATGGGTACTCATAAGGAGGGCAGAGAGAGGCATTAGCCCCTCCCCCCAAGGCTGAATGACGCTGCCTTATATTTTCCTATTTTAGTTTTGAGATTTCTAATATACAGCATTGGAAGTACTGATTAGACCAGGTAAGCCCCCCTATCCTAAAATTCAGCTTATGGGTGTCCATGTTGAGATTAGGGCTCTGATGAGAAAACACAATTATCAAAAGTGAACGGATAAAAATAATTGAATATCTTTAGCATACAAAACACAGTAGAATTACCTTAATAAAATAAATATATTCACCATTTTTTCGATATGCCTTTTTAATTATCATTCTATTTTTCATTTTTATATATTGTATTTTATAGTTTAACTAAAATAAAGACTTACTTATAAAATATTGTGTATGTAAAAATTTATTTATAAATACTTATTAATAAGTGACTTAATAGTCAGATGTGAATTTGGCGTAAAACATGACTATGCATTTACTATTTTTTTTTTCATTTCTTCATTTCTATAATTACAGTTTTGCAAAATTGTGTATTATATAGCTTATCATTTTACTTCAAAATAGCTTTTCCGAAGAAGTTTCACTTTTTTCCAAATTAAAAATAAAATCATCCATACATTATAAGGATCTAATGTCCATGCTGGGTCCCTTGATACAATAGTATAATAAAAATCTAAAAAAATACGACTTATAGCCAGATCAATTTTTTCTTCCAATATGTTTCTAAATCATTTGTAACAAATAATCCTTCGGGACTAAACATAAGAAATATACGGGATACGATTCCAATTCATATCAAAATGCATTTAATTCTGCCATCGAGACTAAACTATTTCCCTAAATTGCTTTGCTTGAAAACAGTTCTCTCTCTCTCCGTTCCTCTCTCTCTCTCTCTCTCTCTCTCTGTCTATCTCCCTCTATCTCACTCTTCGACCCCCTTTACCCCCAATTTCTCCCTCTCCCTCTCTACCTTTTTGTCTTCTTTCTTTCCTTATGCATGCAATAGTACATCCGAGTGAATATTTTTTAGCGGTTTTTGAGATTTACAAATACAATGTCAAAAATAAAATCATGTTCAACAACTTAAGAATCTTTCAGATTTTACACAAATGACAACTCTGGCGTTCTTTTTGAGAGGTGGTTCAAATATACAGAGCCAAAACAGATTCAATTGGTTATCGACGACTTTTATAATGCTGAGGAATCAAAAACAGGTACTTCCTTTTATTTTCATTTGAAATAAAATATCTGCAACTGAGCTTCTTTACAAAAAGCGATCCCAAAAAAGAACACCATGGTTCTATTCCGAGGTTTTTTTACTATTCAAACAGTTCGTAGTACCGAACTGTATTAAGGAGCAACCCGGCTCAATAGTAACCAAAATTTTAAAAAATGGAATTTTGATACCAATAGTTACATGAAAAGAGTCGCATTTTAATGATGACTTTAAATATATAAGTTTCATCAAGTTTAGTCTTACCCATCAAAAGTTAAAAGCCTGAGAATATTTGAAATTCATAGATTCCTAACGAAAATCACACCATCGGATTCAGCGCATCAGAGAACCTTAGCGTAAAAAGCGGGACGTTGAGGTGGGAACAGCTTCTTTCATATATGAAGTAATTTCTGGTCGTTTTAAGTTTTAATGTCGCTCCTTACTTTCATTTAACTTTTTTTTATTTAATTAATATTAAGATACAGCCTACAAAGGCATTATCAGGATATTTTAGATTTAAATGATTTTTGTTCGTTTAAAGCTTGGATACTACTTTTTAGTTGAAACAAAGTTTTTTCTTATTAAATTTCTGAAAGTTTTTCTAATGATTTTTAGGCCAAACCAAGATGCGATGGGGACTACCGGTCCCATGGACCCCCTATTTCTTTCTGTTAAATTATATATATATATATATATATATATATATATATATATACATATATATGTATATATATATATATATATATATATATATATATATATATATATATATATATGTTTGTGTGTGTGCGTGTGTGTGTATGTGTGTGTGTGTGTGTGTGTGTGTGTATGTGTGTGTGTGTGTATGTGTGTGTGTGTGTGTGTGTGTGTGTGTGTGTGTGTGTGTGTGTGTGTGTGTGTGTGTGTGTGTGTGTGTGTGTGTGTGTGTGTGTGTGTGTGTGTGTGTGTGTGTGTGTGTGTGTGTGTGTGTGTGTGTGTGTGTGTGTGTGTGTGTGTGTGTGTGTGTGTGTGTGTGTGTGTGTGTGTGTGTGTGTGTGTGTGTGTGTGTGTGTGTGTGTGTGTGTGTGTGTGTGTGTGTGTGTGTGTGTGTGTGTGTGTGTGTGTGTGTGTGTGTGTGTGTGTGTGTGTGTGTGTGTGTGTGTGTGTGTGTGTGTGTGTGTGTGTGTGTGTGTGTGTGTGTGTGTGTGTGTGTGTGTGTGTGTGTGTGTGTGTGTGTGTGTGTGTGTGTGTGTGTGTGTGTGTGTGTGTGTGTGTGTGTGTGTGTGTGTGTGTGTGTGTGTGTGTGTGTGTGTGTGTGTATAAATAAATAAGTATAATTTGTAATTGATTGAATTGAAATTATATTGAAATTATAAGTATAAATTTTAATTGATTAAAATGTTGGATTATGATAAAAGCGTTTTACAAATTTTAACATTTAGCCAAAAATTTTCGTAGCTACGACAAACAGGACAGTTTTATGCCTCAACAGAGGAAATTATTGTTCTAAACAAAGGGTCTTTATATTGTGGCTGTATTGAAACAAGGTTACATTCCAGCTTGAGTAGGTCCGATTATTAAATGTTCACAGGTAAGTTAGTGCTATTTGTATATACTATTCTAAAACACTTACTATTCATTAATGTGAGTTCTTACTCACAGGCGCTTCAGGCGCTCCACCTGCTAACTTACTTCTTTTTACTTCACTTACTTATCTTATTCTTATTCACTTACTTATTCTTATTCATATTCTTATTCACTTACTTATATTCTTATTTTCACACTATATTCACTTACACATTATATTCACATATTCTTATTCACAATTCAATCATTCATTATTCAATCATTATTCATTATTCAATATTCAATTGTTTCATTATTCACAATTCATTATTCAATCATTATTCAATCATTATATTCACATATTCTTATTGACTTACTTGTCTAATTCTCTTAACTTACTTCAGGCGCTCCATCTGCGAACTCTAAGCTAGTGGCTGCTCCTTTTAAACCTGACGAGAAAGTAAGCATCGACGAGCCATTTTCACTTGACCAGTGGCTAGATCGCAACAGTCAAAAGCTTAGAAATGGAAAGCTTGATTTGTTCCAGGGAAAATATCACAGCAGTGTGATTGTATATGGAACTGGTGAGGATGAAGTTGTCAACGAAGACGCAGACACTTTTATATGGGCTCTTGTAAGTTCTAATTTTGTTTTAATATCATTTTTATAAAGAGAAAAACGCATAAAAAAAACAGCACAAAACACATCAAATAATGCAAATTACAAATATTCACCTCGTCCATAGGGGCCTCAGTGAGGTCTATTTTAGGGTCTATTCTCAGTATTATGAGATAAAGTATTAAAAAAAAAATGTTTTTCTCAATCACAGTAAATAAATTCATAAAAATTATTATAAGGGAGTTGGTCATAGTTTCAATTTAAATGTTCCCAAACATTTCAATTTTCGTTCAAAATTCAAATGGATCACCCAGCTCCCATTTGGTCATTTGGTTTTAGCTTAAACGAATCTGTGACAGTCGCAATTCATTCCATGCAAATCAATTTTCAAAATTTATACGAATTTTCAGCTCGTAAGGAAGCATTCAAAAAAGGAAAAAGTAAATAAAACTTCTCCACTCATAAAGATCCATTAGAGAAAAGGAGGCTCAAGCTAGATATACGGGTATAACTGAGCCAAGGTATATCATAAAACCATAAAAAGAAAATTATAATAGAGGCTACTACAAGATACATTTTTAAAGTTGTTATAGTGGATAAAGTTAAAGCATTTACCCAGCCATAGAGTTGGGAAGAGAATACTTTTGGAGGAATTTGCCTGTAGAAAGTCCTACACTTTCTCTTCTGGATTCCATCTAGTAATTGCTTTTGGTATTTTCCTGGCAACTAGTTCATGCCCCTGAAAACCAAATTATAATTCAGCAAGTAACTTACGAATATTATCCGCTGCAAATTTATGCCGAAATAAAACTATTTGTGAAACTTTAACTTTTTTCAGTGAAATATATACTTAGGTGATTACGTCTTATATATGCGTGAAACATATTTTTAAACATATACTAGCATTGTGCATTTTCCTTATGTTTATGTGTCAGCATATAATGTACATGAACTTGGAAATATTATTAAATTTCACTTATTCAGTTATATTGCCATATTTTATCACCTGAAACTAATAATAATTCATTTGTGTTAATTTTTTCATTGGCTTAGGAGCATTATTGCCTACGTCGTGACTCGGCCAAATATCAATATTATATCAATATTATTGATAATTGATAATATTGGTTGATATACGAATATTTATATTTGTAATACGCTTGAAAGTATACATTTGTAAAGGCTATGAACAGAAAAAGCCGTTTTAAACCCTTGGGCGCTACCTTTAATTTACTTTAACTATTATTCTGCCATTATTCTATTATTCTACTATTCATTCTACTTTATTTACTTCACACTGTAGTCTTATAGATTTTTCATTACTTAAATATTCAAATGAAAAGTGTTTCCTGCAAAAATGTCAAGTATCTTATTTTTAGTCCATTGTAAAAATACCAAATGTTAGATAGGTCTTTTGACTTTAAATTAGACGATATATAAGCCGCATATACCGAATTCGTAGGTGCTAATTCCATGCTCGCCTAGAGTTCCATTGTTTGAAATCAAAGTTTTCACTCAGAAGAAACTTTTTGCTTAGCAATTATTTTGCCCTTTCTTTTCATTAGAACCATATCCCACTAAAAACTAGCATACAATTGTACATACAATCTTGTACAAGCGTACGTACAATTGTACATACTATAGTATGATTGCACATACGAGTATACGCCTGAAAAGCTTTTCATTCCATTCTTTTTATTGGAGGAAATGGTCATTTTTACTACTAAATTAAATATTAGGCACAGGAATCTATAAGAGTGAAGTAGTCTTTCTAATTCTGATGTTTATGAATTTTCTAGCGTGGGTTATCCATCCTTGACGTTGCTGGAGAAGCGACTCGTATTCTAGAAGCTGACGATACAGGTTACATTCGCAAAGGTCATCGCTACAAAATTACTAGAGAAGAGGGTGCCAGGGTCTTGCAGATAGTAATGCCTAACGAGCAAAACTAAATTACATGCTGCAGACAGGCAACAGTGCCTCCCTTTTCTGTAACTGTCTTATGGTGTTGGTATTGGTGTTAACCTTAAAAAATAAATTAATGGTTTGAATTTGTTGTGTTGTGAGAAAGTTAGCTTGGACCTGTGCCAATATTTTAGAGAAATTACAATTTATTCTTAATAGTAGAAAGGGTTATATTTGAGAACTACGTCTCTGTGAAACTGGATGCAAACTGCGAACCGACGAAGCTAAGACAGTCAGTACTACTTTTTAAAACGTTTTATTGGCTTGTTCATATGTCAAAATATTTTAATAAAAAATAGAGTTTAATATAGAGTAAAAATAGAGGTCAAAATAGAGTTTTCAACCAATCCAAAAAAAACCTCCGCATAGAGACCCTGTGAGGCTTAGTATTTAATATACTACATTTAAACACTGGTTTATGAGCATGGCAGATGGCTGTTTGAACAAGTTCAATCCGTTACCTCAAGCGTCAAATCACTGTTAAATTGTCATAGAAGCAACGCTTTACTAAATTCCTAGAACAGATAGAAAGTAATTCAATCGACCAATCAATGTATTGCACTAAATCAAAGTAGAGAGCAAAATAAACAACTTAAGGAGGATTTCAAACAGTTCGTGGTAACGAACTGTAGTAAGAAGTAACCCGGCTCAATAGTAGACGAAACTTTTTTTTAAATTAGATAATAACTCTAATAAAGATTGAGAAGATAGGTTTATATACAAAGTCCATGTAAGAGTTTCTGAAGTGAATATCTAAGACGTAAATAAACCTTATATTTCTCATTTCGGGTGTTTCCAGCAAGGTGGGATGAGGGATGAGTTTTGGCTTCAGACAGCTGAATGGGGTGACACTTTCGGAACTATAATGGCAGAAAGCACATATAATTATTACATATATTAAAATGAAGCCTATAAAACCTAGATAGTTTTGCACAGTAAGGTCAAATAATTTGACCTTACTTTCAACTCATGAGAGTCTTTTAACCGTACTTTGAATTGGCTTATACCATTTGCTGCGTTTCAACCTTTTCAGAAGATTTAGAACATGCTTGCAATTTATTTCCCCAAATGTGTTTGGCTCATATCAATCTGATGCTAGTGATATTCGAATATGTTCTTGAAAGTAAAAATTTCTGCAACTTACACAAATTATTCCAGCTATTTACATGTTTTTTTTATTGCGAATTAAATCTCTACTTTTTAATGATTTAAGAATTGTTGATGATTGATTTGACGTACGCTGTACATGAAGACATTTTCGTGCTAATGTTCTTTTTTAAACATATCAAATACTACGTGTCCACAAATCCTGTTGAAGGAGGGGCCTCTGCTTATAGCAGTGGTTTTCAAACTGCATTTTACCAGGACTCACTTAAAAAATTTTTATCTTATTTACAAACAAGGAAAACAGGATTTCATTTCGGTTTCATTTCACCTAATGTAGAAAGTCCCCTTTTGTATAAATAAAATTTGGTGAACAGTATCAATGCTCTTTAAGCTTTCTTTGACAAGATATTATATTTATTTTAATATCTAGCCGAAATAGAATTAGAGGTAGGCCTGCCCTCTAAAAATTCTGTTTAAATAATTATCCTAAGCTAACTAAATCAAGTTTTGTTTCTAATTACTTCCTTATTTAAATTCATCATCTTCTTCGTGGTTATATGGATCCTGTATTCACACATAATTTTTAAAATCAAGATCATGAAAATAATTTGACAAATTTATTAACATTGTATCCAAGTGTTCAATAAATGTTGCTTCTATGTTATCTTGGATACACAAACTTATTTTTTTCCAAATTTGCCTTACAGAGCTCTATTGTTTTTATGAATGCTTTCACACTGTCTTTTTGTATCATCAGATGCATTTGATGATGCTTCAGATGCTTTCTCTTTGTATCATCAGATATTATTAGATCATGTTAATAAATATGTCAAATTATGTTCATGATATTGATTTTACAAAATATGTGTGAATACAGGATCCATTTACCGACGAAGAAGATGATGAATTTAAACAAGGAAGTAAATAGAAACAAAACTTGATTTAGTTAGCTTAGGATAATTATTTAAGTAATATGTTTTCATAAGTTTCTACATTGGTAATTAAGTTTTTATATTTTTATACTAGATTTGGTGCGGATCCTACTGGATTTAGCTTTACCAGGAATGACTTTGTAAAAAAAAATATCTTCAGTTACATTATTTGCTTCTTCAAAGCAAAGGAAAACTTTCAATTAAATATGTGGTCTTAGCGACATTAGTTCCTTCTTCTACTTGTAATGTAGAATATGAAGGAAGGGTTAAGATATTTAGTGCAACTATGGGGTTTTAATTTCATTTGATCTTTTGTCCATCCTTGCTAGTGTTCGCACCTCCTTTTAGACTAGTCCGTGACTCCTCAGGGAGGTGTGCCTCCCTGTTTAGAAAACGCTGGCTTATAGTAACAAAAATTCGAAATAACTGGAACTTGATATTAATTCATAAATTAAAAAGAATATGGTTTTGCCGTGTCCCCAAGAATCCAAAATTCAGTTAATTTTAGAATACCACGTAAAAGTACTCGACGCATAAAAATTTTCATAAACTTTCAAAAAGTGGACAAAAACAAGGAACAACTTTGACTAGAATTGTGCTGTCTATTTCATCACTTCCAAGAGACTTAATCAGACTTTTTCCAAGATGACCCTGTTTAGTTTTTCTGCCAGGGGATAATATAATGAATTAAGGGTCGTCAAATAACTAAAGGGGCTCATTCTAAGGGGAATTAAGTATAATATTAAGAATTAAGTTCTGAAGACGGCCCTTGGACATAGGGCCGAAGAATTGAATTCTAGTGTCTGGGAAAAAGTCTTATATTGTTTCTAAGTTGCGTTTGCCTGGTTTGGTTACATGGGGAGGGAGATTACTGCCGAGACGGATTGATGATCTGAAAAATTATGATTTTTTGTGGAGCTGAATCCTGATTCCCATTTTGTATAGACTCCTGAATACCGAGTCATACTAAACCACACCATACTATTAAAAAAAACTTTCCGTATTTGATTTTTTTTTCAAAGAGTTTATTCATTTTTCTTTTCATATATAAATCCTTATTTACGTCAGTTGTTTAAAAAGAGCTTTGTTTTGGGCTTAATTAAAATAAGAATTAAAAAATAGGAGGTAAATAATCTTTACAAGCAGGTTTCCTTTCAAACTTTCTCGTTTTAGTTGAGGCTTCTGCGTCATGAAATTTTGGTGTTCGTTTCCTTGGCCCGAAAGTTTGAATCATTGGCCCAAAATTCTAAATCAAATTAGTGTAAACAATGGAATATATTTATGCGCAATAAGAATCAATTTAATCATAGTTTTTTTCGAAATTTAGGGGAAACATATTTTTTAATCCGCTTTGGGGTAACAAGAATAAATACAGCCCCTAAGTTTTCAGCAACCTGACACCTTTTCTGTCGCCTTATCTGACATTTAAAGACCTAACTGAAATTCCAAATAAACTAATCTGAGTAAACACTTGTTGGTCAAGTTTAAGGTGTGATTTATAAATGCATTTCATCTTGAAAATATGTCACTAAGGTTTTTTAGCCTTGTCTATATACCTCATAAGTTAGAAACATATCAGAGAGAACATAATGAACACACTTCCGGGCATTACAAGTTGATGCATTAAAAAAAATTCAAACTTTTTTTTGTATAGTGGTCGCTAGATAAAGAAACTCCTGAATATTATTTTCAAACTGATTGAAGGGACGAAACACAAGGCAAATTGGAACGAACGGATAATAAAATTAATGATAAGACTAAACATAAAAATAACATATACTATTATAGATAAATAGAAGGATATTGAAAATAGCAGGAAAAATGAATAATCAAATTAGAATGAACTGAAACTACACCAAAAAGAAGTGAGGAAGTTTCCCAAACTTTCCAAAGGCTAGAGCGTCCTTAGTATTTTACTTAAAACAAATTTATTATTTAAAAAATGTCTTTTAAGAACCAAATAAGTTCATCACAAAAAGGTAAAAAACTATATTAAACCAAAGAATACCAAAGAATATATTAAACCAAAAAAAAATCAAATAATACTTCAAGTATAAAACAACCATAAATCACTATTAGTAAAAATATAAGACCCATAGTAAAGAAAATTTACAATGATAGCCAAATCAAACCCAAAACAAACTGAAATAACGACAAACAGGAAAAACCAGGTGCGTTTTCAGTAAAACTTAGATGAGTTTTTGGTCTTTAGAAGGCCAGAACCTATGAGGGGGGCTATCCTTAGAACTCTTTGTAGTAATTGCTGTTCGGTTTACGCTTGACTTGGTTAAATATCGTAATTTCTCGTTTTTTTTTGTTTTTGTAAGCTTGCTAATTGTGTAGCTCATTCCTCTAGTGTAGCTCTCGACTGATGTTACTCTTCACTTTTCTTTGGAAAATTTGTATTCTTGAAGGAGATTTATTAATTGGTGTTTATGTGACTTAATTAATATATTCTTTTTATTGGTTAATATAGGATAATATTTCCTATTTTTTTCCGTTTTCATCACAAAAACTGAGATTTTGGCTTTATATTTATGTTTTGGACAAAATTTCAAATTTTAGAAATAGTTGTGCCTTTGTGCATAAATATAGTGCATAACATTCAAATAAGTATTAATAGTAGTAGTAGCGGTAGTAGTAGTATTAGTAGTAGTAGCAGTAGTACTAGTAGTAGTAATAGTAGTAGTAGTAGTAGTAGTAGTAGTAGTAGTAGTAGTAGTAGTAGTAGTAGTAGTAGTAGTAGTAGTAGTAGTAGTAGTAGTAGTAGTAGTAGTAGTAGTAGTAGTAGTAGTAGTAGTAGTAGTAGTAGTAGTAGTAGTAGTAGTAGTAGTAGTAGTAGTAGTAGTAGTAGTTGTAAAAGAAGGAAGAGGAGGAGGATGTTTAGTAGTAGTTGTGGTAGCAGCAGCTATAGTAATGTTAGCCCTCAGAGTTTCAACTTAGCACCCTTAGCCTTTCTTGAAACACGTTGATATGTCCTACTGTCGATCTGTATGCAAATAGTGCCTTCTGGTTTAGTTTTGTATACCCCTTAGCAATCCCAGAAAGTTTCAGCTCAATACCCTTAGCCGTTCCTGATATAGAACGAGTCCATCCAAAATCGAGCAGAAATTAATATCAGCAATGAATCAGCAATTTTGATGATTACTGTGATTTTCTTTTATGGTTGTTACTGTTGTTGGTTGTTTTGGTGGTTTTTTGACAACAAAAATTACATTGTTTGAACTAAAAATTGCTTCGATAAAATTTATATGTATTCATGTTGCTTAAAGGGTTTGAAAAGGAGGAAAGGGAGGGGCTAGGTAGACCAAGTCTTTTTTGTAAACCTAGGGTATCTTTGAAAAATTATTTCTTGTTGCTTTCTACTTGGCGTTATGGCGAATAAAAAACATACTGCTCGACATTCAGGACGTTTTTAAAAAGCATAATTGTCTATCAATCCTTGATAAGGGTTAATGACGGTAGCCCTACTCTTGATTTTCGTGGTATCTATTTGTTTAATATTTTGCTTAAATATTAATTTCAATTCCTGATCATTTAACACTCATTTATCCATCTGTTATCCTTACTATTATATATTTTAATTTGATTAGTTTTGGGTTTCATCTTTCCACTTACAGTTGTTTCTGTTCGTTTGAAGATGAAATTATAAAATTATTATTTATATATGTCTTTTGATCTAACTTACCTCTTTGATATTCTCTGAAAAACTCCTTTTTTGAAATTTTTTTTTAATTATTTTCAAGGCAAAATGTTCATTAGTATTATAACTGTTTTTAAAAGAATTTCGAATCTGAGTTTTGGCTGTACAGCGTTATACTTTTCGGTTCATCGAAAAATTGCGTTCCACAGGCCAAAATGCTATACTACGCCACAATCTCATTTTTAAACAGTTCGTGGTAATGACTGTAGTAAGGAGCAATCCGGCTCAATACTAAACAAAACTTTAAAAAATGGGATTTTGATACTAATAGATACCTCAAAAGAATTGGATTTGTATACTGATTTCAAATATATAAATTTCATCAAATTTAGTGTTACTTATCAAAAGTTACGAGCCTGAGAAAATTTGCCTTATTTTGGAAAATTGGGCAAAATACCCTCTAAAAGTCATAGAATCTTAACGAAAATCACACCATCGCATTCAGTGTATTAGAGAACCGATTAGCAAAAATTTCCAAGCTCTTATCTACAAAAATGTGGAATTTCGTATTTTTTGCCAGAAGACCAATCACAAGCGCGTGTTTATTTGTTTTTTGTTTTGTTTTTTCCAGGGTGACCGTATCGATCCAGTGGTCCTAGAATGTTGCAAGAGGGTTCATTCTAACGGGAATTAAAAGTTCTAGCGTATTTTTTAAGTGACTAGAAATATTGTAGGGCACCTAGACCCCCTCCCACGCTCATTTTTACCCAAAGTCAACGGGTCGAAATTCTGAGATAGCCATTTTGTTCAACATAGTCGAAAAACTATGTCTTTGGGGTCAACTTACTCCCTCACGGTCCCCGGGCGAGGGGCTACAAGTTACAAACTTTGACAGTGTCAAAGTTTATATAGTAATGGTTATTGAGAAGTGTACAGAATTGGAACAAAATTTAAGCTTTAGTGTAAAGATCAAGGTATTATAGAAGGGGAAACTCCTACATATGCGTAATAAAATATACGATTATAGAAGTTCGTTATGAAGATTAATTTGGATGTTACGCATATTTTTTTATTAATAAAAACATTCGTAAGAAATTAAAAGTTCTAGTTGCCTTTTTGAGTAGCCAAAAGATTGAAAGGCAACTAAGCCTCCTCCCTCACACTTTTTTTCTCAAAATAGTCCGATCAAAACTAAAAAAAAAAGCCATTTAGCCAAAAAAGAAATACAAATTTTGTTTTTGAGTATTCATGTGCGAAGAGCCAAAATCAAAACACGCTTTAATTCAAAAACGTTCAGAAACTAATTAAGAAAACAAGATTTTTAACTGAAAGAAAGGAGTGACGTTAAAACTTAAAACGAACAGAAATTGCTCCGTATATGAAAAGGGCTGTTCCCTTCTCAACGCCCCAGTTTTCACTCTAAAGTTTTTCACTGTTTTATACAGTAAATTTTAGAGAAAGAGTCAAACTTTAGCGCAAAGAGCGAAATAGTTTAGGAAATATTTACGAGTTTCGTTTCCTATTGAGCCGGGTCGCTCCTTACTATAGTTTATTACCACGAATTGTTTGATTGCAAATATATGAGCTTCATCAAGTTTAACACTACTCGTCAAAAGTTAGTAGCTTGAGAACTTTTGACAGATTTTCGAAAAAGGGGGGAGACACCATACTTATACACAAAGAATCTTAATGAAAATCAAACCATCTATTCAGTGTATCAGCAACTCCTACTGCACAAGTTTCAAGTTCCAAAATATGACAATGCAATATTTTGCATTTTTTGCTAGAAAAAGAAAAAGGATGCGTATATGTTTGTTTTTGTTGTGGTATTTTTTTTCGTTTTTCCCAATGGTAATCATATCGAAAAATAGTCCTAGTAGGTTGGGAAAAGGTGCATTCGAATAGAAATTAAAACCTCTAGTAGCCTTTTTGAGTGACCTAAAAGTTTGGGGAGCAACTAACCCACCTCCCACGCTCCTTTTTTCCCAAAATTGACTGATCAAAATTGAGATATTCATTTTACTCAGCATAGCTAAAAGATCCAATAAGTATCCCTTTAGAGGTAACTTGGCCCAACCCTTCAGAGCCCATGGGGAGAATCCTGTCAGTTATGAAAACTACCCATTGTTTACAATTAATATTTATTTTTGGGTAGTATACAGATATTTTTCAGGGGATTTTGTGCTAGGGGTGGGTTTTCAGGGAAAGATTCTCCTAGGGAGGAATATTTCTGGGGAAGGGAGTTACAGGTGAAAATTGACACTGAAGGGATTCGTTTGGATTCCTACACGTGATTATTTTTATTTGTCTTACTTTATCTTTTCCAGCACAAATTTTGCATGTGGAGATGTTCAGGGGAATTTTTCAAGGGCTCTTTCGAGTGTGTTTGGATTTTCAGAAAACACTCTCACGGAAGGGGGTATTTCCGGAGTGACCGGGAAAATGATTAGACATTAAAGTCTTTTTTAAATGAAAGTATGCTAAGGAAAATTTTTTCAGTGAATTGTCCACAAGAAATTTTACGAGGGAGATTTCAGCGAGGAGGGAATTCATTCGAAAGGAATTTTACTATGACGAGTTTTATTTTACGTGGGAGTAATTTTTCATGGAGGAATTTCTCGGGGAGAAGGGAATTTTTTCAATGGAGGATGAGCCAGATTTACTGTTATTAATTTGAAAATCGATCAGAAATACTAAAAACCCTAAAACTAAAACCGAGAAATACCCTAAAACTAAAAACGAACAGAAATGATTCTGAATATGAAGGAATTTCGCCTCATCTCAATACCTTGCTTTTCACGCTAAAGGTTGACTATTTGTCCCAATGTTTCAACAACGGCTCCTCCAACACAAGAGCCTATTAATTAGAATAGAAAGTTCTTTATGTGCTAAGAAGAAGGGTACTAACAAAAATAGACCTAATAATTTCTATTTGTCTTAAGTTTTGATGGTGCTCCTTACTTTCAGTTGAAAAAATAATTTTTTTTTATTTTATGCCTTATGAATTTTAAAATGATGCAAGGAAATCCGGCTCTTCCTCCATGGAAAATTCCTTCCCCCGCGAAAAATCCCTCCATTGAAAATTCTTTTCATATTTAATATCCTACCCCCTCCTTGTCACGGCAAATTCCCCAGACAATTCTTTTTTCACGGAAAATTAGCCCTTCCTCCACCAAAAATTCATTGGGGATGATTACGGCTGAAAAAATTTCCTTAGCACAATTTCATTTAAAAAAAGATTATGATTTCTGATTGTTTTTCAAATTATGCTGGAAACCTCTCCCCTCCGTGGATTTTTCCTAGCAAATATGCCCCCTCCCCCACAGAAAATTGCCGATGGTGAATTTATCCCGCAAAACCACCTCCTTGAAGAATTTTTCTTGGGAAAAATACCACCCTCCACTGGAAGAGTCCCTAAACAATACCAATTCAGTAACTCTTTCATACATTTCCACTTAATATCGTGACATGTACAATTAAATGGGCAAAGAGATAGTAAGCAAATAAAAAGAATTTCGCACAGGAATTTTGGAAAATTCCCCATGTAAAAAAATCAGAAAGTCAAACCCTTAAGAACTTCTGTCCCCCTGGTAATCTATCCAGCATAAAATCCATCCCCCCCCCACAAAATAATTGTCTGTGTGCTTCCCAAAAACAAACACTATACGGAAAAACTGGGCAAATTCCGTGCCGTTATGCCTAAACATGTTCAGTCCTTTTTTTTGCAAAATGGGGCTATGATTACCATCTAAAATATTTTTTTTCTACCTCGATTGGTCTATTCGATACGAGTTTTAGTCTATTAATGTCGAAGCTAGAGATTTTACAATTACGTACCTAGTCCCATTTTAGTCAGTTGTAATTAGGCATACACGAATCAGGCCCATGTAAACTGAATTTCCTGGATAAACAAAAAAACAATTCAACGCAACGACTTTAAAATTTTTCTGGAGGAGGGGGGGCTAATCCACTAAACAATATTATTGCAAAACGAGCACGTTTATTCATTGTGGGGTCTTAAACAATTTGGTAGTGTAGTAAGCTGCATTCTTGGTTGGACAAAGGTGGGAGCAATATGAGAGAGCTTGTTTGAAGGATTCGCATTAATATACTTGTAGAAAAAGTCATCGACGCTACCTAAAAACTTTCATTTAGAGGCTGGGGCGAGTAATGTGTAAAGGCACAGCCCGCCCTGTTTACCCTATTCTAGATCTTTTAAGGTGGTGCTAACAGCGTTTTGAGGCACCAGCACATGGTGGGTATCCCTATTCAGCTGTGGGTCTGATAAAGGACTTGTAAAGTGGTGTTATTGAACTAGATGGAAAAAGATTCTTGCAGCGAAGCGTAGCTCCTAGTTCTCATGCGCAAGAGAACTCCAATGATGATCGGTGGGAAAGTAAATCCCCAGTAGACGAAGCTCATCGACTCTCTTTAGAGTTCCATTTTTTAAAATGAATCTGGGCCTTTTCTGCAGGGTTGGAACTGTCTGGAAGATTTTTTGATGGGGGGATGGGGAAGGAGAAATTCTCCATGAGGCAATTTTCCGAGGGATAAACTCTCCATGGGAAATTTCTTTTTGGGAGTAACTTTCACGGAGAGCCCTGCTAAAAAGTTATCCTGAACATTTCCCCCGGAACATTTCCACAAGTAAAGCTTGGTCAGCAAAGAGAAAGTAAGACAAAAAAAATCGTATAGGAATTCTGGAAAATTTCCAAGCGTAAGATTTCCCCTGGAAAGTTTATCCCCGGAAACTCTCCGTCCCATGGAAAATTTTCACCGTGGAAAATACCTCCATCCCCTGGGAAATGAGCCCCTGAGCTGGTGGGGTGGGTCATTTAATCCTCAAAGGTATTGAAGTTTTCAATATTTTTGAACGATATGGCTATCTTAAAGTTTTGATCGGACGACTTAGGAGAAAAAAGGGGCGTAGGAGGGGAGCTAGTAGCCGTCAATATTATTGGAAACTTGAAAAGGGCACTTAAGGATTTTAATTTTGGTTAGAATGTTCCCTTTCTAATTATTCTAGGGCCATTGAGTCTATACGATGGCCCCTGAGGAAAAAAACAATACTAAGAATAGGATCGACAATCAAATATTTACTCATAAGAAAACAATTCAGTAGAATGGCAAAAGCGAGGATTGTCACACGCACATATACTAATATGGTTATTTGATAAAATTGCTTCTACTGAACGATGTGATTTCCGCTGAAATACCTGATGTAGATGTCGATAGGAGCTTACATGACATTGTGGTAAAAAGTATAATACATGGACCTTGCGGTGAACTGAATGAAAAATCACCATGCACGGACAGAGGAAGGTGCACAAAGCAATATCCTCGACTTTTAGTACCTAACACAATTACCAGCAATGATGGAGGCCCTGTATATAGAAGAATGACTACCGAAGATGGCGGAAAATCAGCAATCATAAAGTCACGTAACCGTTACATCAAAGTAGATAACCAGTGGGTCGTTCCATATTCACCTTTATTAACGAAATCATACAATGCGCACATAAACCTGGAATATTGTAATTCCGTAAAGACAATCAGATACTTATGTAAATTTGTTATCAAGGCAGCGGCATGGTAGTTGTTGCCTTGAAGTCGGAAATCAGTGATATCGACGAAGTCGTACAATATCAGGCAGGGAGATGCATAAGCAGTAATGAAGCTGTGTAGCGAATTCTTTCATTTCCGATGCATGAACGAAGTCCAGCTGTTTTTCACTTAGCGGTACATTTACAGAATGGTAAACGTGTTTTTTTTTAATCCAACGTGTAAAAAAGAACCCCGAATCCACTGGATACAATTTTAACTGCTTTCTTCGCATTGTGTCAGAATGATTCTTTTGCAAAAAAAACTGCTGTATTCTAAAGTGCCTACATATTACACGTGGAATGCTAATAAAAAGTCATTTAAACGTCAAAAACGGGGTAAGTCAGTTGACGGCCAGCCTAAAATCTTCAAAGAAGAACCAAGACCATTCACCACAATCAAGATGAATTCTTCTTTCTCCGCCTGCTTCTGTCTAATGTACCAAGCCCAACGTCCTTTGAGCATTTCAGGACTGTAAACGGGACTATACATGACACTCATCGTAGTGCATGCCAAGCTCTGAATTTATTGGAGAACGACCAACACTGGGATAATTGCATCAATGACGCATGCGAAAAGTCAACTCCAAGTCAAATTCGTGCATTGTTTGGAATCATATTGACAACTTGCTCTCCTTCATGTCCTACAGAGTTATGGGACAAATACAAATCGTAAATAGACGACGATATACTCCATCGAATACGTCTAGAGAGGTCAGATATGACCTTGGACTTCACAACAGGAATTTATAACTGTACTTTAGTTATGATTGAAAGTTTGTGCTTATCTATGGCGTACACACTTCTCAAGCATTTGGGAATGCCTTCACCTAATCGTATTGCTGCTATTTCTACACATTTCTGCACATTTCTACATATATAACTCCATCGAATACGTCTAGAGAGGTCAGATATGACCTTGGACTTCACAACAGAAATTTATAACTGCACTTTAGTTATGATTGAACGTTTGTGCTTATCTATGGCATGCACACTTCTCAAGCATTTGGGAATGCCTTCACCTAATCGTATTGCTGCTATTTCTACATGTGTACAAATTGGATCGGGAACAAAGTTACAACACGATTGATTTATTGCCGCATGTACAAACAAATACTTCGATGTAAATGTCTGAACAAAAAGGCATTTGTGATCAGATAATGCATTGTGACGATAACCAAATTGGAGAAATCTTCTTCTTGGATGCGCCAGGAGGTACTGGTAAAACGTTTCTAATTAGATTGCTTCTTGCATCAATTCGATCCAAAAATGACATAGCGTTGGCCCTTGCGTCGTCCGGAATAGCCACAACATTGCTGCGTGATGGGAGAACTGCTCATTCCGCTTTGAAATTGCCTCTGAATATGCAATCTACATAAACTCCCACGTGCAACATTTCCAAATCATCTGGGATGGGCAAAATATTGCAACAACGCAAACTTTTTGACGTGTGCAAAATGGCACAAAAAAATCGCTCGGGGCTCTCGAGCGATTATTGCAAGGTAATTCTAAACTCTTTGCCAGCACATTAATATTGCTTACGTGAAATTTCAGGCAAAAATTACCCTTTGTTCCTAGATCGACACCTGTGGATGAAATCAGTGATTGCCTGAAAAACTCTTATTTATGGGCACCCGTATATACATTAAAATTCAAACTATAAATATGCGTGTTCGATTACAAAACGATCACTACGGTGAAACATTTTCAGATCAATTGCTGGCAATTCGAAGCGGAATGATCCCAGTTCACTCAATTTCAGGACGTATACGACTGCCTCCTAAATTCTGTAACTTAGTGACCTCAAAAAATGATTTGGTTGAAAAGGTATTTCCGAATATTCTAACCAATTATAAAAATAGAAAATGGCTAAGTGAACGAGCGACTCTGGCAGCCAAGAACAAAGACTTCCAAAAGATCAACAATATTATTCTGATCAAGAGTAAAGACCAGGCAGTCATTTACAAGTCAGTCGACACAGTTCTGGAATCAAATGAAGTGGTTAACTATCCATCAGAATTTTTAAATTCCCTAGGATGTCCCAGGGTTTCCACCCCATGAGCTACAACTAAAAATAGGCGTACCAATAATACTGTTGCGAAATATTAACCTACCAAAGCTCTGCAATGGCTCGCGACTTGCCGTAAAAAGAACATGGAAAGCGTAATAGAGGCAACAATCTTGACAGGGCCTTCCGAGAGTGAGGCTGTTCTTATTCTTCGCATCCTCATGATTCCAACGGATCTGCCTTTTCAATTTAAAGATTGCAATTCCCAATTCGATTACCATTTGAAATCACCATTAGCAAAGCTCAAGGGCAATCATTAGGAAAATGCGGTATAGATCTTAACACGGATTGTTTTCCCCATGAGCAAATATGTGTTACATGTTCCAGAGTCGGTAGACCGGACAATCTGTTTATATGCACAGACAATGGGACTGCGAAAAATGTTGTATACCCACAAGTTTTACGCAGTTAAATATTAGCACCTTGCAAATGTGTTGCTTTGGGGGGCGGGGGTTAGGCCTACGGCTCAGAGAGAAATTATCAAAAGATAGCGTGTCAATATAATACAAGAGCAATGCGAAACCTGGCTTGCGGCTGAAAGAGAAAGTAAAAAAAGAATGCGTGTCGAGGAATTACCCGAGTATATCAGAGGAAGTACCAGTTGTATATCCGCAAGTTTTACGCAGTTAAAAACTAGCACCTTGCACACGTGTTGCTGGGGCATGTTCCAAAAAAATAAAAATTAAAGAAAAAAAAATAAAAAGAGTAAACAAGTAAAAAAAAAACTAAAAATAAAAAACAAAAGAAAAACTAAAAAAGAAAAAATTAAATTAAAAAACAAGGGATTACAAGAATTCAAAAAGCTTAAAAAAGAAATCCAAAACTTTGAAGCTTAGTAAATATCATTGTTAGAAATTGGACTTGCTTTAATAATCAAAAATGTTTGAAAAAACTGCAATAGAACACAAGGGACAATGAAAATCCATATATAGAAGCTTGCCGCTGGCAGGCTTCAATGAGAATATATATATATATATATATATATATATATATATATATATATATATATATATATATATATATATATATAGATTGGGATCCCTAAGTATCAATTAGCCCCAAAAAAGAAAAACAAATTCTATTAAAATATAAAGAAAATATAAGGTTTACGCCTTAAAAACTTTCCTTCTGTGCTTTTTTGCCAGTAAATTGGAATTTTTACTGCTCAATTAACTATTAGAAATGAGAATCTATGAAGATGAAGTGATCCTTCCAATTCTAGTAATTATGAATTTTCTATCTTCGGTTGTCCATCCTTCACATTGCTGGAGAAGTTACCCGTGTTTTAGAAACTGACGACACAGGTTACATTCACAAAGTTGATCGCTACAAAATCACCAGAGAAGATGGTGCCAGGGTAATGCCTTATGATCAAAACTAATTACTTACAATTAATATGTAACATTGTCTCTCATTTTTTGTGGCGACTTTTTGGTGTTTGTGTTTTAGTTAGCCTCGTAAATAGACTAACGCTTTGAATTGTTGTATGCTGAAAATGTTGGTCTTTCTTCGAGTAGAAAATGTAAAAACAAGATAAATTTGAGATCAATGGAATTGCATAAATAGTTTTAGGTAAATTGAAATTTTTTCTTAGGAGCAAGAACGGTTAGATGTAAAACTATCAAATATCATACAAGAAGAATTTAGGACACCTTCACCACCTCCACCTCAAACTGGGTGCGAAAGCCGAAACAACACACCTATGACACCCTGCGCTACGTCCTAAAGTGCCTGATTGAGATCTGGATTATTTTTATGTCAAAATATTAAAGTTATTCCTTCAGGAACTGATCCAAAATAATCTCAGTATACAGACTCTATGACGTTCAGCATTTAATTTACAACATTTCAGCACTGGTGCATGAGCGTGGTAGCTGGCCTACCAGCAAACGGTCGTGGACTACAAGAATCAGTAAAATAATTTTTGACTATCTTAGTTTAAATTGAAATCACGCACAGAGACATAATAAAGAAATTTCGATGGATGTTTATTACCATTTAATGATGAAATAAGCGTGCATAACTATTCCCCAGTATAATTTCTATAACTATAAGTAATTAACTGATACTGTAGTTTTTACAAGTCCAACTCCGAGGAGTGTCACCTCATGTGTTGAATCGCTATTATATTATCTTAAATGTTGCCTTCTTACTAAATTTATAGAACACATAAGAAACTATTTAATAGATCAATCAATTTATATCATTAAGTGAAGCACAGGACAAAATGAACAACATAAGGAAAACTTTTAATCTCGGAATCAAAACAAAGCAAGGTCTAGAAAGTACCAGGAAGAGAAAGGTAGGAACAAATATAGAGAGCTAAGGAATAGATAAGGATGTAGAAAGAGTTTAGGAGAGAATAAAAATCAAAATAATTCAATTTATTTAATTTTTTAATTGCATAAAAAGGAATTAAATGAACATTTGGCGGAGAGGACCGTATACCAAGTCAATTCAGTCATTTCTAAAATTATTGCTAAATATTTATTGTTTACATAAATGTTAGAATTTCTTTCTCTGGGGATATCCTGCAAGGTGGAAACTATAGAAACTTTAGACAAGGTGGGATGAGATATGAGTTTTGCCTCGGAAGGCTTAATGTGGTAAAACTTTCTTGATAGTAGTAGGAGGAAGCCTATTTCAGCGGTCCATATGTCAGAAAACTATAGAACTATTTTCAACAAGAAATCAAATCATATCCATAGCCTTCAATCCATGAGAGTCCTTCAACCGTACCTTGGATTGGTTCATATTCTAGGCCTATCCATCTGTTGTATTGCAACTTTTCCAAAAGTTGTAGAATATATTTGTAATCTATTTCTCCAAACGTATTTGGCTCATGTCGGTCAGGTACTTGTGCAATTTGAATATGACCTGGAAAATGAAAATTTATGGAAATAAAACGAATTAATCCAGTTATATACATTTTCTCTTAGCTCTGATTTTTCATCCTTTTTCACTTTTTAAGAATTCTCTATGATAGCATTCTGCCCCGACATACATAAAAACGTTTTTGTGTTAATATTGCTTTACTGTAAAAATATCAAGCAGTTTGTTTAAACAAAGCATATGGAAGGAATGACCCATGCTTATAACAACTTTACACATCTTATGCACTGAAAACTTGTATAAATTTATAAATAAAAAAATTTGACTTTGCAGTGTCCCCATGTATTCAAGATTCATTCAGTTTCAAGTTACCCTTCAAATTAGTTAACGTAAGAACAGGGTTGATGAGAATTACGCATTCTAACTTAAAACTTTCAATTTCCCTATACAGGAGGTCTCGTGTTTGCATATGTTGGACTCAAAGTTTGAAATTTTTCCAAGATGACCTTGTTTGTTTGTTTCCAAAGGATACTGTGCCAAATCAATGGTTGTAAGATATAGGGCTTATTCGAACAAAAAATGAAATTTATATTGCCTTTTTAATCAGCAAAAATAATTGTCAAAAAAATTTTTTGACTCCTTCTGTTTGGCCAATTTTCGACTCGTTTCGAACACAAAAAATATTGACACGAACAATTCGTAGCCAAAGTACTATCTAGAAAATATTCCAATATTGGCAATCTGCTTAGCCTTACAGTTTTAGGTTTCATACGCAACGTAGTGACAGATTTGTCAAAATGTATATTAGCAGTTATAATATTGTATAGGTGTACCTCAGGTACTGAAAGGAAAAGGTGAGGGGTTGTCTGAAGACTAGAAACTGCAATTAGTTTAGAGCCGAATTCTCCATGGCGTCGTGAGACGTCTTTCGGATCAATATTAAAGAAAGTTTACCCTCCCATAAATTAGAAGAAAATATTTTGGTTAGTATATACCATGAATTGAAAAAATCTTGAAAAATGTAAACATAACAGCCGGCAAAATTATCTTTGAATTTTCAGATTCTTTTTACCATAAAAAGAAACAAATAAAAGCCAAGACCAAACAGTTCGTGGTAACGAACTGTAGTAAGGAGCGACCCGATACGATAGTAACCGAAACTCTAAACAATAGAATTTTGACACCAATAGTTACATCAAAAAGATTGTATTTTATGCTGATTTTAAATATATAACTTACATCAAGATTAGCCTTACCTATCAAAAGTTATGAGCCGGAGAAAATTTGCCTCATTTTAGAAAATAGGGAAAAACACACACTAAAAGTCATGCAATTTTAACGAAACTCGCACCATCATATTCAGCGTATCAGAGAACCTGATTGTTGAATTTTCAAGCTCCTATCTACAAAAATGTAGAATTTCTCATTTCTTTTTTTGCCCAAAGACAAATTACGGATGCGTCTTTATTTGTTTGTTTTTTTGTTTGTTTTTTTTTCCCGGGGAAGATCGAATCGACCAAGTGGTCCTAGAATGTCGCAAGATGGCTCATTCTAAAAAAACTCTAGTGCCCTTTTTAAGTGACCAAAAAATTGGAGGGCACCTAGGCCCCCTCCCACGCTAAATTTTTCCTTAAAGTCATCAGATCAAAATTCTGAGATAGCCAATTTATTCACCATAGTCTAAAACCTAATAACTATGTGTTTGGGTACGACTTATTCCCCATAGTCCCCGTGGGGAGGGGTTGCAAGGTACAAACTTTGACCTGTGTTTACATATAGTAATGGTTACTGGAAACAAACGTTTTTAGGGGGACTTTTTTGGTTTAGGATGGAGAGTTGAGATAAGGGGGGGTGCGTGGGAAGATCTTTCCATGGAAAAACTTTTCAATTGGGAAGAGATTTTCAATAAAGGGGGCGCAGGACTTTTTAACATTATTTAAGAAAAAACAATGAAAAAATAAATATCCAAAGTTTTTTCTACTGAAAGTGAGGAGCAGCATTAAAACTTAAAACAAGCAGAAATTAATACGCATATGAGGGGTTTACCTCCTTGTAATACCTTGCTCTTTACGCTAAAGTATTTTTAGTAATTTCAACTATTTATTCTACGGCCTTTGTGATTCGAGGGTCATTCTTAAGGAATTGGGACAGAATTTAAGCTTTAGCGTAAGGAACGAGGTATCGACGAAGGGTGAACCACCTCATATACGCAATAAAAACATACAAGTACAGAAGTCTGTTACGCAAGCTAATTCGTAAGTTACATATACCTTTTACTAATAAAAACTTATTATTTACTAATAAATAACCATTACTATATGTAAGCACTGGTCGAAGTTTGTAACTTGTAGCCCATCCCACAGGGACTGTGGAGGAGTCAGTCGCCCCCAAAGACCCATTTATAAGGTTTTTCAACTACGGTGAATAAAATGGCTATCTCAGAATTTCGATCCGGTAACTTTGAGAAAATAATTGGCATGGAGGGGCCCTAGGTGCCCTCCAATTTTTTTGGTCTCGCAAGATTCTAGAGCCACTGGGTCGATACGATCACCCCTGGGAAAAAAAACAAGCAAACAAATAAACATGCATCCGTGATCTGTATGCTGGCAAAAAATGTGAAATTCCACATTTTTATAGATAGGAGCTTGACACTTCTACAATAAGGTTCTCTAATACGCTGAATATGATGGTGTGATCTTTTTTTTAAATTGTAAGAACTTTAGGGGGTGTTTACCCCTATTTTTGAAAATGAGGCAAATTTCCTCAGGCTCTTAACTTTTGATGGGTATAACTAATATTAAGGTAATTTATATATTTGAATTCAGCATTAAAATGCGATTTTTTTTATATAACTATTGGTATCAAAATTCCATTTTTTAGAGTTTTGTTTACTTTTGAGCCGGAATGTCACACCCTCAGTCGTTCTAGGGAAATTGCTGAGATGTCTTATTAGCATCTAAAATACACACAGTGCTATCTGAGTTAATTTAATGAATCATTCAGTTTTTAGCATAGTGGGCAAACTAGATAACTATGGGGGGTCGACCTAACCAAAAACCCTTGAGAAGTAGCTGCTAGATTGTTCAACTATGCTAAAAAAAATATAGCTGTCTTAAAATTTGATTTGAAGTATTTGAAAAATTATGGGCTAAATAGGAGGGCTCACTACCCTCCAATCACTTCAGACTCTTAAAAAGCGAACTAGAATATTTTAAAATGATTTATAATATCATTGATATTTTATTCCTTTAAAATATCAATGATATTACTAGCTAAGATAGAGCAGCACTTCCCATGATATTACTGATATGCCCTTTTAACACCTGCATGCAAATAGTTTTTTCGTTTGTTGAAACTCCCCCTAGATGCTCCCTAAGAAATTCAATTTGATGCCCTTAGCGTCATTAGAGACAGAAAACTTAGACTTAGCATTAAAAATATACATATCGTGTGTTCTGGCTAGTTAACATTCCGCCACAATTTACCCTGAAAGGTCTAATTTAATAATGTAAGCCTTTATTGATATATTGCTTTGTCATCGTTTTGTCAATCTAAATTATCAAAGTTCGTTTTGTATCAGTTCTTTATGCGCCTAAGTATCCCTTGAAAACTTCACCTCAATACCCTTAGCTTGTGTAGTAGCAATAATTGTAGTAGCAATAGTAGCAACAGTTGTAGTATGCACATAGCAGCTTTGCTTTTTTTACATCCCCTTAACAGACGATGAAATTTTCAACTTATTACCATCAACTTTTCCTGTAGCATTGCTGATACTTCCTCTTTACAGCCTATGTGGAGTTAGTGTGTTTCGATTTAATTCAATACAGTTTCAATACTACCAAAAGTTTTCATCTAAATACCCTACCTTTAGTAGCAGTAGTTATAGTTGTAATAATAATAGTAGCAGTAGTATAATGATGAAAATATTGTCTTTTGTTTAGTCATCCGCTACGAGAAGCTTTGTAAGTTTTAATTTCACACACAAAACTGTTCTTACGATACTGCTGATATGCTCTTTTAACAAACTATATAAGGATGGTGCATTTTGATTTTTAACCTTCCTCTCTAAAACCTCTCAGAAAATGTCACCCTCAAAGCCTTAAGGTAAAGTTGTAATAGTAGTTATAATATATTCGGTATGCCCTTTTGATATGGTTCACATTCATATACTTCTTGAAACATTCATCTTAATGCTATTAGCCTTACAAGTAGTTGCAATAGAAGTAGTAGTTGAATCAATAGAAATGGTAGTATTGGAGCTAGTAAATGTAGCAGCGATAGTAGTATTAGTAGTAGTGTGCACTTATTGCCTTTTGGTCATTTGATCTTCCCGTTTAGGCATTCTCTGATATTTCTAACTCAACAAACCAATTCGTAAAATATATCCGTTTGATAATCTAAATGCACACGGTGTCTTTTAATAGTTTGAATTTTCATCAATATTCGCTCAAATTATACCTTCATAGACTTAGCCTTATTAGTGCTACTATCACATTAGTTGCGTTGGTAGTCGGAGAAGTAGCTGAAGAGCTAGTTTTGTATTAGCAGACGTAGTAGCAGTAGAAGCAGAAGTATTAATAGTGGTAGTAGCATGTACATCTTGCTTTTGGTCAGTTGATCATCCCTTTCATGATGCCCCAGAAGGTTTAACTTGAGGTGGTAAGCTGTTCCAAAAATTCTGCTGATGTGCACTTTTGACCATCTTTTGACACCCTTTTCATCTTAATACACTAAACCCTTGAAAATTGTTGGAACTGAAGCAGTAGTTGGATTACTTTAGTAGCAGTAGTAGCATGAGTAAAATAGCAATGATAGTAGTGTTAGCACTGGCATGCATATATCTCCTTTTTGTCAATTGATCTTTCCCTTTAAGTAACCCCTGAAAGTTCCAAGTTAATATCCATAGTCCTTCTTAAGATGTGCCCTTTTGACAATCTGCATATAAATTGTGTTTTTTGATTTATTTCAAATTTCCCCTCAATATTTTGTCAAAATTTCATCTTCATACGCGTTTCCATGGTAGTAATGGTGGTAGTAGGGACAGTAGTAGCAATAATAGTGTATTATTATTAGTAGTAGTAATAGTAGTAGCAGCAGTATTCATAGCAGTAGTAGCAGGTACATTTTGCGATTTGGTCAACTGAACATCCCACTCATGGTGCCCCTGAAGTTATTCTTTTGATACGATAAGCCATTCCAAAAATATTGCTGATACGCCCGTAATTGAATTGAAATGATAATATTATTCAAAAGAAACCAGGAATTTGAACTTAATTTTGCAGATTGACCAGGGCCAAACTAAGGTCCACCCCTACAGAAGATTCTTTTAGTTGTTAAAATATTATGTTTTTAGTCTACATTGAGACTCCGTTTAGGGAGTATGTCTTCAGAGCATATAGATGGGTGTTTAAGCCAACTTCAGAAGAATACATGTAGGCTATTTTCAACAACCACATAGATTATTTTTTCCAGACATCCAGACAGGGTAGGATAAGAGTTCGTGAGAAATACTGTCATTATCGGCAGGGGGTCCATTTACCCTCTAAAGAGATAGCTAGAGATATTGGTGGTGACCCAGGTTGTGGCACCCATGGCCAGAAGTGGCCGTTTGACCGTTCAATCAGTTACGATACCCTAGAATAGGGTATACAGTAATAGGGTACCCTACATTTACACTATGGTAGTGGGGTCCATGAGGCTTTCCACGCCAATGCTTACCATTTCTTGAAAGTCCTAAATTAATGTATTCAGTCACTCCCGAGTTACGCCTTTTTAACTACCAAATTACACATAACATGTTTTGATTTAGTTCAGCATTTCCATCAACACTCCCTGGAAGACTCACCTTAATACCGTCCATATTTTGTAAAAGTAGAGGTCAAACAAGCATAACTTTTCTCAATAGCATACTATGTGTAAATAATGAATAAATTGCCTAACTTGCAGCTTTTGTCCTGAGGTCTCGGAAGGAGGAGGTGTCATCCCCCAATGCTTAGTTACTGAACCTTCCAACAATGCTGAAAAAATAGATGTATCAAAACTTTGTTGGATTTTTTTGGGGGGAATGATGTGCTTCGGGGAGGGAAGGGGGCTGATTATACTCGAATAGCTTTTTACTTTTAAAAACAACACTTTAACTTCTAATTTCAAATAAAATGAGCTCGATTTAAAACTTATACGACCACAAATTCCATAAAAACCTTATATTCTACCAGGGCATAGCTTACAGCCCTCGCTCCAGGGCTCTAGGAGTTTTGTCAACCCTGGAGGCATTGTTGTATGTTCTCTGGACTATTTCGAACCAAATGGCTATCCCATAATATCAATCAGATACGTTTGATGAAAAGAGGGGTAGTTGCTCTCCAACACTTGTGACTCTAAAAAGAGAACTAGAACTTCCAATTTTCAACCAAATGAGTCGCTTCTTAAGTTCATACAAGTATTCAATCCATGAGAACCTGAAATGTCCCCGGGGCATTACTTACAACCCTTGTCCTCTGGCTTTTGTGTGCTTGTATCAATCACAAAAGCCTTGTTATATTATCTTTGGACTATTTTGAATAAAATGGCTATCTCAGAATTTTTATTGGATGCATTTTCAGAAAACACGATGTGAGGAGGGAATGATCTGTCCTCTTATTACTTTGACTCTTAAAAAGAGCACTAGAACTTCTGATTACCAATCAAATGAGCCCCCTTCAAAGATACCACCCTTTCTAGAAAAACCTTTAAATTCCCCCAATGCATAACTTACAACCCTCGCTTAGAGGACTTCAGGGGGGAGGATGTAAAAAAGATTTATGGTTTGCCAAAAGTCTGTAAAAATAATGCTCTTCACCCTATTGTGTCAACTATTCATTCACCAGTTCCTAAATTAGGAAAAGGATTGCAACAGCATTTCGTCTACTTTTGGGGACTCAAAGATTTTCTTTAAATAAACAACAACAACTGATGTTGTAAACAAATTAAGTCACAGAGACGTCACAGAGACGTCACAGAGACGTCATACAATGCTCGTCACAAGCTCGTCACAGAGACGACAATACAATGCTCTCCAGTTTTGATGTTGTATCTATGTACACAAAGTATTATATAAAAAAATGCCAATTTATATTAAAAAATAAAATGCAAAAACACTTTGAATCCATACAAGATGTAACTTCAACAAGCATGGACGTCGAAGTCGTTATGAAATTGGTCTCGTTGGTCAGCAAGTATACTTTTTATTTCATTTTTAGAGGAAAATTTTATCAACAGGTCTTCAGTTTACCAGTGGGTGCTCCTCCAAGTCCATTCCTGGCTAATTTATTTTTATTTTTGGATTCTATAGAAATGTCCTCGATTTTGGTATTTTCGTCTGTCTCATTGTTTCTGGGGTAGGTCCATGGATGATGTTTTATGTTTTTGGGAACATGGATTAAAGTCCTTAAATGTGTTTCTTGACCATTTAAACAGGATTGAAAAAACATATAAATTTACACTAGAGCTGAAAAAACAAATAAGGTTACCCTTTTTAGATATTTACCAATGGGTGCACCTCTGAGTCTAATTCTGGCTAATTTCTTTTTGGATTCTGTAGAAATGTCCTATATTTGGTGTTTTCGTCTGTCTCATTGTTTCTGGGGTAGGTCCATGGACGATGTCTTATGTTTTGGGAACATGGATTGGAGTCCTTAAATCTGTATCTTAACCATTTAAACAGAATTGAGAAAATATATAAAATTTACACTAGAGCTAAAAATACAAGAAAGGCTACCCTTTTTAGATATTTATCAACGGGTGCACCTCTGGGTCCAATTCTGGATAATTTTTTTGATTCTATAGAAATATCCCTTAATCAGTATTTTCGTCACAAATTTATGTCGCCATAAAATATTTCTAGTTCATTAATTTTTTTAAAAATATGTAATTCAGTTACTTTTGTGGTTTGATGAAGGTAGCTGCAAGCTGTAAATGTAAGTAGTTGCATGTTATATATTTTATGTTACTCTATTTTAGTTTTATATATTTTTTTTTCTTTATATTCTTAGTTCTAGTTTCTAGTTTCTTTTTTTTTACGCTGAAGACACCTTGTTATATACGGGCGAAATATTCGTTGGATTTATTTTGTTTCTCTTCGCTTTCGATTCCTGGTCATAGACCAACTTGTCGTCTTTAAATTCCTTTCTTTGTTTTTATTTTTGTTTGAATAGCTTCTTTTTTGAAAACGTTTTAAAAATAAATTAATCTGCAACTAGCTCATCAGTATTCCAAAAGTTTATACATAAGAACAATAAGCTAACACAGATGGCACTGCATATTCACTAACCTGTGTACGGCAGCAAACGAACAATATTGTTTGTAAGGTCACCAGTAATTTGCTGAAGATGAAATATATCTAATTGCAACTTGATGTTACTGCTGTTAACGCGTTGAAGTATCGAAAGTGCTGAAATATATATATATATATATATATATATATATATATATATATATATATATATATATATATATATATATATATATATATATATATATATATATATATATATATATGTGACAATAACTAAATTAAACCAAATTAAATTTCGCACTGGAGAAAATCTATGAGGGATTACGGTCGCCTGAAAGTCCACGTAGCTATTTACCTATTACTAATTACTAATTAGTAATAATTAGTAATGAATAATGAGTAATCAACTAATTACTCAATCCTCAACTGCTAATTAAAACTATTATGAATAAACCC